>NC_135151.1:1258989-1609590 GCF_050948215.1 Halictus rubicundus
AAAGAAAATCGAAATTGTATTAACACGTTAATTACCGGCGACTTTTTAATAGATTTTGAATATTGATGATTCACAGCTGAGCATTTCTGAAAAATTGATTCAACAGCAAACTAGAACTTTAGGAACTGGAAACACGAGTCCGTTGTTTTCGACATTGTTTCTCAGAGGATTGTTGCAATTTATAATGGCGACTATTTAATAGATGTTAAACTTTCGTGATTCAGAGCTGAGAATTTCTGAAGAATTTATTGCATGCAGAAATTCATTCTCTCTGATTTGAAAGAAAATCGAAATTGTATTAACACGTTAATTGCCGGCGACTTTTTAATAGATTTTGAATATTGATGATTCACAGCTGAGCATTTCTGAAAAATTGATTCAACAGCAAACTAGAACTTTAGGAACGGGAGACACGAGTCCGTTGTTTTCGACATTGTTTCTCAGAGGATTATTGCGATGTATAATGCGATCATTTGCTTCCCAGTTACAGAGGGTAACGTAATCCGTATACATTTCACAACAAAGAATTAAATTGCTTTCTCAGCGTGTTTGTTCGCGTGTTTTTCCTTCTCTCAAAAAATTTCATTTTCCGGTCCACTACTTTCGAGATGAGTGTACCGTCAACATCCCGCGGGATTTGCAATTCATAGTGGCGGAGGAGCAGTTGTATGAATACGTAGCCGTAGTTAAAGAGTTTGTTAACGCGTTTCAAGGTTTATTCGAACGTCGGCGAAGAATCGAGTCGCGCGCAAAAATCCGCGAACCACGAAAACGCCACCGACAACATTGCGCACAGACACTAGACGTTTCGCTCGAATTTCTGTGGAACTCGACCAAGAATTAATGCGATTCGGGACAGCGTGATGTCACCGCGAGGCTGCCTAGGCCGTGCTCGCGCGCTGTAATCCGGCCCCGCGGATTTATTTTACAGCGTGCATCGCATAGGCGTTCGCTCGGGATTTAGAAACCACCGTTGGATCCATCCATCAATTTATTTAATCGGATTACCGACATCCTGCATTCGTCATCGATTGTATCCCGACGTCGTGGATCGGGAACCGTATCGATCCTAAGCAAAAATTATTACAGGCACAGGATTCCGCTACGAGCTCTCGTCTTTCGCCATTTCGTAAACGGTAAGTCGGGATGTGCGACGGCTCAGGCATTTCAAAAAGACATCGGGGGACTGCGAGTTTAATATTTCAAGTCGTCCGACTGCTGGAGAAATTAATACGTTCGATACCAGCGTAGACTGCGGGATCTGTCGAACATGCAAATTTACGAAATGCAAAAAAGCATTTGTATTATTGTAATATGATTTTTTATTATAATTGTATATCTATACATAGGAAATTTCCTCAGGAATACGATAAAAAAGTTAGAAAGGGATCAGAGATGTTCTTGTACGTTATTTTCGAAATAAAGTAGACGGTTGTATTGGGCGGAGCGGCTCAGGTGGTCGGGCACTCGTCGGAAAGGCTCGTGCTTCTCGAAAAGAAGAAAAAACAGCTGAAGTACAACTTTTTGAGGAAGAGGAAGATCTGTTGTATAGCCCTGGAATCGCAGATTAGTAAAAAACTGCGGTAGGTTAAAATAAATTAGGATTGTTCCACGATTTTTCTGTTACTCAAACTTTAAACGCATTTTTCTCGAAACGCAAAATTTCGCACGCCGTTTCGAACACCGATTTTTTAATATTTTATTTAAAACATGGTTATTAACAGAAAATCCGTTTTTTTTCAAAACTTCAAATGTTAATTTCAAAACTGCAAATTTTAATAAAAGAGGAATGTCACTTTGTGCGTTTTTGCTTGTACGCTGCAAGCCGCCATTGCACCATTGATAAAATTATAGATCGATTAAAATTTATAAAAAATATGTTTGTTTACATTATAACGTCAATAGATGATACCTCAAATTTTAAATTAATCTACGCATTACATTTTTCAAAAAAAAATTCTTGAAAAACAGGCCATTTACACAAGGTTTCTCCCTTAAGGAGCGATGACTAGGGCTTTTATAATAATATTACAGAATAGAAGCTAGGGCTCCTTTCTTCAGCTACCAGCTGCAAAACTGTATGTGGGCCTATATGGCAATGTTATAAAAGAGAAGGTAGGGCTTCTTTCCTAGGCCACCTTCTGTGAAAATCCTATTGCATTAATATATTATGGCAATATTGTAGAGTGCAAACTAAGGCTTCTTTCTTGGGCTCGCTGCTGTAAAAGCCCTATTGCATTAATATTTTACATTAATGTTACAGAGACAAAACAGGCCATTTATACAAGGTGTCCCCATTAAGGAGCGATGACATCTTAGTAATGTTGTAGAGTGTAAAGTAGGGTTTCTTTCTTGGGCTTCCTGCTGCAAAAGCCCTATTCAACTGGCGTAATAATGTTACAGATCGAAAACTTGCGCTTCTTTCTTGTACTCTCAGTTGGGAAAGCCCTACCCAGAATCTTCATCTTCTACCTTTTCGCAATCGTTTCTAAAAGATCGCTCTAAATAATAATCCATGTACCACAAATTTGTATTTTAACCATTTCACGTACTCGTCATGAAAGTATCTTCGCTATCCTTGTGTTATAAACAGACTGCGGATCTTTTATGCAAAATAAAAAATGTTTGTATTGATTGCAAGACACAGAAGCGAAACAAAAATTTTGTTCTTCTTTTAATTAGTTTAGTAAGCTGAACCAATACGCTGTCATGTCCTTAAATCTTTTTGATATGTCCGCTGCTTTAAATTGTGCATTAACCATTTTTCTCATGAATGCATAAAATCCGCAATCTAGTTATAAAGTACTACTCCATAGGAGCAGTTGCTAATTGTCGCGAAGCACTGTTAGGCCACAAAATAAACTTTCTGCGACCAAGTACATTGACCTAGTTGGTTCACAGACCTGATTCCGAATCCAATATTGAAAGTGGCTCCGACTAAAGGTCCGTTTTTGGATCTTCGTCACCAAGTTGCATCGTTTTGGTTTCACCTATGAGCACGAGGAAGCTGCATCAGCTGTTTACCGTCGAATTTGCATTGTAGAGGGAAAGTGGTCGGGCGATTCTCCTTGTAAACGTGCGACACGGCCGGTGAAAGGTCAGCCGTTGCTGCTATCGTGCATAATTCAGGTTTCCGAGCCTGCGATCGTCCCCGTCGTCCCTTTGGTAGACGAGGGCTATACTAGCGGAGAGAGCGATCCTGCAGCCCACCAGATAAACTCCAACCAGTATTTTATTGGCTAGTTGACTTACGCCGCTGAAAGTAATTTATGTTTTGAATATGCTAAAACTCTTCTCATAAATATGAAACAAGCGTCACGGCCGTCTCCTACCTCCCCCTTCCATCGTGGAAGAAGATAACGAATTTTACAAACGGTCTCTCGCCCCTAATAATACTTTTTTATTTCCTCCCCGTTCGGAGCTCTGAACCGAGAGCATCGAGCGATAGAGAAGTTCCGCGACACCGCCGATCCGGTAATTATTCATCGTCGACCCGAAAACGCTCCTCGCCGCCCGACGACGACGACGACGACGACGACGACGACGACTTTTTATCGCGTCGACGGGCTTTCGCAAACATAATCGGGAATTTTTCGGTGGAATATTCAGCGACGCGAACGCCGAGAGGGGAGGGCGGTTAGGATCCGGCGACCCAGGGAAAGAATTTCAATTCTTCGGGTCCCGAGAGGTGCGGTCATTCTCGGAGAAAGTTCCCGAGAGTATACGTTGTAAGCTGATTGCAATTTTTCACTTTTTGTTAAAACGTAACGATTCTGGCTAGAGCAGCAGCAGTTTCGATCTGGAACTGCTTCGCAGCAAACAGCCCAACAAAGAAGCCCTAGCTTTCACACTGCAACAGGACTGGCCACGGTTGGGGCCCCTCAAACAATTATTCCCCCACCAAGCTCTCTTTCGTGCAGCGTGCACCTTCGTCGCATTCATTGGTGTCTCGGGTCTTCGTTGCCCCACCGTATGTACCTTGGCAACTACTCGCGACAGACGGATCGCGTCTTTTCTCCATGGTAACGGCGTATACTGGAAGGGGACAGTGGGCGCTACGGTGGGGACCAGCAAACGTACCCAGCTCTGCTCTACAACATCACTATGACATATCAATCCAATAGGGCTTTCGTAGCTAGTAGCCCAGAAAAGAAGCCCTAGCTTCTACTCTGTGATATTGTTATAATATATGAATCCGGTAGGGCTTTCGCAGAAGGCAGCCCAAGAAAGAAGCCCTAGTATTCGCTCTTTAACAGCATTACAGTAATCCAGAACTTGCAAGAGGTAGCCCAACCAGATAGTTATCAACTGGAAGACTCCTTATAATAAGAGTAGACTAAAGATGTCATTGGATGGTTGTATAAAATAATAATAAAAAATTTATAAATGAGCCGTTTATTTTGAAAGTGGCCTAAGTCCATTTGTCAATTATTTTTGTCGCCCGTAATTACGTGTACAACTTCAAGTTAACTATCATAAACAACATTTGCGGTTAAGTATATTCAGAGTATACAGGGTGTCCCAGCTAACTTGACCACCTTGAATATCTCGCTTAGTGTTCGTAATTGAAAAAAACATTATAGGACAATATTAACCTAACCGAATGGGCAGTATAATGATTCGGAAAAAACTTTTTTGAAGGTCATTTTTTTCTCGATATCAAGGTCATCAATTTTTTTTTTAATGGAACTATATATATTTTTATGGCGATGTAACAGTAGAGGTGAAGACCTCTTCAATGATATATTATACAATGACCTTCGTGTGACCTTGGGTATGAAAAACCCAAAAAGCATTATAAGTATTATCAGTGATTAATTTACTACCCTAATTGGTTTGGTGTTAATGGTACACTAAATGGTAACATATATGCCAATTTTTTAACTGATGATTTGCCTCACCTATTGGAAGAAATACCATTAGCTCGAAGGATCGAGATGTGGTATCAGCATGACGGACGTCTGGCACATAACTCAAGAATAGCCCGTTAAATATTAGACGAAAAGTTTCCTCAACGTTGGATTGGGCGAGGCGCGAACGTTTTATGGCCTCCGTGGTCACCTGATCTAACCCCGTTATATTTCTTTTTATGGGGAACACTTAAGAGTATTGTTTATGAACATGTTCCAACAACAGCCGAATATGTGAAGATGAGTATTAGAACTGCATGTTCCAATATTAGCTATGAAACTATTAGAAGAGCCAGAGAATCATTTATTTTCCGTATACAACAATATATTGCGAACAATGGTCATCATTTCGAACATTTATTGAAATAGAGTAGTTCAATCAAACCAATTAATGTAGTAAATGTTTTTTGGATTTTTCATACTTTGTCATTGAAGAGGTCTTCACCCCTCCTATTACATCGCGATAAAAAAAAAAATAGTTCCACTTAAAAAAAAATTGATGACCTTGATATCTAGAGAAAAAATGACCTTGAAAAAAGTTTTTTCCGAATCACTATATTGCCCCTTCGGTTAGGTTAATATTATCCTACAACGTTTTTTTCTAATACTAACACTAAGAGAGATATTCAAGGTGGTCAAGTTAGCTGGGACACCCAGTATACGATAATTTTGGACACATAAGTATTCGCAGTTAGTTCAATAATTAAAACCATCACTTTGAAAGTGGCCTAAGTCCAATCCATTATTGATAATGTCCGAAGGGCATTAACAAAAAGTGCCGGAAAGGTAATAACTTTATTCTAAATGAAATGAAACAAGAGGATTTCATATCAACAAAATTTTTGGAGGACGCAAATTTTAAAAGGGTAAAGAATTCTAACAATAAATTGGTTAAAAATAAGATGGATGCGTTTTTTGAGAGATGAACCATAGAAAATTTTCTATAAGATATCAATGGATAAGAATGCACAGTTTAAAATCCTGGATTTATTACCACGTCGGAGTAAACCAAGAAAGTTCGAAAATATTATATTGACACCACTTTATAAAAATATAATACGAATGACAACAGCGAAATACAAGGACATGATGGACTTACTACGATACATACCACCGGTGCACCATGACTTCTTCAAATCCCTCCCGCATACACAAAATGTAGATGAGCAGTAAATTTTTATGTGATTTATGCAATTAGAAAATGTTCTGAATTGCATAATTGTTTTTTCAATTTGAAGCATTTTAAATTATGTCCAATGGACTTGGACTTTTTCAAATTTTATAATGAATCTGGTTGTTAACTTTGAAAGTGGCTTAACTCCATTTTTGGTAAGAAAACACATATTATTCACTTAACACGTTGACGCTATGTCACCCATATGTGGGTGACGGAATTATTTGTCCAGATTTTAAAATGAATTTTCACGGTAATATATTCATTGTACCAAATTTGATGAGAATCTATAAAATGCATGAAGGTTGGAGGACTACTCAATATCGTACATTTTATTTTTTCAATTTTTATTTCATTAAATAACTTACTTTGATTTTATGGAATTTTTGAGGTTGCTAGTTTGACAGTCAAAGAGTTAATAATTGCTATTATTTTAATAGGAACTGTAAATTTAACTCTTTTAGATACACTTAAGCAGTATGACACATTGGTATCCTATACGTATATTTTTAATTTTATTGAAACACAAACCCTCAAATATCTCGATTTAAGTATAAGTGGACTTAGGTCACTTTCAAAATAAACGGCTCAAATATTGCAGACACATAAAGATGCCTAGTCTAGTAATCGGCGACCTCAAAAAATTCGAAGCAACGATTCCTCACTAAATCATAGGAGATTTTGAAGTATCCACCAAGTTTTGGAACTTAGGTGGAGGAACTAAAATGAATTTCCGGGTGTGTCCAGTGTCTATTTTGCAACGCAAATGGACTGTAAGCAAGAAGAAGCTGCGGTTTCGCGAATCCCGAAGCTTCCAAAGAGCTCGTCGCCGATCCAAACCGAGATTCTAATTTTCTCCGGGAGCTTCTTCTCCCCGGGCGTTCCCGATACCGCGGGTTTCTCCTTTCGCCGCGAAATGAAATATCTCCTGACGGGCTTCGGCAAATAGCTGAAAGTACTCCGACTCATGCCAGCAAGCTTATGCTACATCGAGCGGAAAATTACAAATGGCCGAGCTGCAGCGGGGCCCGGACTCCCCCGCAACTGGCAATGTTTCCGGTCTTCTTTCTGTAACCGAGCGCCGAAATAAACTGTTTAAGCTTCCTAGCCACGAACGGCCGGCGAAAACCATCGATCCGCTAGTTTGCTTCGGCCGGAGGCGATTCCGCAACTTGCATCGCGAGCGAGCGAGAGAGAGAAAGAGAGAGAGAGAGAGAGAGAGAGAGAGAGAGAGAGAGAGAGAGAAGAAACGGAATCGGAATACGGTAATGCCGCGGTTGTAGACCCGCCTTTGTTTCCGAAGTAGATAGGTACATCTTTGTCTGGTAGATGCATAGATGCATTTTCCATTTGCTATAGACGCCGAGTTGTTGTCATCAGTTACTGAAACCGCTTGGACCGAGCGAATCTCTGCACGATTTTTTGGCGAGTAAAAATCGTTCGAAATTGGAATTTTGTAACGATATTAACCCCTTGCTCTACAATATCGAGTCAGACTAATAAACATGTATGTTGTTAATTTCCTTTAAACCGAAATAAAATTCTATTTTGTTCTAGTTGATATACAGGGTGACCCGTAACTGGTGGTACAACCAAGCTGGGGGTGATTCTACATGAAAAACTGAGTCGAAAATATAGAATAAAATTTTTTGATACAAATGAGTTTGTTCTGAGTTACCTCAACCTTTTTTCGCAAAGGTTTTCGAGGTTTGTATACATCGAATAAATCGAAGGTCGAGGTTACAATGTTAGAATTACCTTTGAGGAATTCGTTTAATTCATAAATTGCTGGAAGTGCTGTCCACGTTGTTGTAGACATAATTGTGCTCTTCGTATTAAATTCCTTCGAACCTCTTGTAATGTGCAATTATTATGTTGCTTTAAGTGTTCAAACGCTATCACAATTTTTTGTTGTAATTGTTCGATGCTCGTTATGTCATCACGATACACAATCGATTTCACCTGACCCCACAAATAAAAATCTAACGGTGACAAATCCGGAAATCGTGGCGGCCAAGGTACTCAGCCACCGCGACCGATCCAGCACTGATAATTTTCACTTAAAAAACGTCTTGCTTCGCAACTGTAGTGCGGTGGTGCTCCATCCTGTTGAGAAATTAGCGTTCTTCGAATCCCAAGAGGCACATTTTCCAATAATTCCGGCAGCACGTTTCGAAGAAAATGCAAATATGCTTCCGATGTTACGGGCCAGGGCTGCGAACAACGCGAGAGGCCGGCGAGGGGTTGTTACCCCAGGAATATGGTTTCAATTTGTTAGTTAGGTACGCGGACGCACCCAATGCGAAATCGGGGAGCCGCTAGGATAGTTGACGTCGAGGACGCCACTGATGCGAAATCAGGGAACCTCTGGGAAGTTGGAGTCAAACGCAGACGCACCCGATGCGGAACCGGGGAGCTACTGGGAGGATGAAACTTCTTGAACGCTCCCAATGCGAAATCGGGGAGTCACTAGGAGAGACACGCGGCGAACCCGATATAAAAGGAAGGTGGATAACTCACAGACGTACCTGATGCGAGACCAGGGAGCTGCTAGGATACGGAAGAACCCAATGCGAAATCAGGGATCCGCTAGGATGGTATAGTTTTCGTGGACGCACCCAATGCGAAACCGGGGAGCCACTAGGTTGGAGAAATCTTCGTTGACTTGAATCTAAGATTAGTAAGCCTCGTAACTTATATATAATTTAATTGATACAATCCGAGCGGTAAGATTGTATCATGTGGGAACGTTCAATTATTAGATTAGGATATCAGGGAATAATTAAAGGTTGTAGATTACGCGAGTTAACAAACAAGACAAATATATTCTGATTTAAGATAATTACAAATGTTGTTGTTTGTGTCGCGAGTGGATGTAGTAAGTGTACAATTAGAGAAATTGTTACCTAGTGATGCACTGTGTTGACGCACTGGCAATGCGGGGTTAGATAGCGATTGTTGAATGCCAAATAGAATATATACCGAACTAACGGAATCTATAAGGTTACGTTTGATTCGAAAGGGACTTTAACCCGATCTCTCTAGAATTGACGCGACGTGACTGCACGAGTACTGGACCGCGTCTGAATCTCTTCTGAACCGCATCTCGACTAACCGAAGAGGATGAAAATGCATGGGTTTATATACCCTAAAAATGAGAGGGGAATGTATCTGTTTTATTTTACGGTCGCATACTCGTATTTGTCGTTTCTAGTGAGTTTAAGATTTGCAGCTGGATCTTTTCTTTATAGGGGTAAAACGAAGGGTTAGCCAGGATGTTTCCTATCAAAGACTATCTTGACAAAACATTCCAGAAGGGGCTGTTTTGAAGATTTCCATATTAGGAAATCGTACGGTGCTGTTACTGAATCATGCTTCGTGCCAGCTGCGCCCAGCCGGAGTACAATCATTAAACAAGGGGCCTGTTGCGACGCTTTTCGTTCTCAGAAAAGAGATTAGAACTTCTAATCGAAATGAACGTGGAGAAACGTCTCCATACGTAACACCGATGTCACATTTCCCGGAAAGAAATAAGGGCCTATATTTGATCACCTACTATGCCAGCCCAGACGTTCACACTCCACCTCACTTGGAAATTTGTTTGCAAAATGGTATACGGGTTTTGATCTGACCACCTGTGCGAGTTATGGACATTAAACATGCCGCCTCTTGTAAATTTCGCTTCATCCGTCCATAAAATTTTTAGTAAAAAATAGGCGTCGGTACGGTGTTGTTCACACAACCAGTGACAAAATGCCATTCGGGGTACATAATCACGTTCTGTAAGCCCTTGCACTGTACGAACGTGGTAAGCATATAGCCCATTTTGATGTAGTATTCGACTAATGTTAGATCGGCTGATATCGTATTGTGAGGCAAGGTTCCTTATGCTGGTGCTTGGATCGTCGTTTATGTCTTCCAAAATCCTCTCTTCCACCCTCCTGTCAATTCTTCGGGCACGTCCTCCATGGTTGCGAAGTTTTTCAAAAGACCCGTATTCTGCGAGGGTCCGTTCGACTCTTTGAATGACCCTTCGATCAGGATGTCGACGATTAGGGTACCGATCTCTGTAATAAGTAGCCGCTGCTAAAGCACTACCATTACACGCACCCAACGCAATAATCATATCGGTATACTCTCGATTGCTATAAGTTGCCATTTCGACGGTATAATGAGAACTGGAGGAGTAATTCTATAAGGATGGGAAAACAATAGGAGCGATAGAAGTGACATCATTATACTGACAACGTTTGTAAACATATCTAGAAGTACGAAGGCAATTTCCGAGATATCCAGACGTGAGGCAGTGGAATCCGTTGAGCCGCAAGTAAGCCGAGTGCACGCGCACTAGACAAATTTTCAAACTCATTTTTCTCGAAAACAAAGCCTTGTATCAAAAAATTTTATTCTATATTTTCGACTCAGTTTTTCATGTAGAATCATTGCCTGCTCGGCTGTACCACCAGTTACGGGACACCCTGTATTACGTTAATGCGTCAGTGTTGGTGACGATACTGACGATCGATCATTGGCGATCAACTGGGACGATCCAACGGTCATCCGCTGAACTCGTCTGTTCATCTCGCTGGTAACCAGTTGTCATTACGAGCCGACGATCGATTTGTTTATAACAACCTGATGTTTTGTTTTATTATGGTGTATCATAAAATTGTATCAGAATTGCTTGAGCAATTAAACATTAAACATCTTCCTATAATATATGTCGTTTGGAGAAAAACATAGGCATACAGGAAATATAAACTATATTTTTATTTCTGTGGAATTCTGAACGACGAAGAATTTTTAATCATTATAATCACAAATTAAATAGTAGTGCAAGGGGTTAAAGCAATTTGATAACAAATTATAGACCAAATCAATTACGCGACTACAATAAATTATACGAATGTCATCGTTCTTCATGATAATTTTCCAAGTTCTCCAGTGACTCACAACTAAACTCTTCCAACTAGAACACATTCATACTCGCGATCGAACGAACGCAATTGCAGTAATCGTTCACTCAGACCCAGTGCATGGAAAACCGCGACGACGCGACGCAACCGATTATGACATTTCCTAGGACTATCGAGGGACTACCGTACATCAGCAAACGGCGCATAAGGGCTCTCCTTACGCCCGCGGAATTGGAATTTCGTCTGGTTCGACGACGCGTTGTCGGGAATTCCCAGCGTTCGGGAGCCAGGGTTCAACAATTTGCATAGTCCGGCGCGGCGTCGACAGTCGGGCCACAGCTCGGAACATTTCCGCATCTCGGAGCGGAATTAAGCGAGCTTAAGATTTAACGCGCTTCGACCTCGAAATCCTGCTTCGTGGCTCGATAATTCAAGGCTCGCGCGAACGCGCCGCCAGAGATTCGCGCCGAATCTGAAGCTGCCGCGACAAGCAAAAACAACCCTTCGACTCTGTGCTCCGCTCCGTTTCTTCTTCAACCCCCTCGTTGAAACGTGAAATCTCGCTATCGCCACTTTCTTGAACATTAAACGCAACCCTGAAATATTGGGTTGTTTCGTACGACACGTCCGATTTTAGAAAGCAACTGTACGAAATGTTTTAATCAAGAAATACTGTTATAGCCTGCAGGCTTGTTACATACCACTGTAAAGTACGAAGCTACTTCAAGCTGATCTTCATTTTCTATTTAGACATCCGATCATACTTAAGAAAATTTTGTTTCGATGTCAATCGATGTGATTATCCTGTATGCTCGTATAACGAGCGGGAAAATAAGCATAGTGACATTATTGTGACTTTGCACCAATTACTTTGCCTTTACGCTTTCCGCAAACTAAAAACCTTTTCTAAAAAAGAACTATTTAATAAAATTCTATTGTGCATGACTCCGTGTTAAACAGCGTCGTGACGTTCCAGTACATTTTTCTAGCACGTCAGCGCGGAAAGTTAAGCAAACCCGTCCGCAGGAAGTTGTTCCCGAATTATTTTGTTCGTGGACTTGTCAGAAAGGTTAGTTCGGAACAGGTCGGCGATTCGGCGACCGTTTCCGGGTGGCACGAAGACGAAACCGAGAGCAAGGAACAAGACCGAGGAACGAGGCAAGGAGAAAAAGAAAAACCGCAGAGCCCGCGGCAATGCGCACAGAAAATCCAACGGCCTGGCGCGGACAGTTGGACGAATTGGGGAGTGTGTTGCGGCAGTGCCGGGGGGGGGGGAGGGGGTTGATACTACGTACCTACCGGTGTGCTGCTGCCGTTGGATATCACGCTCGAAAGGTCAGCCGGTGATAAACGAGGTCGTTTGTCCGTGGGCCGGATGTAAGAAAATGAAGTTTCCTTCCCGCAAGCACCGCGGGCCGCTTTGTTTCATCGGACGCGAGCTTTATCCCCGGTAAATTACCCGGACTGGGAGGCGTGCGTGGAGGTGAACCGGTTACCAGCGGCGCGCCGCGGCCTGATTTATCCGACATCGTTGAACCCGATGGCTGGCCATCGAACGAAATTGATATCGGCCTCGTAAACCGCGGACCGCCGCGATCTCGATCCACGAATACACCCCCGCCGACACTTGTACCCTTGCAACACCCTCCGATGCCGCATAAGTTGCAAGTTTGGCCAAAAGTGAAAAAAATGTTTTCCTTGCTTTATAGGTTCACGCATTGCATTTCACTCGGAAATGATCAAATCATGATTTTTCACTAATACACCCGTCCCTTAATTTACGCTAATGTCCGTTCGACGTGGATTTGATTTATGCGAATAAAAATCGTGCAAATTGAATCTGTCAGTATAAAAGGAAAAATATTGGAAATAGAAGCTAGTAAACGTTTTGTAACGCTATGTCAGGTACGAGACAATTTTCTTACGTAATGCCTACGACGTATATACAGGGTATTCGCGATCATTTGTACCAGCGTTTTTTTCGTAAAAGGCAAACATTAGAAAAAAACCGAAGAGGAGGTAGTTGTAGTATATTAGGGGGGCCCATACGTAATCAATTATTTTGAAATCTAAAACAAACTTTGTAGTAAATTCAAGTTTTTATTTCTTAATTTATTATACAATCTCCATCATTATCAAGGACAGTTTGCCATCTTTCCTGCAAATTCAGGGTTTATGAAACAAAATATGACTCGAGGTGCCTCCTTACATTTTCTACAGAAGTGAATGTTTTATTTCTTAAATAATACTCAAGAGATCTGAAAAGATGATAGTCAGAGGGAGCAATATCCGGTGAGTACGGGGGTGCGGTAAAACTTCTAACTGTAATTCTTTGATTTTTTTCAATTTGCAGTATTACACCTTTTCTGTGAACTAAAGATGCCCTCTTTTTCAATAGTTCTGAATACAGCCGTTGTAATTGCTGACAATACAACTCAGAAGAAACTGTTTCTCCAGGTTTCAACAAACTCAAAGTAAATTATGCCACGACAGTCCCACCAAATGCACAGTAACACCTTTCTAAGTGATAAGCTAGGTTTAGGGGTTGATATTGCGGTTTGATTTGCAGAAAGCCATTGCTTGGGACACTTTATGTTATCATAAAAAATCCATTTTTCATCTCCGTTAACGATTCTGATAAGAAATAGATCTCTACGAAATCTGGATAGCAATGAAGTGCAAATTGATCGACGAATATTCTTGTTGGTCTCGGATAATTGATGCGGTACACATATTCCTTGCCTATATGCCTTTCCCATTTCGTGTAGGAGCTTTTTTTATAGTTGATCATGTAGACCCAAGGCTTCTCGTAATTCTTCTATAATTGATTTTGCATCAGAGTCCACTAGAGATTTTAGGCTGTCATTATCAAATTCAACTGGTCGTCCACTTCGCGGCCTTTCAGAGAGATCATAATCACCAGCAGCAAACCTTCTGGACCAACGTTGACACTTGTTGACCTTCAATACATCTCCATAAACATCGCAAATTTTCTTTGTTGTTACAAAGAAAATGAAAATGAAAAAGTAAGCAATGACGAATATGATCCTCGTGTCACGTTCCCATGCAAGGGAACGCGACGCTCCCGGCTCACGCTTAACGCGTTTAGCGGGAGCTGCCCCCACCACAGAACGTACTCGTCGCGAGGTGGCCACCTGCGAAGGAGCTCGCCACCATACAAACATAAACACAAACGAAAACAAAACTAAGTAAGAAGATTTCCTAGAAAAATCCAAAATAGATACAAATATGGAGGAAACGGCCGTATAAATACGAGTGGCAAAGAGCCACTCGCGCTCAGATTCCTCCAGACCCTTCGAAGGTGCGGTCCTTGCCAGCACCTTCCAAAATCCACCAGAAGGTGCGGTCTTCGCCAGCACCTCCTGGCTAACTACCTATAATTCCCGCAATACTCCATATAACTAATAAAGTCCTTTTTTTAGATGTGTAAGTCGCGTAAGACTAAGCGGGGAGGAAGGAAACACCAGTTAAAAAAACTAACAAAGGCATTATATCAACACGTAGAACCCCCAGAAAACTTTGATGATTATTTCCGGCCCGCATGGAAATTAATCCCAATAACATTTTCGGAGCCTATACCATGGAAGCTGATCCCCACGCCGTCCCCTGTCCTAGCTTCTCCCCCCACCGACGTGCATCTAGCCTATGATCCACGCGTAATAAATTTTATAATAAGCGATAATACCTTACCTACATTAATATCACCTATTATTTAAGCACACATACACATTAACACTTCTTTTATAAACACGAACATTCACGCACACACTACACACACATTTGTATATATAAAACAGTTTCTTCTTCTTAATATACATATTTTATTTATCAACTAACAGTTTTCTTTCCTTTTTTTTCCCTATAAGCTCACCTCCTTCTCCCTGCGAAATAAACCCCGAAACTCCGTAATTAAAACGTAACACTCGGAAGGTACGGACGCCGCCATTTTATTACAGAATTGTAAAAAACAATATACTTTTTAGAATATTTTGAACACCGGCTGCTTTACCGAAAACTGTAAAAGAATACGTGTTACCGCTTCAACGATCGGTACTGAATTAAAGGCAAAATAAATTCTTTGCAAATAATTGATTACTTATGGGTACTCCTAATATTTTACTATCAATACGATAGCGTATCTCAATTTTTTGTATTTTTAATATTTTTTGCTGGAAACAAAGGTGACCTTCATTTTTTTAATGGAATGCTACATTTGTTTGCTATTTGTTTACGTCAAATGAAAACGGACATTGAGACAGGTTCAACCATGTAGTATACTATGGTCTTCAGGGTCATACAAGGTGCATGAATAAAAGAAATAGATTTAACATTTCGTAGTATTGTATTTACTAGTATGTTGTAGTGATAAGACTACATCTCGTGTTCAATGTGACTTCCATTAACAAGAATGCATTTCCGAGTTCTGCTGACTACATTCCTGGTAGTTACTGGTAATGTTGCACTAGATATGGATGCACAGGCTTCTTTTATCTGAGTTTGCAAGTCGTCCAAATTTCTCGGTGGTATAGTGTAAACAATATCTTTAATATGTCCCCGCAAAAAAATCTAGTGGTGATAAATCGGGGGATCTTGCAGGCCATTTTATAGGTCCGTATGTTCCGATCCATTTATCGTTAAACATATTATGTAAAAATGATTTACCGATCTACAATTATGAGGAGGAACCCCGTCTTGTTGGAAGTACATGTCTCGTACAAGAAACAATGGCAATGATTTTACCAGTAATTTTGAAATTCACAATTTAGAAATTGTAAAAACTTATTTGCATTTAGAATTCCAGTGTAAAAATATGGACCTAGTAAAATGTTGTCAATAATTCCACACCAAGCATTTGTTCTGAATTGTACTTGGAAATTTATCTGTTTTTTCAATTTCGGATTCTCGGTCGTTCAAAAGTGAGCATTATGTCGATTACACGTGATGTTATTATCAAAACTGGATTCATCTGTCCATAGTATTTTCTATAAACATTGGAATCGTTCATGTTATTTGTTAGGAACCAATTACAAAATTCAGTACGTCGTGGATAATCAGATTGCTGGAGACTTTGTACTTTGTGATATTTGAAAGGTTTGTAATCGTACAATTGTAGAACTTTATGTGTTGATGCAATTGAAATATCACCTACTCTGGCCACTTTTCTTATCGAAGTAGATGGATCCTCTTGAAAATGAAGAAGTATTTCTAGTTGTTTTCTGAAAGAGTGATTCGATGGATCCTCTGATGTTTTGACTCTACTACAGATTCTGTTTCATTGAAACGTTTACTAAGATGGAGAAATTGAATTTCAGTAGGTTGTACTCTCTGTGGATATCTTTCTTCGTACACTAGTTTACTTTGTCTCTTATTTTGTCACTTTTTCTTGCGTAGAATAACGATACATAATGATAACGCATGGTTTGGCTGGTTGTTTCGCACAACTGTACTGGAACTAAAGGAACAAGCTTGTCTTTTCAGAACATAAACATTCACACAGTCAGCGGAAGTCACATTGAACACGAGATGTAGTCTTATCACTACAACATACTAGTAAATACAATATTACGAAATGTTAAATCTATTTCTTTTATTTCTGCCCTTATATAACTCTGAAGACCATAGTATACTACATGGTTGAACTCGACTCAATGTTCGTTTTCATATGACGTAAACAAATATGTAGCATTCCATTAAAAGAAATAAAGGTCACCTTTGTTTCTAGAAAAATATTAAAAATACAAAAAATTGAGATACCCTATCGTATTGCTAGTACAATATACTACAAGTACCTCCTCTTCAGTTTTGTTCTAATGTTTACCTTTTACGAAAAAAACGCTGGTACAAATTATCGCGAACACCCTGTATACGCTAGCGGCGAAAAAAAAATCGTCACAGAGAAACGCACTTCGCGCAAGGAAGCAAGCCACTTAGGAGGTTAAGACAATGCTGCGGCAATGGTGACGATCCGATTCTGCGGTCCAAATCAGTGTCGCCAGACCGAGGAAATTGAGGGGAGTACAGCTACCCTCTCTCTGCCAGTAACGGATTAGTCACGTGACATAGTGGCACATGCACGACAGACGTGAAACGTGTCACGTGACCGGCCCGTAGCTGAAGCGTGGGGGAATAGCGTCACAAAAGGCTATGAATTGTCTCAATTTTACAAGCAGAACAAACGACAATTTCCACAGCATGATTTTTGCTTATCTGACAGTACCTTTCACAATCAGATAAGATTGTTCACATAGTAGTACATTTGATAAAAATAGTGGTGCATTTAATAGTAGATTTAACCCTTTACAAACGAAGCTACTCTTGAATCATGACATGATGGCTTTTAGTCTCGCCTCGAAGATCTCATTCGAATGCAAAATTGGATCTCTCGTTACACAACGACTCCCTAAAACTTGATGTACGATTTCTGTTTGACTGTTTTATGCAGCTAGAAAGGGTAGCACATTTGTTCGAACAATGCTTTCAGGTGGAATTACTGGATAGTTGGTAGTATACTGTATTTGAAATTGAATGAAACGATACGTTAAAATGATTTTCTTTGTTGCAGTTTCAGAACAGACCAAAAATTGACAGGTTCAGCCTCGGTCCATGACGCATTTGATTATTGATTGACGCGCGCAGAATCTCGCGATCGCGAAACGCGAAACGTGTTACACGTGATTGCACACGCGAGCTCAACTCGCGTTACCTCGTGATTTCGATCCATTTTGCGGACAGTGTACGGCTTCGTGTTACACGGAAATATGCCGTTGTAAACGGAAAGCTCGACTAGGCGATCCGGAAGCGTGGTTGTCCGCGAATCTGGATTCGACTATCCTCGAAATCGGAGTCGAGAGGACACGATGCTGAAACTCGGATGTTGTTTGTGCCTGTGCATCCAAATCGGAATAAGAAAACGGTTAACCCACTACAAGATTAAATAAACCGTCCCTCAATTTTCCACGGTAAGCTTGTGTCGTTAATTTTGCTTTTCACTATGTTTACAAAGTAAAGTAAATTGTTTGTTTTCGTTCATTTATTGCAGAAGTTAGTTCACTTTGTCTGCAACGCCCATATTTCATACTAAACTACAATAGTACATAATCAATCAATAGATTTTACGTATTTATGACAAAAATGAGTTGGTGAAATACAAAACTGTACCCAGATAGCACAGAGACGTCTTAAAGACGTCTGTCGATGGACATTCAAACGTCTTCCGAACGTCTCTGGAACGTCTTTGTTACTTTTAAACGTCTTAGAGACGTCTTTTAGACGTCTTAAAGATGATCATAAATGTTAATTAAAATAAAATAAATTTGAATGAATAAAGCAATATTTTATTGTTATTGTTAATATTTATTATAACATTCAAAGTATAAATTAAAATTAAAATTAAAATTAAAATTAAAATTAAACATTACAATTGAAATAAAAATAAAAATAAAAATAAAAATAAAAATTAAAATTAAAATTAAAATTAAAATTAAAATAAAAATAAAAATTAAAATTAAAATTAAAATTAAAATTAAAATTAAAATTAAAATTAAAATTAAAATTAAAATTAAAATTAAAATTAAAATTAAAATTAAAATTAAAATTAAAATTAAAATTAAAATTAAAATTAAAATTAAAATTAAAATTAAAATTAAAATTAAAATTAAAATTGAAATTGAAATTGAAATTGAAATTGAAATTAAAATTAAAATTAAAATTAAAATTAAAATTAAAATTAAAATTAAAATTAAAATTAAAATTAAAATTAAAATTAAAATTAAAATTAAAATTAAAATTAAAATTAAAATTAAAATTAAAATTAAAATTAAAATTAAAATTAAAATTAAAATTAAAATTAAAATTAAAATTAAAATTAAAATTAAAATTAAAATTAAAATTAAAATTAAAATTAAAATTAAAATTAAAATTAAAATTAAAATTAAAATTAAAATTAAAATTAAAATTAAAATTAAAATTAAAATTAAAATTAAAATTAAAATTAAAATTAAAATTAAAATTAAAATTAAAATTAAAATTAAAATTAAAATTAAAATTAAAATTAAAATTAAAATTAAAATTAAAATTAAAATTAAAATTAAAATTAAAATTAAAATTAAAATTAAAATTAAAATTAAAATTAAAATTAAAATTAAAATTAAAATTAAAATTAAAATTAAAATTAAAATTAAACATTACAATTGAAATAAAAATTAAAATTAAAATTAAACATTACAATTGAAATAAAAATTAAAATTAAAATTAAAATTAAAATTAAAATTAAAATTAAAATTAAAATTAAAATTAAAATTAAAATTAAAATTAAAATTAAAATTAAAATTAAAATTAAACATTACAATTGAAATAAAAATAAAAATAAAAATTAAAATTAAAATTAAAATTAAAATTAAAATTAAAATTAAAATTAAAATTAAACATTACAATTGAAATTAAAATTAAAATTAAAATTAAAATTAAAATTAAAATTAAAATTAAAATTAAAATTAAAATTAAAATTAAAATTAAAATTAAAATTAAAATTAAAATTAAAATTAAACATTACAATTGAAATAAAAATTAAACATTAAAATTAAAATTAAAATTAAACATTAAAATTAAAATTAAAATTAAACATTAAAATTAAAATTAAAATTAAAATTAAACATTACAATTGAAATAAAAATTAAACATTAAAATTAAAATTAAAATTAAACATTACAATTGAAATAAAAATTAAACATTACAATTAAAATTAAAATTAAACATTACAATTGGAATTAAACATTAAAATTAAACATTAAAATTAAACATTAACCACTAAAATTAAAATTAAATATTAACCATTAAAATATAGTCGCATGCTATCTGGGTAAAACCATTAAAAAAATTTCTGAATATAATTATGCTAATTTTCTTTTTTACTTATTACGACGATTAAAAGAAAAAATATATGTTCATCGAATTTTTGCGTCTGATAATTGACTTAGAAAATGTTTATTTCGCTTAAAGATCCGCAGTCTGATAATCTTATTACTAACACCACAACACGAACAATAATTAATTCTTAATTCTTCTTTTACTAATATTTTCTTTAATAACATTTGGAAGCTAAATGCGGATTTGTAATTATTTGAATCCTAAATACACCACACAAAAATTATAACAATTCAGTGTATTTAAGCTTCTATATAAAAATTGTCAATTTCAATAAAAGTACAAGTGCAAATGATTCTAATATTTTGATCACCCACTAAAAACGTGCATAAACAAGTGCAACATCATTTCCACGGATTAAGCAAACACCAGAAATGGCACGGAATTCAAATGAATTCGATTCCGTCATTTTTAAAAGGCCTTCACTTTTAGTGCTCGGCATTTTCACTGTCAAAAGGATGTCCCGCAGTGTACATATGTATATAGCGTTCACAGAACGGGTCACTCAATTTGTGGACAGAGTATCAAAGGTGCCGACGGAAGTTTTGCCAAAAGCGTTACGTGTGTACGTACTCCGGATGAACCATCCGCGTTTGTGGGAACGTATCATCCCATTCGTGGATGTTTAACGTTAAAAGTGCCGCGATGCTCGGTCGACGAATAGCTCGGAAACACGAATTTCCTGGCGACTTTACTTTTCCATGGACTCGACTTTTCCGGCCGCGACTTGGCACCGTCGCGGCTCGCCCGGCTTCTCTGGCGACTTCCGGTTTTTCCACAGAAAATTCGTCTTACGATACCGGTCCCGGGAAACCGGACAGAAACCTCGAGAATTTCTAAAAAGCAATCTTCTTCATTCTATCCAACTGTCATCAATCTACTTTCTCTGCCATTTTGGCCAAGTGCGATTTTTTCAAAACCTGTTTCATGCGACGTCTGATACGTCCTTGTAGGTTGTTAGAAACAATCCAGTCGTACAATTTTTACAGTGGAAATACCGGGCAGGACAAAACGAGTTGTTCCTGATTTGGTTTCATAAAATTGGCGAAATTATAAAATTATTTATAAAATTCTATAATCACATTGCCTAAACTTCACCATTCAAAGCATATGAATAGAAACCTTAGAATGCAATGAAAACCTTAGGAGATCGGTATAGATTGAATCTTGTCATTATTAAAAAGTATAACGTAATACAGTAAATTCTCTACATATGTCGCCGATGCATGGCTGATAAATGTCGCGGAATTATCCCCACTACCGCGGGGTATACCCCGTGAGGGGCCAAGAAGAGGGGCTCTCCCTTTCTACGTTTGGATTCCTGGACGATAAACGACATCAAGACCCGTGTTGCTGACATATATCGAGAATTCACTGTATGTACCGTTTTCACCTTTTAACATGTAATACCATTTTCTCAGAAGGGTTTCTTACAGCGTCATTATGCTAAGGGTAATTCTACGTGAGAAAGTATTCAATGAAGAAATTCCTATATATTATCATGAGACTGTGGATCTTTATGCAAATTGCCATCTCCATAATTCATTCTGAAGGAACAAGACAACGACAAAAATTTCTTCTATTCATTAAGAAGCTTTTTGTGGTGAAGATGGAAATAGCTGTTATTAATTTTCGTTAATATATACGTTCTTTTACATCTTATAAATAACGTAACTGCGCACAGATCCACAGTGCAACCATCCTGGTATAAAATGTGTTTGAAACCAAACGCAGGGGTCCACATATCCTGAATAGAAAAATACGTAAATATCCTGCAAGAATCGTATAATAATTTTGCTATCGGACCAGCGTGGTGGAGTACCATTGTCAGAGTTTGAGAGCGATAACGCGTCAATTTCCGACACGTTGTGGCTCGGTATTGTTGCATGGGTTCGAGTGTTTCGCTGTTTCTACGTGGCTCGCATGTGGAGGTCCGAGACAGCGATTATATCCGAGCATTAGGCATTCGGCAGGTGTGTAATAAACCGGCATTACGTGCTTGTACTCGAGGCGATCGTCTCTAACTACATCTGTGCACGATCGACAGAGAGAGAGAGAGAGAGAGAGAGAGAGAGGGGGAGAGAGAGGGAGGGAGAGAGGAGACCAGGACCGCGGCACAGTCTCTATGGCAATTACGAACAACAATGGGCTCGCTAATGTAAGCAGATTTGGTTCGAGCCATTCATATTATTTGCTTGTTCGATTGCACGGGAGGTGGGGTGCCAGGATAGCAAGAGGAGGGGGTCAAAGCGGCCGACGAATGAGAACCGATAAATCGATTCGGCCCGCCAATTCCACGCTCGCCGGTTGGCCGCCGGATAACGGCGAGCAGCTTGCAAGCTCCGGAGAGTTAGGAGAGAGAACGCTTTCCGCGCGATTTTATCGGAATCCTATAAAGGGCGACACAGCGCCGGAGGAGCCCGCGATATATATCCATCCTCGCGGCCACCGTGACAGATCGGCCCCGCCTGATATTTTATACATTAGCGTGAACCTTCTATCACGTTGTAAATCAATTTTTCAACTCGCCCCACTCTCTCCTGCCTGAATGGAATTTAAAGCTCCCGCCGCGCGAGCGCGACAACACCGACAAAACCGCGCGATTCCGGCGCGAGGAACGGAAACCGAGAAAAAAGCTGTTGCGGTTTTAGAAATGGAGAGTCTCGGGCTGGTAACGTCTCAATTTTTTTTTTTGGATGTTTCATTCCGTTGAGTTTCGATCTTGGTTGATAAGTTTGAGGAATTTTGGTAATTTTACAATTTAGCGACTGTACTTAAGGGCCCGGTCTTCGTAGATTCGCGATAAGGTAGAATGACTACATTACCGTCAAAAAATGGTTTTACGTGCCTCGAGTTTTCGTCCTTATATAAGAATATTTTGTCGCTGGTAAAGGGCTCATTCGAAAGTGGAAGGTTCAATCTAGCACTCGCTGGTCATGGAGATTATGCAGATATTTGGTAATATAAGCGTTAGAAGTGGGCCAAAAATTGACGATATGCATGCCGCGGAATCCAAGCATTTTTATGCCATTCGATGAGTTTTCTGGATGAAATTGAGAGAAGCGCGCGCTAGAAAATATCTCCAGCTACAAATTGATCTATATTTTGTCTTGATTGTTACGTATGGAGATGTTTCTCCACGTTCATTTCGATTAGAAGTTCTAATCTCTTTTCTGAGAACGAAAAGCGTCCCAACAGGCCCCTTGTTTAATGATTGTACTCCGGCTGGAGGCAGCTTGCACGAAGCATGATTCAGTAACAGCACCGTACGATTTCCTAATATGGAAATCTTCAAAACATTCCCTTCTGGAATGTTTTGTCAAGATAGTCTTTGATAGGAAACATCCTGGCTAACCCTTCGTTTTACCCCTATAAAGAAAAGATCCAGCTGCAAACCTTAAACTCACTAGAAACGACAAATACGAGTATGAAACCGGAAAATAAAACAGATACATTCCCCTCTCATTTTTAGGGTATATAAACCCATGCATTTTCATCCTCTTCGGTTAGTCGAGAAGCGGTTCACAAGAGATTCAGACGCGGTCCGGTACTCGTGCAGTCACGTCGCATCAATTCTAGAGAAATCGGGTTAAAGTCCCTTTCGAATCAAACGTAACCTTATAGATTCCGTTAGTTCGGTATATATTCTATTTGGCATTCAACAATCGCTATCTAACCCCGCATTGCCAGTGCGTCAACACCGTGCATCACTAGGTAACAATTTCTCTAATTGTACACTTACTACATCCACTCGCGACACAAACAACAATATTTGTAATTATCTTAAATCAGAATATATTTGTCTTGTTTGTTAACTCGCGTAATCTACAACCTTTAATTATTCCCTGATATCCTAATCTAATAATTGAACGTTCCCACATGATACAATCTTACCGCTCGGATTGTATCAATTAAATTATATATAAGTTACGAGGCTTACTAATCTTAGATTCAATTCAACGAAGATTTCTCCAACCTAGTGGCTCCCCGGTTTCGCATTGGGTGCGTCCACGAAAATTATACCATCCTAGCGGAACCCTGATTTCGCATTGGGTTCTTCCGTATCCTAGCAGCTCCCTGGTCTCGCATCAGGTGCGTCTGTGAGTTATCCACCTTCCTTTTATATCGGGTTCGCCGCGTGTCTCTCCTAGTGACTCCCCGATTTCGCATTGGGAGCGTTCAAGAAGTTTCATCCTCCTAGTAGCTCCCCGGTTCCGCATCGGGTGCGTCTGCGTTTGACTGCAACCTCCCAGAGGTTCCCTGATTTCGCATCAGGTGCGTCCTCGACGTCAACTATCCTAGCGGCTCCCCGATCTCGCATTGGGTGCGTCCGCGTACCTAACTAACAACTTGAAACCATATTCCTGGGGTAACAACCCCTCGCCGGCCTCTCGCGTTGCTCGCAGCCCTGGCTCGTAACATGATTCTCTGCGAAATAAAGACGAAAACTTGAAGCACGTTTCTGGCGTCAGAATTCATAATATCGATAATACAGAGCAAGAAACGTGACAAGTTTAGTCACAGACTTAAGACCCGTCGAATCAAGATCAAGACGGATCTTAAGTCAGTGGCTGAAGGTTGTGAACGGAAATTATACAGCAGTTATCGACCTGCTGGTTCTGCAAAAGTCACATGACTACCCTTGGCCCTTAACCCCTTAGCTTACAATGACGTGTTAGAGACGTGCTAAGTCTACCGGACCAAACATGAACAAGTCGTATCAGAGACGTGATGTGCTGAACGGGCCAAACATCAACAAGACTTGTCAGAGACGTGGTGGGGCGGCCGTGCCAAATGTAAACAGAACGTCTCAGAGACGTTGTAGAGCTGATCGGGCTACACGCACGACATTCTTTCAGTTTTCTTTACCGCATTCGGAGCTGCAGACTTACTTCTTAAGAGATATTATAAAAGTACCCTTTACAATGTGTTCAAAAAGAAAAATGAGCGTTGACGAGGACTGTGATAACATCGCCAACAATGATTTCAAGGGTTTTTTAGATAGTAATAGTTACAGTGATAGTGACATTTTACGCATTGTACGAAAACGTTGTAAGCGACTGGTGATTGAAGAAGAAACCGATGATGAAGATTATTATCAACAATCAGACTGATGGACTTGGAAAGAAAAAGATAATCAACCAAAAATCTGGAAGTATACGGAGATTCCAGGAATAAAAGAGGCAACTTTAGATCACTTGAGTACAAGCAAAAAGGAAATAGACGTTTTTGATATAATATTTAATAGTATATATTGCGAAAATATTGTGACGGAGACAAATCGATACGCGGAACAAATAATAAACACTGAAAATAAAAGACGAAAAATAGATGAAACTTGGTCTCCTTTTTTTTCATATATCGTTTATCTTAAAGTTGTCGCAATAACAGCTAGGTCATTAGCGACCACATAGTTTACAATCGAATATAGAAAAGAAGGTTACGGTTAATATTTACATTGTGGTGGGATACAGCAAAAACAAATTTATAACAGTTTATACATATCGATAGATTTAAAAAACAGGAGGACGTTTCCAATGTTTTCCTCGCTTAAATTTGTCTTAAGGTCATTTTCGATGGAAAATCTGGATCGTTGTGAAAAGAATTTAGGACATTCGAGTAGGATATGTTGAATGCTGTTGGAGACGGCGCATGTTGTACACTTCGGTGGGTTTTGTTTGGTTATCAGGAATTCGTAGGTATATCTTGAGTGTCCTGTTCGGAAGCGGTATGCTGCGACCTGATCTTTCCTAGAAACTTGTGAATCGCTTAGGGTTTCGTAGCCATTGGTTTTTATTTTATGTAGTTTGGTTTGGGTGCCGTTAGTCCAATTTGAATTCCAAAAAATGATGGTTTTCTTAACATAGGCTTTTGCGTCAAGAAGGCTGATTGTACAGTTATCGTCCTGGGTGGAAGATTGCATGCTTCTTTAGAAGCATGTCCAGGGATCCATTCTAAGTTAATATATTTATTATTGTTTTGGATTTCTGATACTATTTTTTGGATACGTTGGATAGTAGGGTGTTACGTCGGATTGCCAATGGCGTTAAAAGCGGATTTGAAATCAGTAAATATGGAAAATCTGTTTTTATTTGAATTCTGAATGTATAATAGGGCATATAGTATGGCATGGATTTCACATGACCAGGAGGAAAACTGTTAGGGAGTCTTTCGGTAAAAACGTAATTTTCGGTAATAAAGGCACAACCACAAAACTTCTTGAAAAACAGGCCACTTACACAAGATTTCCCTCTTAAATTTAACTATTTCAGTAGTTTCTTTTTAAGTAGCTTCATTTTATCACTAAAAATCAAATCAACTGAGGAAGTTGATAGAATTGCAGAAATGTACTCTACTATTTGCTACTCTTTTTTAAAGAATTTGTGTTATGCGATTTTTATTGTCACAGATCGCTAAAATTATTAAACACAAGGAAATTCGTAAATGGTGCCGATTCCTAGTGATCGATGCAGACAAGTTTTATTTCGCACAAAAATCCACAGTCTAATATACTAACGAAAAGTATGATTTCTTATTGAGAGTGCTCTTGATCACACAAGAAAATCGAGGAAAAAGATGATGTATGGAGAATGATCAGGACAGTTCGAAGGGGGTAAGCACTTTTCTCAGATGAAATATGCTAGCCTCAACTACCCACAGCTTTGAAAATTCATAGGTCTTGAACTACTTACCGAAAAACAATTGAGAAAAATGATAGAAGTACATAAAGGTACTCTGCTGTTTACTATTCTTTTCTGAATATTATATTTCGACATTTTTCAACATTGAACTCTTCGACATTTGTCGAATAGTTCCTTACTTTATTGATTCCCATCGCAATCAAGAATAATATCACAATCACACGGCACGCAAGTGAAACTGTAGCGTTTCCTATCTGTTCTAAACAAGTTGATAAAGCTACCCATGAAAATATAAACGAACCACATAATTTTGTAACAAGTTCTGAAATAAAAGAGAGAAAACACGGTGAACCGCAAAGATTAAAGTACTCTCAACATACAAAATTCACAGCACTTAAACTACTTATTCGATCTCATTAATATCTTCGTTTTCGACGTCCATAGACCTTTGAGAATCGGTAAAACTTAACCAGCCATCGATTCACGAGAGCAAACTGTCGCGAAATTATTCTCCGCAGACCAATGTGTTCGGTCGCG
The DNA here is from genome assembly GCF_050948215.1 of Halictus rubicundus. NCBI lineage: Eukaryota > Metazoa > Arthropoda > Insecta > Hymenoptera > Halictidae > Halictus > Halictus rubicundus. The sequence continues at coordinate 1,286,111 of NC_135151.1, forward strand.
ATTAGATCGATTCGTCGGATTCGTTCATTCGTTTACCGGAGGGTTGTTTCGCGCAACCGGGGAAAGGTATTCAATTAGAGCAGGAGCTCGCGAGGATTTTCAGGTGAGACTTATTCGCCTCGAAATACAATCGGCTAATGGAAGAGGAGCGAGCGGATCGGCAAAGGGGCGGGGGGGGCACGAAAATAGGATTGGAAGTGGGTCGAAAGGCTGCATTTTCTTCTCCCTCGTTTCTCGTTCTTCGACAAAGCCTCGGGTATATATACCCACTTGCCGGCATTGTGTTGTCGGGCCAAAAACGAATGGCTGGATTTCCGAAGATTCCGAAGCGGACGTTCGGTTCGTTCGCTCGGCGTCCGAAGCTGAAGCCGAAGCCGAGCCGCGTAGTGCCCGGTGACTCGTTTAAACCTTTCTCCGTTTTCTTCGTCCACTTCATCCTCGTTCGCGGGATTAAATTCTACGCGGCCCCGAACCTCTTTTGCGATAAAACGCGACTGTCTTTTCCCCCGATTGCCTCCGTCGATTATCGCCGTCCGCCCAGACGCCGCGCCGCTCCAGGAAGAAAAGCTTCGTGGAGATCGATCCCGATTGCGACAAGTTGCCTCAAATCGTCTCCTCTTTTCAAATTGATGCAGATCATTTTCATTCTAGTCTAGTGACGATGCGTCCAAAAGGTTCTGCATCGCTCAAAGTATTTAGATTTCGCGAAGCTTCGAAAAAATTTCATTCAGGTTTCACCATTCAGTCGCAGTGAATTTTTGCTAGTTTCTATCCATTGCTGGGATGCATTCGACGAAGACACATAAAGCTTCGTTGCGGTTGTCGCCCGGTTTGCGGGGGCGTTTAAGCGTTGTTCCCACGGGACCGGGATGCGGCGACACGGCGGACAGGGCCGTGGAAATCCCGTGGCCGTGACATCGAATCCCCTAGAAAACGAAGACCGGAAACGATGGATCTCTTCTCACCGTCACCATCGAGTCACCGCCGCGTCGTAATGCCGGTGTTCCCGACGAGTTCGACGACCAGTTAGAAAATGGGCCACGCGCTTTCCCAGCGTTGCGAAATCGTTTGACGCGCTGCGAACTTCCCGATACGATCGCGGTGAGATCGTTCCTAACTCGTAAGCCAACGGGGATGCAGTAAACCTCGTTTAAGCTTCTCTAACTAGCCAAATCCACGGCCGAAGTCCGGCTTGGCCGAGCCGTGTTTGCGCGTGTCCCGTTGCGAGCAGACCAAATTTTTCAACTAATTTTGCATTGATTCTTCAGAGTTGATATTCGAGCATTGATTCTCTGGCTTCCCATTGATAGACGAAAATATCTCAATGTCCCACCGAGAAAAATTGTTGCTAACGCTGCCGTGTACAGTGATTTCTCCATATACAATGTGTCCCACGAACACTGTCCACTTGAATATCTTGGCTATTTCAAACAATACGAGAAAATGTTACTTACAGAAGTTATAGGGTTTAAGAAACTACATAATATGGTATAAATGATATTCTTCCAAGTGGAGGCGTAGAGAAGATATAGAGGTCACCTTTATTTTTTCAAATGGTATGTCCAATTTTTTATGCTCGATTTCGATAGATCGACGTATTCTGAGTATAAAAGTATTAAAGTGTATTTGTCCTAAAACTTACCGTTGCTGAGATATTTGACTGTATTCATGAAGAATGTTCGAAATGTCGGCCATCTGCAGCGATGCAACGTTGTAGTCTTTGAACTGTTGCGCCTCTTACACGTCTTATAGTTGGAGCGTCTATTGTAGCACACGCTGCGATAATTCGTTGCTTCATATGTTCCGGAGTTGTTGGTGCATCTCGATACACAATATTTTTCAATGTTCCTCACAAGAAAAAATCTAGGGGTGTTAAATCTGGACTTTGTATTGACCAGCAAATAGTGCCACCGCGTCCTATCCATCGATTTGGGAATATTTCATTAAGTGAACTTCTAACCCTTCGAGCGTAGTGTGTTAGACATCCATTCTGCTGATACCACATTGTCTGACGAACGCTTAATGGCACATTTTCTAATAAATTTGGCAATGTATTTCTTAAGAACGTATCATATTTTTGACCATTAAAAGTGCCGTCAATGAAATAAGGCCAAATTATTGGTTGCCCGATGATTCCACACCACACATTAATGGACCAGCGTCTTTGATGATCAATTTCTCGTAGCCAGTGAAGATATCGTAATGACCAATAATGTTATGTACATTAACACTGTTCCTACCGACACTTCATGTATACCTATTCCTACCGCGACCGGTAAAATGACCGGTCTTTAGCACAACTTATATTTTTTAATATAGAATGAAGATAATAGCCAATTTGACAGTATAAAAATATAGTTTCTTTTATTTAGGAGTATATAATGTATATTTTATTCGTTTTCACCGCATAATATTTCGTTTACTATACCCTGTTGGGCCTGATGTTCCCCTAAAAATATTATCAATAGGTGCTCTTCCAGGATTAGACCCTTCTTTTACTTCTTGCCAAACAGATCCGTCTACAGCAGTTTCGATTACCTCTTCCTCATTCTCACTATCGGAACTAATTAAAAATCTCCTTCTCTTTCGTCCTCTACGTACGTTCCAAACATTCTCTTCGTCCTCATCGGTGTTCGAGTCGTTCTCAAATGGATCATAATTTTCCGTATTGTCATTTTCAATATCAAAAATTTCGAACGCCTTGACATTTTGGGAATGAATATTCAAGGGATAAAATAAAAATTAAAATATAAAAATGTAAATCAAGATGGATAAAAAAATGAACAAAAGATAAAATGTGAAACTTACTACGAAGTATTGTTGGTTTGTTCACTATTTTGAAAATGACACTTATAACACGTAATACAATATAGAATAAAAGTAGAATAATAATAGAATAAAAATACAAAATAGTAAAAGACTGCCGAATATGCTCCTTGTAACTTTCACGTTTTGATGCTCTCTGTTCAGCTCACAAGACTTTACTGATTTGAATTCGTGAGAAGACGTCTAGGCATCTCCTTCGGCTATGATTTTATTTATTTTACAGTCATAGTAGATAAGACGGTGTATGAAAATCCGAGGTTCTGGACCGCTTCGGATACCAATCAGGCAAATAAACACCGCGAGAACTGCCGATAGGCGAGCGAGAACTGTAAACACTTTGAAGTGCCGTAAAGCAGTCCCTGTATGGCACTTTTCGGCTAAAATCATACCACAACTGCCTTACCTTTCGTTTGTAACGACTTTATAGTTTTGGAATTGAGTCTTTGAAAGGATACTATTACAAAAAGATATAAATCGTTCTACCGGTCAAATGGCCGCTCGCGGTAGGTAAGACAGACTACAAATTTTTCTCAGAAAATAAACAATAAAAAAAGGAGTGAATATTGAAAAATGTATTATACGCATATTTTAGGAAAAGTCGTGACGTTTAAAGGCGATTCAATTACGTTGTATATAAGAAATTCTAATCGAAATTTTAAAAACGGTCATTTGACCGGTCCCGGTAGGAATAGTGTTAACACGCTCAGTGCTGGTAAAAGTAACCTCATCGGTAAATATAGTATTAAAGAGAAAAAAAGTGGATTGATTTGTAGCTGCTCTCGAGCCCATCCACAAAATCTAACACGATTTACATAAACCATGTCATGTAATTTCTGGTGAAGGCTAATGTGGTACGGATGATATTTGTGATGAGTGAGAATTCGCGATGCACTACTTTTGCTGACTTCAGATTCGCGCTGAATCTGACGTACACTGATATGAGGGTTATCATGTACCATTGCAACAACATTAATTTCATTATCTTGATCACTACATACAGGCTTTTCACGATTCGTCTTACGAACAGCGAGACTTCCAGTTTCTTTTAATTTTTTACACAATCTTTCAAAAATCTTGTATGAAAGGCATATGCGGTTTGGATATCTTACACCGTACAAATCTCGAGCCACAATTACGTTTCTCTTACTTTCTCTATAAATTAGAAGTATCTCTAATTGTTCTTCGAATGACAATTTCATATTGACTGTCTTGTGTTCACTAACTGCGAAACTGACTGACACTAAGAGACGTCGAAAGCCTACCAATGTTTACATTTGACGTAGTGAGCATATCCTTGAATATGTTCCATAATGAAAGTAACAGAATGAAAACAGTCAAATATCTCAGCAGCGGTAAGTTTTAGGACAAATACACGTTAGTACTTTTATACTCAGAATACGCCAATCTGTCGAAATTGAGCATAAAAAATTGGACATTCCATTTGGAAAAACAAAGGTGACCTCTTTATCTTCTCTACGCCTCCACTTGCAAGAATATCATTTGTACCATATTATGTAGTTTCTTGAACCCTTAATCTTCTGTAAGTAACATTTTTCGTATTGTTTGAAATAACCAAGATATTCAAGTGGTCAGAGTTCGTGGGATATACTGTATATCCAGAAAGCACTGTATTTGTTTAACACTTGGACGGCGGGTTCTGGATCTATTTTGGATATTTACTGCTAAAAATCGGATATTTCATGTACAGCCTAATCAAATGCTACGTGAGTGTTAAATCGGAACACCATCTTCGTACGTCAGGCTATACTTTTTGAGGAATAGCTTTTTCGAAATCATTTCGAGGTAAGCATACCAAAACTGAATTCGTCCTTCCACTGGCTACAACTTTACACTAATCAAAATAGCTCATTCTCCGGCGCACGAGCCGTAAAATAACCACTCTCAGTATGATGAGAAGCGCGTTTTCGGCCGGCGCGGCGCGGCGCGGCGATTCGCGCGCGTAAAAGCTCGTGAGGAACGCGCGAGCGGAAATCGCAACGGCGATGCTCTTTTTTTTGGATGCATGGTCCAACGAGCCGGCGGAATTAGCGTTATTTCACCATCTCCATTAGCAGATTGCATTTCAAAGCGCGAGCGAGCGAGCATCGCCGCAGACTTTTCACTCGGCTAGCATGTCCGCTCCCGAATTCGATTCCAAAATTCCTGTAGCTCGGGCCCACGTGAACCTATTATAACTCGAACGATAAACGGGTTATTTTTCCGATTCAGACCGTGAGCCAGAGAAAATTAACGGGGAACCATGTATAATTCCAGACGTCGATTTTCAGTAGTCAACGAGCGGCTGGTCCACGTCGAATCGATCACTTTTGCGGCCGATTGCAGAAATTCTGATGTAGCATCGGTGTAATGGAGGGTGGTGGGGGTTTAAGTCATCGTTTCAGTGATATCGAGATGGGTGACCTTTGAACATGGAGGAGTTTTGAACTTTGTCTGATTTTTAGATATTGAGTGCTACTGAAATTTAAACGTCTGTAGAAACTTTGAAAAATTTTTTTGAGGTATGAATCTACCACACACTTAAAGATTGCACCTTCCCCTTTACAACGAGTACTTCAAAATCCATGTACGATTTTTTGTGACCGTTTTATGGAACAAATACGAGGAACGGGCTCCTTTGCATTATTGCAAAGTTGACGGTACGCCTTTCATTGAAAACCGAATAAAATGTCAAGGAAAAATTGTAATTCAAGTTTAACGAGCTCCTTGTAAAGAGGAACGTTCAATCTTAAAATTTACGGCGAATTCAGCCGCGAAACAAATTTTCCGATGTTTTCAAAAGCGTTGCAAGTTCACTGCTCTGCGATTCTGTTTCACGAAACTGAAATAGCCGAAATGTTAACAATTTTTCAAAAATCGGACACGTAGTAATTAAATACTTTCTCAAGACGTTAGGAATGGCTTTCTACTGACGTTGGAGGTATTACCAGTCGCGTGCGAATCCGGAACAACACCCTGAAGAAGGTAGCAGCGAGAAACGCGGCACGAAACAGAGAAATATCTTGCGCGTAAAAAATTCTGTCTGGCTCGTTAGCTTTTTAACATTGATCGGGATAGTAATTGGTCCTCGGAGAGTCATGCTAGTTCTAGCGGTCGATCGGGGGATGATAATTCTTCCCCGGGCAGGAATAATCCGGCCGGCTGCATTATGGAAGTTTTAATTGTCTGTCTCGGGCAATCGTGCTGCGAGCGATGTAACGTGGCAACTTCAACCGACCAATTTCGAACAATCAACGTCGACATAATATAACAATTATAACTATAACTACTTGCCGGGCCGGGTGAAAGATAGAGGAGGAGAGAGAGTGAATAGAAGCGAATGCTCGGGGCGATCGAGTACGGGCCGAGAGTCGGGCCGTTGCGGGTCGTTTCAGATCGGAGTTGGTCATGTCGGCTTGGAAACAGTCGAAATCGACAGAAAATGCCGATGGAGGCACAAACAAAAGCCCGGAGAAAAAGCAATTCGCTTTCTGGGTAACGGCGAACGATCCATCGATCTGCGAAAGCGCCAAGAATCGCGAGAACAGAAAATTGATCCTTAAACATCCGCAAAATTATGGTGTTCTTAATCCTCGCTCCATCCCTTATTTCGAGAACTTATCTGCCACATAGATCATAGGACGAGTGACACTGTTTTCTCGTCAGGTTTAGAAATAATTTCTTACCGTAATACTGTAATTTAATTTATTTTTCAATATTTAACTATGTTCCACCAATCCGATCATCTTGAAACTTTTGTATACATTAGATAGGTAACAGAACATTGTTCTTGAATTTTTTGGAAATGGTCACTCGAAGGGTTGCTTGCAACCCCCACCCCTAGAAAATTAAATAATTTTTTTCTACCCTTAATAATTTGATCACAATTGTGAAAAAAATATATGATATGAAGGAGGTAAATTCGAATATTTTCGTTTTTCTTCCATCTGAATATCATAATTAACCCTTAGCACTCGAATAGTGACTGTAAGGCACCACTAAAAATTGCTGTATCATTATTCAAAATATTTTTTACATTATTAAATTGGTTTGTATTTAACAAATTACTAAACATTTCGGTATTGTACGAGTAAATTGCACCATTTTCGTATGTATAACATGAAAAAATATGTATAGAAGGGCAATATTCTAGGTCAGAAGAAATGTTTCGTTTCGGAGTTAAAATAGCTTCGAGTGCAAAGGGTTAACAACTGAGAAAAAAATGATACAGTTAAGGGTATTTACCCTTATATTATCCTTAAATGAAGGGTTAGCGACTTAAAATTTTGGGGGATTATCTTTCAACCTAAAACCATTGGTTTCCACACAATACCAATAAAAATTGTGGCCGGGGCCGCTGGACCATTCTTATCCTGCCAGACCCTTTTCCTGGTCCCTATTTCGTGCGATTGATACAATTTTGATTTTGGATCCACAGTCCCAAGATTAGTTTCTGCGATCAGTTTTCTATCCGAGTGATTCGTACAAGTATCGACTCAATCGGAGGGAACTGAAAAGATCATGGTTCCCATCGCAAAAACGTACGATCTCGTCGGTTTCCGTGGACGAATCCTGGTCGCAGTATTTCGGTTTTTCGCCGAGGTATTCTTCCCCTTTGATCGTAAGAACGTTTATCCGAGCCCCGGCCTCGGGCTCGTGACGGACGTGGCGCTTTTGTCGTAGTCGGTTCAAGCGAACGTTTTCGTTCTAGTGTGCTGCTGTAGTCCTCCTCCTTCCTGGAATCAGACCAGGCCGCACGAATCCGACGGATTTCACGACTAGGGAACCGTGCGCCGTATCGTTAAAACGTCGCATCCTGGAACCAGTGCGGTAAGATGCCTGCCGACTTTGTGGTTTCGCGTTCGCAGAGGAACGCGGGCTACTCCCATTAGACCCTGCATGGAATTACCGTAAGCCGGTCGGTGATGTTTAGAACTGTTACGGGATTTAAGCTGACGTTATATTCCCCGCGAGTCCAAGAGGAAGGCTCGCGAAATTTCAACGGACGTGGCCGTGCGGCCTTTGACTACGTGTATCGGGGACCGACCGCGATTCCATTATTATACGGGAAAACGCAATCGTCGGTAACCGCTTCTCCTCTTTAATACAAGCCCTTGCGGAATACCTCGACCAGATATCCTACGTTTATGCGCAACCCTAACCAGATATTGTAACGTCAGGATTTTACGCTGGGGGAAGATGAAATTTCGAATGGGCTTTGAATGAATTTCAGGGACGACGAGGGAATCGAGGAGCAACCTGAACATTGTTAAAAGTGAAGCATGGACAGATATAAACACTGCTGAATCATCTTGACAATTGCGGATTATGCGCGCGTCCTGTGCTCCAGAGGCAAAGATCTTTCCTCAAACGAGCCCTCTGTGTCACCAACGCTTCTACAATTTTATTATCATCATCGACATCGACCTGTCTTATACTCTCAGTGGACTTTCTACTGGAAGATCTTTACGATTTTAGTAATTGTGCGAAGGAGTAGGTGTAATTGTACAGAAGAGTCTTTACGATTTCAGTAATTGTACAAAGAAAAATTAGTAATCGTGTACAGGAGAATTTTTACGACGTCGGCAATTGTGCAACGCAAAGAAGTAATTGTACAGAGGGATCTTTACGAGTTTAGCAATTGCACAACGAACAGAAGTAACTGTGCCATTGCGCAAAAGGATCTTTACGATATCAGCGATTGCACAGAAGAACCTTCGCAGTGGCAGCCATTTCGCGAAGAAAATTTTGAAATGAGTCACGTGTGCGAAGAAAAATTTGAAATGGACTACGTGCACAGAGAAAAGTTATCTTCTCAAAATATATTTGAACTGATGGTTCTAGTGTGCAGTGAATTCTCGATATATGTCAACAACACGGGTCTTGCAAGCGTCGTGTATCCTTCAGGAGACATACCAAGCGGGGATCATTAGTGGGGATCATTCCGCGACATTTATCGTCCAGGTCTTGGTCACATAGATAGAGAAATCACTGTATAGCGTTTTCTCGAACCAGGAAAAGGAGAACGACATTATAATGCGATTATAATGCGAACATAGCAAAATTTCAAACGTAATTCGAACGACGTAAATCGGTAGCGATGGAATGTATTTCTTGTCCAGGGTGTGTTTTTGTTTCGCTGCGGCGCGGCGCGGCGGCGGTGGCTGCCTGCGAACGATTTGTTTGAAAATAACCTGGCGAACGTCACCGAGTCGTTTATTTAATTTTCCTGGTCGGCGAAGCTGTCGCGGGATTTTCACCGAAATTAGCCGGGCTTGTTTCAACGGGAAATCGATTCCGGCTGGTTGGAAAGAATCGATAGTCCCGCGTCTCTAGGAGCCTTTTAAAATTGTCCGGTTTTCGGTGTCCGGTTGACAAATAAATGTTGATCGATCGCTGGCAGTCTACACGTTTTGTCCACTATGCTGTATTCTTTTTACTAGATAATTTCAACGCTAGTTCACTGTACATGCGATGAAAACGTGGGAGGGTAAAGTGGGTAAAGTAGGAAAATGGCATTTCAACTGAAAATTGTATCAACTGATCAACAAAATTTGCCAACTGAAAGTCAGAAATTGGATCGATCTTATAAAGTAAGGAGGTTAGCATGTTGATATTCCCATATTCGTCAATGTTATTGTGCTGGAACGAAGATTTGTAGCGTTTTCAAAATTAAAATTCAAAGGTAAAATTAAGATATTTATTCTATAACATATTTTCCCACACCAGGATTCCAATTGCCGTTGAACATCGTTATGTACTAACGTTCTTGTTATACGCTATACTCTGTATTACTCTGTAATATACATTATGTTGTAATAAATCTCATAAGAAATTTCCTAATAACAAAAAAAAAAACATATTTTTCATTCTATTCTAGAGAAGAAGAAGTGGAACAGGGGGTTCAGGAAAAGGTGAATTAGATATTGAGGACGGAGGGGGAGAGGGATGCATGGCAAAATTCGACAGAGAAAGAAAGAAAATGCAGGATGGAAAATGAGAAGGATAGAGGGGGGAGAAGGGCAAGGGAAAGTGTGGAAAGATAAGAGAGAGAGAGAGAGAGAGAGAGAGAGAGAGAGAGAGATCCAAAATTAAGTATACAAGAATTATCGACAAGCCTTGGGTCCACATGGTCAACTTTACGAAGGCACCTACACGAAATGGGAAACACATATAGGCAAGGAATATGTGTACCGCATCAATTACCCGAGACCAACAAGAATATTCGTCGACCAATTTCCACTTCATTGCTATCCAGATTTCGCAGAGATCTATTTCTTCGCAAAATCGTTACCGGAGATGAAACATGGATTCTTTATGATAACATAAAGCGTTCCAAGCAATGGCTTTTTGCAAATCAAACGACAATATCAACCCCTACACCTTAGAAAGGTGTTACTGTGCATTTGGTGGGACTGTCGTGGCATAATTCACTTTGAGTTGTTGAAACCTGGAGAAACAGTTACTGCTCAGTTGTATTGTCAGCAATTACAACGGCTGTATTCAGAACTATTGAAAAAGAGGGCATCTTTAGTCCACAGAAAAGGTGTAATACTGCAAATTGACTATGCTCGGCCCCATACAGCGAAACTCACACGGGAAAAAATCAAAGAATTGCAATGAGAAGTTTTACCGCACCCCCCGTGCTCACCGGATATTGCTCCCTCTGACTATCATCTTTCCAGATTTCTGAAGCATCATTTAAGAAATAAAACATTCGCTTCTGTAGAAGATGTAAGGAGGCACCTTGAGTCATATTTTGTTTCACGAACCCTGGATTTCTATAAGAGGGTAATTGAAAATTTTCAGGAAAGATGTCAAACTGTCCTTGATAATGATGGGGATTATATAATAAATTAAGAAATAAAAGCTTGAATTTACTACAAAGTTTGTTTTAGATTTCAAAATAATTGTGTACTTATGGTTCCCCCAATAGTAAATTGTAAAGGAAACATGTTCACCTTTGTAACTCGTAAGGGAACACATGTATACATACATTTCCGTCCTGTTCTATTACCGTGTGCCATTTTTGAGGTAGCTTATCATGTTATTGAATAAACGACTACTACTAAGTGTTTTAATTTTATCTTTAAATTTTTACTTAAAAACGCCACGAATTTTCCTTCCAACCCAATACAATTACAGTGAATTCTCAATATATGTCAACAACACGGGTCTTGACAACGTCATGTATCGTCCAGGAGACATACCTCAGCCGTGTTATGTTCACACTCCTCGGCGTCTGAGGCCTCTTGAGCCTCTTGGCCCTTCACTCCGCGGTAGTGGGCATAATTCCACGACGTTTATTATCGAGGTCTTGGTGACATATATAGAGAAATCACTGTATAGGGTTTCTTAACAGTTCTAAATAAATTAGCAGGACTACCAATGGAGATATAATCGAATCGTATCGTTTTGCAGCAAGTTCTGAAGTAAAAGTCTCGGCATCAAAATTCTCCGGAATATTCCTAGGTTTGTTTTCCTAATCACCGGACCGCAGATTTTATGCGTTCACGACAAGAACGGTTCTGCACAATCTAAAACGGTGGAACGATTAAGTGAATCGGAGAAAAGTGAATTAAGTGAATCGGTGAATGTCTTCTAACTTATAAAAATGACTCGAGAAAGACGCAAATGTCTTTATGCTTCCTGTCGCCTGAAACTAATAGAAACGGTTCTTATTTTGCAAAGAGATCCGCAGTCTGCTCATCACGGTGGTTGTTTGCGAAACGCGATACATACCTCGTTTAACGTTTCAATCGGAGCGGAACTCGCGGCGGCAACGCACGATCTAATATTACTTCATACGGTTGAATTGTATGGAAATGCGCGTGGTGCAAGCTCGCCGGAGCGTTCCGAGCCGGTTCCTTCTGAACCAGCAGTTCCTTTTCTGCGGACCCGCCTCGCTCGATAGAGACCGAACCAGAAACCGAGATATATATATGTATATCACTTTTTATATATATATGGAGGAACGAGGAGAGAGGGTGGTAAACTGACGAGTGCAGCGGATATCCACGCGAGGCATTCTCGACTCGGCTCTGAAAGTTGCATCGTATTAGGTTCGAATGTGCATGCCGGCGCGACGGCAAGAATTGAATCGGGGTAACGACATTTCGGCTATCGATTCCGTTTATTCGAGCGGTAGAACTTCGCGCGGCGTGCTCGCCTCGTTTCCTATCTCATCCGATTTCAAAGCATTCGAGCACGAGTCCGTTATTATCTTTCGCCAACGTGTTTTTCGTCCCTCTCCGTCGTCCAGAGAAACCAGCCAACTCGGACGCCAAGCTAATTTATGATCGAATTAAATCGAACGCGTAGCAAACGCGACTAACGTCCATAAATTCATTTGTTGCTGTAAATGAACTGAACAGCTCAGAAACAAATCAGTGTAACGGCCGCCACACGCGATCCGTCTTGTCTTCCCCGTTGCTTGCGCAGTCATAAGTTGCAATGCAAGACGAGGTATACGGTGAAATTGTCCTCCAAGCGTGGAGCTCCTGATTCCAAAATGGAGTCCGGTGTTTTAGGGAGATCCGAAATTCCGCGAAAGCGACATGTCGCGGCAGCTCCCGGAGCGAGGCAGTTTTTTTCTGCCGTCCGGTTTGAAGCGTATGAAATTCGCGCGGATGGTGGCAACAGGATCCGAGAGGGTGAGAAAGAGAGAGAGAGAGAGAGAGAGAGAGAGAGAGAGAGAGAGAGAGAGAGGCGTGTACCGGTGGGGCGTGGAGGCGGATTGCAGAGCCAACATTAATTCCGAACCGCCGGCGGCTTACAAAGCAGCATGCGCTGACCTTAGCTAGATTACGTTTGCATTAGGAACTCGAGCGGAATGCCGCCACCCTCGTGTGCCTCCTGCGACCCCTTTGCCAACCCCCTTGCGCCGCCACAATTTACAGTTCACACGTCGCGAACCGGCGACGGATGACCGATCCGTGCTCTCCGAGCATCGAAGAGAACGTGACAACGGGAACACGCTCTTGTCCGACTTCCAATCAAATTTTCCTCGTACACCGTGCTACGTTCGTTAAATCGACGATTTTCTCCTGTTATCGGCTATCCATCAGCAACTCCACAGTCCTCCTTCCCTTCGGAAAACCGCATACACGCCAGAATCGGAAGTTTACTCGGTTACTTGACAAAAGATGTTTCTCGGTGGAAATATGGCAAATTATTCCGAGTTCACCGTAGAAATTGGATATGTTTGAAAAATATCCTTAGGTAACGCTGCCTGTTGCATTTTCCTTTGCTTTTGTCTTTACGCAGATCTCGCAGACAGGATGAACTTTGTCGACTTTGTACTTTGATCCTAGAATGCACTGTGCATTCGACACACTGGCACGCAATAGTTGGCTGTTTCATCGTATCGAGTCGTATACGTTTTATACCAGAATGAAAATGTTAACGCGTTACACGAGCTAATTTAAGCTAATTTCGTCTCGCTTTTGATTGTACTCTTTATTCGAATTTAAATGCAAAAAGCATGCCTGTGCATCAGCAAAAGACTTGCTCGCCTCGTTTCTGTTTAATCTGTTCCAATTGGACCTATAAAGACGGTGAGCGTATTTTGTAATATTGTACGAATTCAACAATATTATAGTTTATAAATTCGATACAGTCGGTCCCCAGGGACTAACGTCTCTTTCAATGTTGAAAACCGGATAAATAATATTTCATTTATCCAGAAAGAACCTCTTTCATGACATCAAGATTTTTCATAAGCAGCTTCTCATGCACAGAATCACAATCGATCAATTCAACTGCTGACTATAAGTAGATTTGAGTTAAGCACAGTCATCTGCATTCGCAATGACTCATAACGAGACTACGGACCTTTATGCATTTATGGCATTTGGAAACTTTCAAAAAATGCTAGAACATAAAATTCAATAGAATTTAATACAATTTCTTTGAATGTCGGGTCTACAAAGGCTACTACCACTGAACATACAGTAAGGAGCAAAACTGATTACACAGCATAACTTTTTTCAAATTAGTAAAAGCGCGTAGTTAAAAGCGCGATTTTAAGTCGAAAATCGTGAACAATGGCAATTTTCCCACTTTTAATCTCGTTTATACCTCGTAAACGAAGTAACAAATATCGGTGAAATTTTCAGCATGGATATAATTTATTCGAGCGAATCAAACACATTCTTTAAATTTTCAATACAGGCTCTGATAAAAAAGCTGAAAAAACCAACTTTTACTATTTCTTTCACGATTCCGAACAATTCAAATTTTTGTCAAAAATTTTTTACATCCCGTCTAATAAACTAATCCTTCTAACTTCTCAAAAACACTAAAGTTATTTGGACTAATTTGAAAAAAGTTATGCAGTTTCAAATAGTGCGTAATCAGTTTTGCTCCTTACTCTAAGATTTCATTTGAATCCACTTACTTGAAATTCGCCTAGAAAAATTGAAAATTGCATAAACATCCGCAGTCTATGCATAACCGAATCGTTAAAATTAGAACGCATTTATATTTGCGACCGAACGAATTTACGTTACAACCCAATATTTCTAAATCTGTAGATTACGTCAGAGCGTAAGCATTTAGAAGAAGAAGGAACGGTGGGAATGGTCAGACGCGTTAGTGGATCTTTGTGAAAAATTATTTTCCTCGAAGCCGAAGTCTTCCCAGAACTTCGGGATCCTTCGATGCCGAAGACCATCAACTGTCACCGAGAAAGTCGCTTCACCTCGCTCACCGGTGAGAAAGTCGATTCCGAGATTGATCGTGGATTCGTCTTCTGGATCGCGAAAGAATCGCGGGGAGCCAGGTATGGGGGGATCGATCGATTAACCTCGATTTGCGGTTACCGTTCGACCGATCCCATTGTTGCGAGCCGCAGCATGCTATGGCAGAGGTATCCCTTTAAAGGGGATCGCATAGACGAATCGAGACGCGGAACCAATCGGCGAACCCGTCATAGGTTGCGGTTTCGATATCGCTAGGCGCTATTGAAATCGGATCTACTCGTTGTATATTCGGCTCCTCCTTTGCAAACGAGGAAACGATCGTATCCGCGAGGCAAACGGATATCGTGATATCCTACGCGGGTAGCGCGACCGCGAACAGGACGATGAAGATGTCCTCTCCGTTGATGTTGCAACGGGTGATGCGGTTGTTTGTCAAGATTTGTATATTAACTTCGCGTCAATGCACAAAGTGTAACAAATGTGATCGGTAAAATAGAAGAAGATTGACAGAGTACTTTCAATATCGTACATCTTGACTTCATGGAATTTTTGATTGAGCATTGATTGGACACTGAAAGTGTTAACCCCATGCACTACAATTTATTTTCCGATTACAATGATTAGAACTTCTTCGATGCCTATAATCTACTAAGGAAAATAGAAAATTTATATTTATTGTATAATCACGTGTTCCGTAATGGCTAAATTAATATTATACATATTTAGAAAATTCTATTCGTGTCTTGATCACGAGTCTGACTCAATATTACAGTACAAGAGGTTAAAGAGTGTACACGAATACTTATTGGACCGAACGTGCGACCGACTGACACTGTACACCGGAGCGCAAAGCGCGAGCCCCACGCCGCGAATCCTCGCGAAACATAGTGATTTCCCGCGAGTTTTCCGTTCCGGGGGAAAAAGTGGCGGAGAAGGCCGAGTGTCGGGGGCGACGAAAACTCATTTTGCGCGGCCGTCTATCCGCTGGACGTCTCACGATTCGATCTCAAAGGCGGACCCCGAGTGTCTTCTTCTCTTTCTGCGTCCGACCTTAGCCGAGCAAATAAACTGTCGCACTTAAGAGCCTTTAGAGAACGGGTTGACCCAGCAAGGGTCTTACAGTTTGCCCAAGGCGACAGCTAGAGCGAAGATGAAAGAGAACCAAAGTAATTACGTTTGGCTCGTGGCGAGACTTCAATCTTCGATCCCGGAACGGTGAGCCGTGGAGAACGAGTTTCCAGCGTCGCGCCAGGCAAAAAGAGCGCCGCAGACCTTCGGCATCCTGCGCTTCACCCCACGGTTTTCACACCATTCTTCCTGCCCCGACACACACCGTCGTTCGTCGCCTCTCGTCCCTTTCTTCCACGTTCGGCGAAAAATTTTTCACCGCCGTTCGTTCTCTCTCTCTCTTTCTCTGTCTCTCTTGCGCGCACTACGATGAAGGAAAACGGCCGGAGCAGCGCTACTCCGTTTCTGCTCGGTCGAGTCGCAATAACGCGTCGACGACGTTTTTCCCGCGAATCCCGCGTTCAAACGGAGCCTTCGAATGGCCGTCGCGACGGCAAATAATCGCGTTTAATTCGCACGAGAATCCGCGCGACCGGAAACCCAAGAGATACTGCGACGTCGACTTTCGCGGATTTGCGAAGGCTCCGCGAATCGGTGAGGCACTTGGACGGTGGAGCCTTTGGTCTCTGGCTACTGACGCACAGTGTGGACAAAGGGCCTGTTTTTGGGCACTTCTCGTAATTTGCTTATTGATGTATATATGTGTGGGATAGAATATGACTGACTACGTGCGGGAAAAAGAATAAAACAGTATATATATATATATTTGAAAATAGGAAAGAGACAAAACAATTATGCTGATTTACGGCACTTATTATCTCTCTTAGCTCACTGTCTTCACTTTGCGCTCTCTTAATACTAGACAAAACGCTGTTTTCCAGTCCTCCGATGTACATTATTGACGTGGGATAACGACTTAACGCATCTACGTGGCACATATTTTTACCCGGCCGGTGTTCTACAATATAATTGAACTCTTCTAAAAGTAGAGCCCATCTACCTACTCGCACGCACAAATCACGCTTCTTCATTGTTAGGGAAAATGCCTGACAATCCGTAATTATCTTAAAAGGAATACCTAATAAATAAACCCTAAATTTTCTAAGCGCTCTTATTATCGCTAATACCTCGAGCTCGTAACTCGTGTATTTTTCTTCGCTAGGACTATTCTTCCAACTTGCATAATAAGTGGGATGGAACGCATTATCATCGCTATCTCGCTGCAACAATATCGCTCCACATCCAAAACCAGACGCGTCGGTATGCAATTGTGTTTCAGCTTTTGCGTTATACAGTTTCAATATGGGTTGAGAACTGAGTAGTACATAGTTTCAAACTATCGAATGCTCTTTCTTCTTCGAGACCAAAATAAAACGATGTGTTTTTCTTTAATAAGTTTGTCAACGGACGTGCTATGATCGAATATTGCGAGATAAATTTTCTAAAATATCCTGTCAATCCTAAGAAACTCTGCACACTCTTAACATTTGACGGCTTTGGAAATTTCATGACCGCGCTAGTTTTGTGATCCGACGGTCGGATCGTCCCATTTTCTATAATATATCCTAAATACTCTATTCTCGTTTGAATAAACTGGCACTTTTCCCAATTTATCCTAAGCCCGTATTCGCTCGCAGTTTTTAAAACTATTTCTAAATTATGGAGACCGTCTTCGCAATCACGAGAGGGAACAACCAAATCATCCATATAGACCAACACTAGTCCCTTCGCTATTAATTCCTGAAATATCGCATTAATATACCTCTGAAACACAGATGGAGAGTTGCACAACCCAAACGGAACACGTAGGAATTCGTATTGTCCATCTGGTGTCACAAATGTAGTGTATTTTCTCGAATTCTTTTCTATCTCTACGCGGAAAAATCCGTTCTTCAGATCTAGTGTACTAAAAATACGCGCGTCTTGTAATCGGTCTAAATGATCTTCGATAAGAGGAAGTGGATATCGGTCCTTTACTATTTTGTTGTTCAATCTCCTGTAGTCTATACAAAGTCTCGTGGAACCATTCTTTTTTTTTACTAAGACAATAGGACTCGCGTAGTCTGATTGTGACCGTTGGATAATCTTATTTTCTAACCATTCGTCTATTTGTGCATTCACTTCCTCCTTCTCGGGAGGAGATAATCTACGCGGTCGTTGATACACGGGGATATTATCTGTCAGCACGATGTTCATTTTAATATCTAAATTCTGAACTTTATTAGGTGCGTATTTTTGTCTTAATTCTTCGATTCGCTTCCGATGATCAATGCTACGGATATGTGAAAGATCTAATTCGCTATTACTTTCGCAAGTGCTGATGTGAAAAACTTCCGGAACGGTAGACTCGCTAGAGTTTATATTTTCACAAATCGTGATGCTTCCATTTTTTATTCGAACGTCCACCGTATTTAAGAAATCTGTACCAATTAATACTCCGTATGGCAGCAGTGTATCGGAAACAACATGCAATTTAATGGAATACATCGTACCATCAATTTCGATCTCCGTCACGAACTCGCCTAATGTACTGTTATCGCTTGCGCCGACACCCTGGAAGTTGATTGTTTTTTCGCTTAAACGCGGCGCGCCTATATTTACGTACTGTTCCGCACGGATTAAACTTAAATCGCTACCTGTGTCTATTAAAGCGGTTATCCCTTTAGACGCTATGACCACTTCCTTCTCGCTTTAGTTTCGTGGCCCTGTCACACTGCACACATTCACCGGCACTTTCGTAGTGCATTTCGACGCAAAATGTCCATATTCTTGGCATTTAAAACACTTTACACCCTTGTCTTTCGTGGGACACTCAGCACTTGGATGATTCCGGGAACCACAGGTGAAACATCGTCGGGTCCTACCTGATGTCTGCTGTGACTGCACCGTCATCTTCTTCTCTCCAGTGAACCTCGCCTTCGTTTTCGCATTCTTCTTCATGATTTCGTATATCCTGAATTTCTCCTTTAATACACGAATGCTTCCTGCGCCATACAAGATGGTTTTATTGATCTCTTCATCCTCAATACCATCGATGATATATTGGATGACCGCATCTGTTTCCACCTTTGCATGACTCGCAATATCAAGCATGCCGTATACATACTCTTGATATGTCTCGTCGCGTTTTTTCCTCCGTTCCATCAATTTCTTGTGGACCATGCCACTATTCACCGTTTGCGAAAATTCTTCCTGGAGGGCTTCCTTAAAGCTAGCCCACGATCTGTCACATTTCTCGTGTCTCATAAATATCTTAGCAGATCCCTTTAGCAATCGCTTTGCGTATATGATTTTCTGGACACTTGTCCACCCACATAATGCACTCGCGTCCTCGAATTCTTCCAACCATCGTCGAACCGATATCTCGTCATCCCCAGAGAAGGAAGGAATTGAACCTTCGACGTCTTTGAACGTTAACAACGTTCCGCACTCATTCGTTTTCTTTGCTCGACCACTGTGTCTTATCGTATCCTCATGTTCTTCGTCATTGGTGGTGCCGCCATCATTTTCGCTGTCGTCTTCATATTCGGCTTCCCAAGCCAACGCGGCTTGAAGTCTCGCCACAAGTTCAGCCTTGTTTCCAGATTTTTTCAGTTTCCGAACTCTTAACTCTTGCTTCAGTTCGGCAATTGTCATACGATCCAATAGGCGGGATAATTGGGGTGTATCTGAGCCACCATCAGCGCCTCCTTGAGATGAAGCCATGGTTCTATAGGCACGTTAGAATGTACTTCACAATTCACAGACGAACGAAAATTTCACGAGTTATACACTGTTCTTCAAAATTCTCGCGACGAAAGTCAGTTTGAATCCCGGACGAGCCCCCAAAGTTTGTGGGATAGAATATGACTGACTACGTGCGGGAAAAAGAATAAAACAGTATATATATATTTGAAAATAGGAAAGAGACAAAACAATTGTACACAACGCGATTGACCGCAACTCGCAGGCCGAAGTTCTCTCACGTGCGCTTTTCTCTCGACTGCGTCGTCTTCGTTAAAATAAAACGCGCCAAGCTCGCACTCTACGCACACACGCACATATACACAAACACACACATACAGTTCCTTAAAGCTAAACAGTCTAATGCTCTATCTTAACCTAAACAGTCCAATGCTGTATCTTAACCTAAACAGTCCAATGCTGTATCTTAATCTAAACAGTCGAAGAGTATCGGTCCTCGACGGCGCCCAAATCACTCGACAGGGTGTCGTTTTCGTCTCGACGTTTCGACACGATCCCCATGCCCGACATCCGACACCACATATGTATGGAACATTTTTTACAGGAAACTAAATTTACCAATATATTAGGGGGACCCATATGTAATCAATTATTTTGAAATCTGAAACAAACTTAGTAGTAAATTCAAGTTTTTATTTCTTAATTTATTATATAATCTCCATCATTATCAAGGACAGTTTGCCATCTTTCCTGCAAATTTTCAATCCCCCTCTTGTAGAAATCCAGGGTTTGTGAAACAAAATATGACTCAAGGTGGCTCTTTACATCTTCTACAGAAGTAAATGTTTTATTTCTTAAATAATGCTCCTGATAGATGATAGTCAGAGGCAGCAATACCCGGTGAATACGGAGGGTGCGGTAAAACTTCCCATTGCAATTCTTTGATTTTTTCCCGTGCGAGTTTCGCAGTATGGGGCCGGGCATTGTCAATTTGCAGTATTACACCTTTTCTGTGGACTAAAGATGCCCTCTTTTTCAATAGTTCTGAATACAGCCGTTGTAATTGCTGACAATACAACTGAGCAGTAACTGTTTCTCCAGGTTTCAACAACTCAAAGTGAATTATGCCACGACAGTCCCACCAAATGCACAGTCTACCTTTCTAAGTGATAAGCTAGGTTTAGGGGTTGATATTGCGTTTTGATTTGCAGAAAGCCATTGCTTGGGACGCTTTATGTTATCATAAAAAATCCATTTTTCATCTCCGGTAACGATTCTGATAAGAAATAGATCTCTACAAAATCTGGATAGCAATGAAGTGCAAATTGATCGACGAATATTCTTGTTGGTCTCGGATAATTGATGCGGTACACATATTCCTTGCCTATATGCCTTTCCGATTTCGTGTAGGAGCTTTTTTATAGTTGACCATGTAGACTCAAGGCTTCTCGATAATTCTTGTATACTTAATTTTGGATCAGCTTCCACTAGAGATTTTAGGGTGTCATTATCAAATTCAACTGGTCGTCCACTTCGAGGCCTTTCAGAGAGATCATAATCACCAGCAACAAACCTTCTGGACCAACGTTGACACTTGTTGACCTTCAATACATCTCCATAAACATCGCCAATTTTCTTTGTTGTTACAAAGAAAATGAAAATAAAAAAGTAAGACGAATATGAATATCCTCGGAAGGTACGGACGCCGCCATTTTATTACAGGCTTGTAAAAAAATTATACTTTTTAGAATATTTTAAATACAGGCTGCTTTACCAAAAACTGTAAAAGAATACGTGTTTCCTCTTCAACGATCGGTACAGAACTAAAGGCAAAACAAATTCTTTGCAAATTATTGATTACTTATGGGTAGTCCTAATAATTAATAAATTTAAAAACTAACAAATTTAAAACGAAATTAATAATAAATGAACCATGTCAAATTAATAACAAGAATTTTAAAGAAATTATAATAGTAGTAAAGAAAATTAACAAACTTAACAACTGTCCTTACATTCTTATTACTTTTCCAATAGGTATAAAACATATATTAAAAACAAATTAAGAATATATAAAAATGATGGATATATAATTACTGCAAAATTGTATTTCATCCTAATATGTATTTTTTGCAAAAGAAATGTATTTCATATCGTGATATACACGAACATTGAATTTCGCACAGTAAATTTTGAACAGTAAATTTCGCAATGTGACTGTGGCGGACAAGTGGCAAATTTTTTGACAAAAATCCAAATTTGTTTACGAATGTATATATATTGTTAATTATTCACAGAAAATTAAATTTAACAATACAACTAATACATTTAAAAAGAATTTAACAATTTTTCCACGATAGATCCTAAAGGAAAGGTATGGACACTTCTTAAAAAGTTTATAAAATTAAAAGTAGCAGTTAGTTGCAAATAAAACTATAAAATTCGTAAACTATAATAAGTAATATATCCGAATATGTATGAATCTCAGGATATATTTTGCCGTTTTTGTTACACGTTAATTTGAAGTTTTATATGCAATTAATAAATAAAACCACCGTTGAAAATTTGAACAAAAAATAAATCTGATTTATGAAAACCTTGGTAAGCACTTTCCATTACACAGAATTATTATTGCAACACTCATTAACAGTTAATGTAATATTTTTAGATTTTTACATATGTTTTACATATGTTTTACATTTCGATTTACATATGTAATGGTAATTATTCACAAAGAACGAAATTTTACAATAAAATTAATAAATTGAAAAAAAAGTTCACAATATTTATGCATAAAAATAACTGTTAAATGATTTTTAAATTAATGATAATATCAATTTCCTCCTGATATGCAGCTTTGCCAAAGGAATTTTTCGTACATTGTGATTTAAACGTGTCGTGAGATGTGCCCCACTTGTCCGCACTGTGTGACGGTCCAAAGTTGTTCTACTAGAAAGATGATCGATCAATCTCGAAAAAGTTGTAGATGCGATTGAGTAAAGTAAAAATGCCCAGCATTTCGTGTATCGGTTTCAAAGCTCGATATTGTGTCACTGCTTCTTTACCAGACACGTGCCTCTATCGTGGACATGTAATATGTTTTTGTGAATTTTTATACAAAATAAAAATTGCCCGAGTCAATTTGAAGAAACAGATGTTAGGTGGAAATAAATTTTTCCTCTTCTAACATGCTGCACGAATTTTTCCGGCAAGTTTCAACCGTCTCGTTCATAAAAACATTGAACGTTATTAATAACAATTGTTAGTGATCCGACAGCGAAGTATTCACATTACGCTGTAATCTAGTTAATTTCAGTATTAATCAATTGATATTCGGTGGGATCGATTTTATGACTACCGAGCTCGTCAAAAAGTGCCGGATGAGAGAACAGTCAGGAAATCGTGGAAAGCGACCCTGTTTCACGGATCGATCTTTCGGATCGACTTACCAGCGCTTGATTCCCGCTTGGACATCGACTGCACGCCATAGCTCGAGGTCCGATCGGTCAGTCTAATCCGGCGCCGATGGATCGGCGATTCTCGTGGTAAAATCTATGGCCTTTGCCGCGAAGCAGACGACGCGGAAGCTGAATCGTAATCGCGCGATTCGTTTCGAGGCAATTAGATCGGTGCACACGTTAACGGATGTTAATAGCGAGCGTCGAGTCGATTGGTCGTGCCGTTGGAAACGGGCCGGCGCGGCAGCAGCGTTGGCAAACGGGGAGCCTCGCGATTACAGGATCCGCACTCGGCCGAGAGAGCTTGCCAGAGACTGACAACGAGAACCAGAGAGAAACAGAGAAGGGGGGAGAGAGAGAGAGGTTTGCACGACCATGAAAATTAGTCCGGTCTTCTTGGTCAATTTACGGGGTAAGATACCGTGTCGAAGTTAGCCAAGTTTATGACTTACCGGAGGATTCGCTGTCCCGCCGTGATAACGTTCGTGGCAGCGCCGCAACATGGTCGGGGCTCCGAGAGAGAGAGAAGACGACGAGCTATGCTCTGAGTGCTTAGCTACCCTGTTTCATTAACTGCCGCGGGTACTATCGAATAATAACTCGGATCTGCTCGTGAATCGACGCGCCTCGTCGACGACCTCGTAGTCGTCGCCGTTGCCCCCTAGGGCTGTTGCAAGATCGATAGCAGTCTCTCTCGCCTCTACTCTCGATGGCGATCTACACGGAATAAGCTCGTGCTGTTCAAACCACGTGCTAACGGAACCCTCCGGCCACAGGGCATTAACTGCGGAAACAAGGACTTTCTTATGAATCCTCGCGACGATCCCTCAGCATTTCTGCGCGACGGTCAGTAACGTTGCATTCGTCACACCCCGTGATTTCGGATATTTATGCCTCAAATGGTAATTAGTCTAGAATAGTTGAAGCTCGGAGCAATCGTGCTACTAGTCAAGAATTTTATATTAACTTTTCCACGTTCAATATTTGAGCCTATTATGTATACAGTGAGTGTAAAAAGTATTCGTACACCGCTTATAGATTTAGAAAACCATATATTTCTTTATGTAATTGGAGATTTTTTATAAAACAAACACACAATTACGATTATTATATGTTTCAACTACAAAATGTGACATAAATAAATTAACGAAAAGTTAACGTTAATGAGATATATTAAAAACAGTCTGATGTCTCTAAAAATTAGCATGCAAAAAGTATTCGTACACGTCACAAATTTAGCAATAAACGTGTTATAATTTGCGAAAATAAATTAAATTAATATTTCGTTGGATAGCCTTTCGACTGTATAATTGCGTCCAGTCTTCTTGGCATTGAATCCACTAAATTGGATGTGATTTCGTCTGTAATAATGCACCATTCCTGTTGGAGAGAAAGTTTTAATTGTTCTTTACTTGAAATATGCCGGGTTCGGATTTTTTTATCACGCAGATCCCATAAATTTTCGATCGGATTAATATCCGGTGATTGTGGAGGTGTTTTCAAATATTGTGGTGTGTTATAAACCAACCACTTTCTTGTGTTGCGTGCTGTATGTTTGAGGTCATTGCCTTGAGTGAAGATAAAGTTGTCTTTTATACACATTTTTTCTGCATCACTTACAATATGGGTTTTTTAGTATGTTTAGGTATATTCTGTGGTCCATGATCCCCTCGATGAACTGTAATGACCCCACTCCAGCAGCACTCATACAATCCCAAACCATAAACCGAACCTCCGCCGTGTTTTACTGTGGGACGTAGATTTTCTTTTTGTAACTCTGTATTTTTCTTCCTCCAGACCGTACACTTGCCATCAGAGCCAAAAACATTAAATTTACTTTCATCGGTAAATATGACTCTTCGCCAAAACTCGATAGGCTTATTAATATTATCTTCCGCGAAATCAAGTCTCTTCTTTCTATTTGCGGCATTTACGAAATACTTTTTGCGAGCAACTCGGCCGTGGTATTCATTATTTCGTAAACAATTACGAATAGTGCTGGCACATACACTTACTCCAGCGTTGTTTGCAAGCTCAGCAGCGATCTTAGGGGCACTAATTTTAGGATTTGTTTTTATTTCACGCACTATGAAACGTTCATCGCGTAAACTAAGTTTTCGAGAATGACCAGATTTCGCTTTATTTTTATTGGTTTTTCGTTCACCATATCGATCTATAATTCCTTGTATAGTGCTGTGTGGCCTATTATTTGTTTTTGCTATTTCTCGCAATGATTTGCACTGATTATGCAGTTGTATAATAATTTTTCTTTCAGTCTCACTTGTTTCCTTACCTTTACGACCCATTTTACCGAATGTTGTAAAAATTGACCGGTTTTGCAGAAGGTTGCCACTAGACTGTGCATCAAAGACCCTGTCGGGCCCCGCTAAACCATAATAAATAATAATAAACAATGGGACGCCTTTCGAGTACATTCTAGTACCTGTACGAATACTTTTTGCGCGCCAATTTAGAAACACTTCTCATACTTTCTAATTTTTCTCGTTAAAGGTAAACTTTTTCAAGTATATTTATATAACAGTATGTAGTTAAAATATATAAAAATTACAATTATGTTTCGTTTTATAAACATGTGTGCAATTACATAGAGAAATACATGGTTTTTTAAGCCTATAAGAGGTGTACGAATACTTTTTACACTCACTGTATGTATTATGTGTACGTATGTGTATTTATTGTTCCCTTACGAGTTACAAGGGTGAATCCGTTCCCATCACAATTGTTATTAATGTTTTCTTCTTTTTTTTTCATTCTCTCTTTCCCTCTCTCTCTCTGTTTTCATCTTCTATCCTGCACTTCCTTTCTTTTTCTGTCCAATTTTCCCATTAGCCCCTCTACCCCTCCGTCTTCCGCTAATATCCCTTTCACCTTCTCTTGAATCCCTACTTCCACTCATGCTTCTTCTCTGCACCTTCCTAACATATATTCCCAAGTCCCTTCTTTTAGCCCACACCTTCTGCAGCGTCTTTCATTTCCGCCCTTCCAGTATTTCACTCTCCAATCTGTACCGCGCTATTCTAATCCATTTTTCCTCTTTCAACCCCTTCTTTAAATATTCTGGCGTCTTCTCCACCCTCATCTCTTTAAACCATTTATTACATCTTGATTCTATCGCCTTTCTCCAAGTTTCCTCTTTCTCTCTGTTATCTATCCTTTTCCACTCTTCCTCTCTATCTCTCTTCCTTATCCACCTCTTCTTAATCTCTTCTATCCCCCCTCTCTTCTATATATTTCTTTCTTCCTTCCTCCCACTCACATAACTTCTTTCCTTCTTTTGCTCTGGCATCGATCTCTTCTAGATTTTAATGCAAAAACGGTGCAGAGCAATTTACTCCATTGATCTATTGTTTTCGTACAAGGAAAAACACAGATGATTTATAAACAATTCTCGAAATTGGATTCAATCTACCGAAAATATCTTACGTCCACGAGCAGCATACTCCGAAGCTGTAACTTTCGGACATAACACTTCGGACACAAAGTTCTTTGGAAAGAAACTTTTCCACGTTCCGTCGTCAAGGGATCACTGGACTCGTCTTCTCTAAATTAGAGACGAGACCGCGACAAATTATTTGGCACCTCTGTCGGGGTAACGTGAAACTTTAGGCAAAAAATTAAGCTCGTTGCTGAACGACGACGACGAGGCGCACGAGTAGGCTCAACGAAAAGTAAAAGGCCCTGAAGTCGTCTTCCGCCAGAGAAGCGAGTCACGAGCGCCGTTCCTTTGCTGGGCTTCGCGAGGAAAACGATGAAAAGGGAGCAGTAGCGGCGGACTCGGAAAAAGGATGAAAATAGAGCGGAGCAGAAGAGAAGACAGGCTCCTCCGCGAGAGGATGACGCTCTGGAAGGCCACTCGCAAGATTTGCCAAGATTTACGTGTGCTCGGCATTCCCCGCACGAATGTTTCGAGCGTGAGAAATTCTTGGTGCCTTCGAACGAGCCGCGCGACCCTCCTGGAAAACCAGCTTCTCCTCTCTTCGCCTCTCCTCGCGCGGGTTTTTCACGTTCGCGGTAACCGTGGCCTACTCTTCAAGTTTTCTTCATACGCGATCGTTCATTCCTCCTTCTTCATCTTCTAGAGATAGTTCGAGCGGATTTCTTCGTTTAACTGCGGCTATCTATACTCGTTCGAAGATTCTTCTTTCTTCCTTCAAGCTTTCTTCTGCCTTGAAGAAATCAATCTACTTCTGTATTAAATCATTCTTCTTTCCTGAAACGTTTGGTTCTTCTTGTTTTTCATCTTCCTTGAAGCATGGAAACTTCTTCTTCTTCTTCTTCTTTCTCTGCATCTACCTGGAAACATTCAAACGTTCATGTTCTTCTTCCTGAAATCATTAAAACGTCTTCTTCTTCCTTGAAATGTTGCAGCGTCTTCTTCTTCTTATTCTCCCCTTTCTTCAACGTCCCTTTCTTCTTCTACTTCTTTCTATAAACGTTGAAGCGTTCCTTTCTTCGTCTTGAAATCGTTAAAGCGTCTCTTCCGGCGATTTGAAATCGTTGAAGCGTCACCCACTTGTTCCTCATCTCTCTTAAAACGTCGAAGCATCTTCTTCTTGTTCTTCTTTTTCCTTGAAACATTGCAGCGTCTTCTTCTTCATCTTCTCTTACTTTCTAAAAACGTTGAAGAATCTTCTTCTTCATTTTCCTTGAAACGTGGAAATTTCTTCTTCTTCTCTTTCTACGCCTCTGTGGAAACATTGGAGTGTCCTCTTCATGTTGTTCTTCTTCTTGAAATCATTAAAAGGTCTTCTTCTTCCTTGAAACGTGGAAATTTCTTCTTCTTATTTTTCTGCGTCTCTGTGGAAACATTGGAGTGTCCTCTTCATGTTTTTCTTCTTCTTGAAATCATTGAAACGTCTTCCTCTTCCTGGAAGCGTTGAAGCGTCTTCTCTAAATTTCGAGAGATTTAGTGTTCGTATCGAAAAAAGGCTCTGGACAGACGTAGCAAAGACATGTACAAACACGGTGGTATACATTTTTAATTGATTACTTACTTATTTAAGACGTAAAATGTCTAGGAAAAAGGCACAGCGTAACATAGCGTGACAGTCAAGGCCAAATGCCTGCCGGCCCCCTCAAAGCGTCTCCTTCTTCAGGAAAACGACGGAATGTCTTCTTCTTCCTCTTGGAAACTTGAAACGATACTCTTCCTCGAACCATGGCTTACTCTTTCGAACTTTCTTCTTCTACGCGCACTGGCTAGCTTCCCCCCGAAATCTCTTCTTCTTCTTCTCCTTCTTCCCGAGGGCATGTTCGACCAGCGATTTTCGCAGATCGAGGTTCGCGCGTGTTCGCGCGACGGGTCGTTGACTCTCGGGCGCACAAATGGAGCGGTAACGATCCGAGCAGAATGAAACGCGCGCGCTCTCTCTTGCCGCGCGCGCGTTTGCCTGTGTGCTCGGTGTCCGGGATTACCGAGGTCGTTATGCCGAGAAACGCTGTCGTAACTCGATTAATTTATACCGGCTGGCTTTGAATCAAGACGCTACGAATACCCTTAATGCTCGCTCGAAATTTTCCCTTCCCTTCCCATCCCCACCCCGTCAGCCCTCCTCGATACAAAGGCACCGGCGCGCAGGTACGTCGGTAGCCGAAATTGTCGCCGATAATGCTCGAGTCGAGAACCGCCGTTGAAACCTCGTTGAACGATCGCCGATATACTGGAAGAATCGATGGCGAACGAGAGTCTCGATGGATCTCGAGGCTCACCGAACACTTCAATCCTTGGCATTCTTCTTGTCTTTTCAGGGGAGACAGCAGGTATCGGTGGTATCGGGGAATTGAGTCATTAGTACGCGGAGCTTTGTGCAAAATAAAAATGTTTCCCTGTCAGTTGCATGATGTTGCTGTTAAGAATGGATGTCTCTTCCCTTAGACCTTAATTGATCACGTGGTTTACGATGTATTTCATTATGATTCCTTAGGTAGTACCATTTTGACTTTTTTTTTTTTAAACGAAGTGTTCAAACTTCAAATGTTA
Organism: Halictus rubicundus; assembly: GCF_050948215.1. Taxonomy (NCBI): domain Eukaryota; kingdom Metazoa; phylum Arthropoda; class Insecta; order Hymenoptera; family Halictidae; genus Halictus; species Halictus rubicundus. The sequence continues at coordinate 1,314,844 of NC_135151.1, forward strand.
TCGTTCGTTTTAAATTATCCATAGGGTGCTAATAAGGATCAATGAGATCAAAAAATATTTACAACCTACCAAACTTGACCAGAAATTTTTTTCTATTGCAAGGCGTTCTATCAGTTTGTAGTGTCTTTATTCTATATCGACACTTCTGCTTGCGAAGATACCATCAGTGGACTATGAAGAAAAATCCAAAGGCTTGAAGACCAGCCTAATACTATTGATTACGATGATTTCTATTAGTTTGAATAAATATCTAAAATCAATCCACCGCAGCCAACGTTACTTTTCAATATGTACAGTCTTTCACTTCCTGGTTTAATTTCTTATTGTTCCGGGCTCCGAAAAAATAAGGACAAAATACTGAGTTGCTTGTTACAGTCTATGAATCAACTCCCTCGTCCTCGTGACCTACGAGTACTCGTGGTATCGTGTCGTATCGTAGGTACACTGTGAGAACAGAATGGAATCGATGCGGGTGTGTAGCCGCCGGCAGTTGTTCAAGCGTGGTCGTGCTATTAGTTGCGAAGTAACTTGCCGCGCGTAACCACGTAATAAGGATCAGTTAATTGCAGAGGTAATCTCTTCTGGTTGTCGCGTTATCTTCTGTCCGTTATCTATTGCTCGACGGGAGAGAAACTCGGGTACGTTTTGAAGTGTACCCGGACCAGTTGTGCTCGGCTACCGGCGACCTCGTGGTCTCCGCTCAAATTACATCGTGAAATGGAAATTACTTTCGCGAAAATATCTATTATTGCTTTCGGGAAACTATGCAACATTTCTCTGTGCCAGAATTATTGGAAATTCCGATGTTGGGCGGCGTGACAAATAAATTTCAGTTTTTTGACGAATACTAAATTTGGTATTCTCATTTTTATTGTAGACACTTCATACGGTTAAATATATTTGTGGACAAGGTCTCTATACGCTTGAGTATTAGTCTGCAAAATTTCATTGAGCTGTGAATGTTTCGGGACTTGGAAACTTGTCAGAGTGACAGTCAGGAGCATACAGAAGAAACCTACAAAACCACTGAACCGTATTCGATACTGTCGCAAAGAAACAGAATTCCAAAACAATAAAAAATTGTGCTTACGAATCCACCTTTTACATTGAACTTTCTTAAAAGCCAGGAAAAACATAGACAAGTTATTTTTCAAGATCGTGTTCGACTCCAAAGCATACAAGAGTCACTTATTACTAGACTGCGGATCTTTATGCAAAATAAAAATATTTCACTGCGATTGTAACAAAATGGAGTAATCTAGAATTTCCTTTCTGAACAGGTTGAAAATGATCTAACAATATTCCTAAACCTTTTTTAATGATTTTACTATTTTCTGTTTCTCCTACACAATTTTATCATAAATGCATAAAATCCGTCTACCTATTACTTATGAGTAGACTGCGGATCTTTATGCAAAATAAAAAATGTTTGCATCGATTGCAAAACTCAGGACCGAAATAAAAATGTATTTCTTCGTTTAACGCTGATATCCTTAAATATTTTTAATATGTTCACTGCTTTAAATTGTGGTTATCCATTTTTGTCATAAGTGCATAAAATTCGCAGTCTACTCATGAGAATCTTGCGTTGGTCAGAGATGTTCCGTAATACTGATTAGCAGAGAACGAAGCAGTCGTTGAAAGGCGAAGGAAAATTCGGTCACTCTCCAGGCGATTGCTAATTGTGAGAGATACCGAGATGCACGGAGTATGCACCGAGCTGGCCGCAAATTGGGCGGCGACGTCGTACGGTTTGTACGAGGATCGTAGCGCGCTACCACCGCGTCTCGTAAACCCAGCACCAACGGGTAAGTAATATTTGGGTAAACGATGTCGGGAATGCATCGTAGAGAGAACGTTATTACGTTACAACGTATCCTCGGCAAAGCCTCGTTATCGACGCAGGAATCCTGCGACACGAAGAAACCCTGGTCCATTTTGATTAAATTTTAAAGCTTTTCAAAGTCTTCATTTGACGCTCACCTCCTGGTGATTCTACAGGATGTCCCAGCTAACTTGACCACCTTGAAAATCTCGCTTAGTGTTAGTAATAGAAAAAAACGTTATAGGACAATATTAACCTAACCGAAGGGGCAATATAGTGATTTGGGAAAAACTTTTTTCAAGGTCATTTTTTTCTAGATATCAAGGTCATCAATTTTTTTTTTAATGGAACTATGTATTTTTTTTATCGCGATGTAACAGTAGAAGTGAAGACCTCTTCAATGACATATTATACAATGACCTTCGTGTGACCTTGGGTATGAAAAATCCAAAAAACATTTACTACACTAATTGGTTTGATTGAACTACTCTATTTCAATAAATATTCGAAATGATGACCATTGTTTGCAATACATTGTTGTATACGGAAAATAAATGATTCTTTGGCTCTTCTAATAGTTTCATTGCTAATATTGGATCATGCAGTTCTAATACGCATCTTCATATCTTCGGCTGTTGATGGAACATGTTCATAAACAATACTCTTAAGTGTTCCCCACAGAAAGAAATCTAACGGAGTTAGATCAGGTGACCACGGAGGCCATAAAACGTTTGCGCCTCGCCCAATCCAACGTTGAGGAAACTTTTCGTCTAATATTTGACGGGCTATTCTTGAGTTATGTGCCAGACGTCCATCAAGCTGATACCACATCTCGATCCTTCGAGCTAATGGTATTTCTTCCAATAGGTGAGGCAAATCTTCAGTTACAAAATTGGCATATTTGTTGCCATTTAGTGTACCATTAACACCAAACCAATTAGGGTAGTAAATTATCACTGATAATACCTATAATGCTTTTTGGATTTTTCATACCCAAGGTCACACGAAGGTGACTATATAATATGTCATTGTAGAGGTCTTCACTTCTACTGTTACATCGCGATAAAAAAATATATAGTTCCATAAAAAAAATTGATGACCTTGATGTGTAGAAAAAAATGACAAAATTGTCCAAGTCTACTGTAAGATACAGAAGTTAAATCCTAGTGTATCTCCTCTTTTAATAATTTCAATAAGTTAAATACAACATATGAGCCGTTTGTTTTGAAAGTGGCCTAAGTCTATTCGTCAATTATTTTTTGTTGCCTGTAATTACGTGTACAACTTCAAGTTAGCTGTCATGAACAACATTTGCAGTACATACGATAATTTTGGACACATAAGTTTTTGCAGTTAGTTCAATAGTTAGAACCATCACTTTGAAAATGATCTAAGTCCAATCCATTATTGATAATGTCCGAAGGAAGGTAATAACTTCATTCTAAATGAAATGAAACAAGAGGATTTCATATCAACAAAATTTTAGGAGGACGCAATTTTTAAAAGGGTAAAGAATTCTAACGGAGAAACAATAAATTGGTTAAAAATATGCTGGATGCGTTTTTTGACAGATGAACCATAGAAAATTTTGTATAAGATATCAATGGATGAGAATGCAAAGTTTAAAATCCTGATTTATTACCACGTCGGGATAGACCAAGAAAGTTCGAAAATATTGTATTGACACCACTTTATAAAAATATAAGACGAATTACAATAGCGAAATACAAGGAAATGATGGACTTACTACGATACATACCACCGGAGCACCATGACTTCTTGAAATCCCTCCCGCATATACAAAATGTAGATGAGAAGTAAATTGTTATGTAATTTATGTAGTTAGAAAATGTCCTGAATTGCATAAATTGTGTTTTTGAAGTGTTGTAAAGATATATAAAGTAAATCGAATATTGTTTTTCCGATTTGAAGCATTTTAAATTATGTCCAATGGACTTGGGCTCTTTTAAATTTTATAACGAATCTGGTTGCTAACTTTGAAAGTAGCTTAACTCCATTTTTGGTAAGAAAACACATATTATTCACTTAACACGTTGACTGCCATGTCACCCATATGTGGGTGACGGAATTATTTGTCCAGATTTTAAAATGAATTTTCACGGTAATATATTCATTGTACCAAATTTGATTAGAATCTGTAAAATGCAAGAAGATTGGAGGACTACTCAATATCGTACATTTTATTTTTTCAATTTTTATTTCATTAAATAACTTACTTTGATTTTATGGAATTTTTGAGGTTGCTAGTTTGACAGTCAAAGAGTTAATAATTGCTATTATTTTAATAGGAACTGTAAATTTAACTCTTTTAGATACACTTAAGCAGTATGACACATTGGTATGATATACGTATATTTTTAATTTGATTGTAACACAAACCTTTAAATATCTCAATTTAAGTATAAGTGGACTTAGGCCACTTTCAAAATAAACGGCTCATAATCAATTCTTCTACTATCTTTACATTTTGCTATTTGGTCAATCCATTTATGGCAAAAACAAGTCGGTGCACCTTAAATCAGTAGAAACATTAAAATTAAGAACGTCAATATATTGTTTTCAACCTTAACAAATTTTTCAAGAAGAGAAGAAAAATCTACCTGGTTACTATTTCTTGCAATTGATGCCAATAATTTTCATTTTGCAAAATTTTCTGCGATGTTCACTGACGTTGAATCAATTTATTAAAGTTACTAAAGGTGAACATGTATTTTTATTTGATTTACGTTTCTTGTAATTGATTTAGCAAATGTCTGTTTTGCGGAGAAATCCATTCATTTCGATTGAAGTTTGGGCAATGGACGCGGTAAGAATGTTAAATTTCTTCCATGCTGATTAAGCAATGTTCTCTCTCTCTCTCTCTCTCTCTCTCTCTCTCTCTCTCTCTCTCTCTCTCTCTCTCTCTCGCGTAAACACTTTACATTGTTACGAGGGCGTCTTTTTTCACGGAAAGAACGTTTCGTGGACGAGAAAATAGGGCCGCGTTTAATTTGAAGCGCAGCGCGAGTTTCACCTCTGCCCGCGCATGCATTATAAGCTTAATAAGTCCTTGTTACGTTTCCGAGCCCTGGATAACTTCATTCTGCGGAACTAGGTTCGGTTTAATGCACGATCTAGCAAATTGAGTTGGTTGTCGCGGGGAGCGTGCTGCTTCGAAGCAACCGCGATTAAAATGGGAAACATCGAGCCGGGCCGACGCGACGCCGAATTTCCTGCTCACCCGGCCGGTGACAAGCCAATTTCTTCGGGGAACGACGCTGTGTAACGTTCTCGCAAACAGAGAGTATTTCTTGGTTTTCTTTCAGCAATTATACCATCTCTGTTTCCTTAAAAAGCCTCTACAACTAGGCAGCGGATCTTTATACGAAATACAAATTTTCTGCATCTATCCACTTAGGAGTTTCTTTTTGTATTCATTTTAGAAGGTTGAATGTAATACGAAGACAGAATTTGATTCTTTTAATTTTCTTACTGCTCCTAATTACAGCCACTCGTGTTTGCGAGGAATGCATCAAATCAGACTTGGACGTTTTTAGAAGAATTATGTACATAATTCTCGCAGATCCAGAAAACGTGTTTTTTAAATTTTCAATATAGGCCCTCATAAAAAGTTGTGAAAAACAATTTTTACTATTTGGTCTGCAAGTTTTTTCAAGACTTCTTTACGAGTCATGTAGTAAACTAATTGTTCTAACTTCTCCAGAAAATTTCGTATTGTCGAATATTGAAAAGTTTACCGTCTTTTTCTGTACCTGTTTCCAGCAATCAATCTAGCCACCAATAAAAATGATATTCATGAAGCGTATGACTCCTCGACAATTATTAACACTAAACCTACCACGGTCAAAATGACCGGTTTTATATTTTACAATTATTGAAACTATAAAAATTCATTTATGGAAAATAGTGGAATAAATTTCTTTGTCCAAGCATTGATTATATTGAAAATTACGGACAATCATAATGAATTTAAGGTTTCCATTTTTATCAGGCAATATTTACCAGATACTGTTAATGCTTGGTAGGTTTAGTGTTAATAAAGTCAGAGTATAAGAGAACGTTTACTCGACACATTCTCATGTTTGTGCGCTACTCGAGACACACTGAAACGAAGGAAAAATTAATTTTGCTGGCTAGAAATGTTTCCATGCTATGGAGAATTGAAAAATCTCATTACTGTGCATTAATTGCAAACGTTCCGTGGCATTTCGGGAGCCAATAAATGCCATAAGGGCGCAAATACCGGCGGCGCAATTACGACGCAAACAGACTGCAAAAAGACACAGCGATATCGAATAAAATACCCGATGCAACGAAGCCCGGGATGTCCATAAATCTTACTCGGCCCGACACGACTTTCCGGCCAGATAACGTCGATATTAAAAAGACGAGCGCGCGTCACGCGAGCCGTATATCGCGGCGAACGAGATAATTGCAAACTCGATTTGCCCGGAGGTTTTTATAACAATTATTAGCGGCCGGGAGACATCTTGTAGAGAGAAACGGTTCAGTTGTTCCTGGCCCCGTTGGGGAAGTTCGGGGTCGCAGCTGCGCGTAATAAATGAGAAAAATCGTACGACGTTAGCGTAACGAAATAATAATTAACGTGATTGGAGGTACACGCGGTCACGGGCGTTTCACTCGCGGCCGGAACCGTTTAAAGTTGTTTGCCGGCCGCGGCCGGGCAAAACGACTCCGACGTCGGACAAATATTTCGTTTTCAGAGAGAGAGATAGAGAGAGAGAAGGAGAGAAGGGAGGGGGAGAGAAATTAAAGCAAAGTTCCCGCGTCGGTTGCTCGGGCAGGCAACGAAGGCAAACGGCTGCTCGCGCGATATGAAGAAAGTTAAGCGCTCCGGAGCTTTTCCTTCCAAAGAACGTTTACAATATTTGCCGCTGCGAGACGGCGTACTTAGAAATTCCTTTGAGGCGTCCGATTATAAGAGCGGGAAAAGAAAGCTGGCGATGCGCTTTGACCGCCCGGGGAACACGCTCGCGGAACGACTAGGGTAAATTACATCGCCCGCAGACCCGAGCCCCGTCCAAACGCGGCGAAAAACGATTTACGCTCGGAATTATGCTGGGCTTTTGGCGACAGTTCACGGGAAACGTTAGGGGCGGCTCCCCGGGTAAGACACATCGAAAGTTAAAAAGCTACGATTTTACGGTCGGCGAAATATCAGGCAGACAACTGCGGCCGTAAGAGAAAAAAACGAATTTCGATTCAATTAATATTCCATCGCGGGACGTGTCCTGAATTAATATCGGCAGAACGCTGTGGGACGCGTCGCGATATTCGCTGGGAGCTTGTCACCGCTCGTCCTCGAATCGCTAACCTTGTTTCATTTCGCGAAATGGAGAGACGACAGGCTGAAAAAAAGGTGCGCAACGAGAGCAGCCCAAGATTCCCGTGTACGGCGAAAAACGATTGTGTCCCTAACGATCTGTCGTTAGGGCTCGCTTCGAAGCTCTCGAGCTTGTTACGCACGACCCGAATCACCGCCCGCGCGCGCGCGAGCAAATTAAGGGGACCGGCAGGCATTTGGCCTTGACTGTCACACTATGTTACGCTGTGCCTTTTTTACTAGACATTTTACGTTTTAAATAAGTAAGTAATCCATTAAAAATGCATACCACCGTGTTTGTACATGTCTTTGCTACGTCTGTATAGAGCCTTTTTTTCGATACGAACACTAAATCTCGCGAAATTAAGAGAATCTCTCAGCGGCAGCCATCTTGTGACGTCATACTTGCTTCAGAATTCGAATTTTCTGCCGAATATTACAAATTACTCCACGATGAGGTAGAAATTCGCAATTTGGGCTCTATACAGACGTAGATTGGACTTTTAGGAAACACAATTGACCACTTCTAAACTGCTCATTGCAATATTGAAGCGGCAGTTTGTATAGATTTGGACCCTTGCATACGTATATGGATTTCAAACCATGCCGGCCCCCTTAACGGAAAATATTAGGAGTGATTTTCTGGGAGGGTATGAGACACATCGGGAATTAAGAAGTGCGATTCTGGAGTCATTCTCGAATTATTAGCGATTAGAAATCCCCCTGATTCGTCGATCGTGGCCTTTTTCGGGATTATGTTAACTGGAGTTATAATTCAACACAGTTGGTTCAGTCGGTTGACAAAAATATTAGGGGTTGTTCTTTTTGGGAGGGTAATAATTAAAAAATTGCGATTTTAGAGTCGTTTTCGAATTATTAGCGGTTAAAAATCCTCCTGATTCGTCAATCGTCACCTTCTTCGGGATTAGGTTAACTAGAGTTATAATTCGACACAGTTGGTTCAGTCGGTTGACAAAAACATTAGGGGTTGTTTTTTTTTGGGGAGGGTAATAATTCAAAAATTGCGATTGTAGAGTCGTTTTAGACTTATTAGCGATTAGAGATCTCACTGATTCGTCAATCGTGATCTTTTTCGGGATTAGGTTAACTGAAGTCATAGTTCAACACAGTTGGTTCACTCGGTTGACAAAAATATGAGGAGTGGTTCTTTTTGGGAGGGTAATAATTAAAAAATTGCCATTTTAAAATCATTTTGGAATTATTAGTGATTAGAGATCCTCCTGATTTTGTCGATTGTGTTTTAGTATTAGTAAGTGGGGTCATAGTTGAACACAATTGATTGACACAGTTAACGAAAATATTCGCAGTAACTCTTCAGGCTAGTGAGACAAAATCAACTATTGAAGAAATTACGATTCTACCTGCGTTTTCGAATTGTTGACGTTGAAAGTTGGCTTGCGTAAACTGAATCAAGTAGGGAGACAGAATTCAACGTTGCACGATTCGATTGTTTCTATCCCCGAAGACGACAATTTTTCGAGAAACGCGGGGCAGTGCGCGAAGGCTATAATTTTAATCGACCACTACATCAATATTCCTCCTCGTCCCGGGGAGAACGAATTTTCCGATTCAATTAATATTCTGTTCCGCGGCGCGATTTGAATTAAATTTACTTCGACGGTCGCTGATGCGGTCTTCGATCTCCACTCGTCACGTTCTCCCTGCGAATCGTTCCCCGTTTCGCCAGCGGTCCCCGTCGGGGCTCGCCAATGAAAAATTAGAATTGTAAAGGTTCCCGTGCCGCGATAAATCCCGCCGGCACCCCCGGACATTATGAGTTACCTTAATCAAACGTCATGGAAATTGCATCGTGATCCATGGTTAACGTATTACGCGTCTATCACAACGAAATCGCGAATTCGAGCGATCTAGGTTCTCTCAAAGAGCAAAACGCGCTTCGAACTTTCTTTCGAGATCGATGAACGTCCCCCACGTTCATTCGACGAATCGACGGCCCCTGAAGTTTGACAAAATATTATATTGCTTTTAAGACAACAAAGGTACCCTGTTAAGTTAGACTGTGAAATATCACAGTGGGATCTTTATGAATCCTCCGCAAAAAGTTAAAATATTTTCAGAAGTACTTCCTAATATACCTATAACTTCCCAACGAATAACTTTAAGGCATAAGTATGTTAATACTTTTATGCGGAGCACAGTAAACTGCACCAATCGGTGCAGTCAAAATCATAAGTTTCCATTTTTAAAAAAGAGGCTGTTGCATTTGTCTGATGCACCGATGCACAAAAGTGCGTAAAGTTATTTGCATATTATGCACCGTTCGATACCATTTGACTTTGATCTATAACAGTTTCTTCTATTTTCTACGGTTTAGGATGTACAGCCTGTTTCCGTTGCGTGGGACACCCTGTATACTGTATTCATATGGTTCAAATAGTAGTTCATATATTAGTAGTTTCAATTTTTAGAGGTACTAGCAACTAAAAACTTTCTAAGCAGTGTTCAAGCAGTAGTTCATCTTGTTAGTGGTCAGTTGCTGCCGACTCTGACGATTGAAACTAAATTGTGCTACAGTCAGAGTACTCTCAATGCACCACTGAATTATTAATAAAACAATCACCGTACTTACCATTTCTCTCCTGAAAAATATTTTTACATTCTCACAAATGACGAGCTTATGCACAAAGTGGTATGTATAATATAATAACACTATTCCTCATGCACTGTTCAGGTCAATTTTGATCTACAAACGCACAATTGCTTCAAATTGTAATTTTTCTTACTGAAATATACGACTTAATTTGACATCAAATTCGTACACACTGAACACGAGTTAAGAACTAGATCTCTCCCAGAATTAAATATCAATTGTGGCTCATTTTAATTCTGGAAATATAAATGTTCAAGTTTACTGAATAGTTCCCTCTATTTTGTTCTCTTGTTCTACTGCTTCCGGATGTTAGTAGATTTGTTGACGCAAAACACAGAAAAGTTTTTCTAGATTACTTACGCCAAATGTTACACCGTTGCAACGAACGGCTTTTCACCTTTTTCCGAGCGTTCCTCGCACTATTTCGCATTTTTATTTACAGCGTGCAAGAATGCTGGCTACGCGGAATGTGGAGACATTTTTATCTTCATGGAATGACAGTGGAAACTATATTTACAGGGAAACGTGGGAACACGTTCGCGTTAGGCAAGACCGTTCGGCGTTGAAAACTTTGTTTGTTCCTCTAGGTTCGCGGAAGCATATTTTCAAAACGCTCATTTCGTAGAGAAATCCCTAAAGAATCGACTGATATTTTTGTTTTTTTTTTTAATCAACTGTAGGGGTAAGACCAACATAAAATCAAAGTGATTCATTTCATGAAACAAAAATTGAAATATCATGCTGTAGGTACGATAAGATGAGTATACGATGATACAGTGATTTCTCCATATGTATATGTCGCCAATGCCTGCATAATAAATGTCGCGGAATTATGTCTCCTGGACGATACACGTCGCTGGCAAGGCCCGTGTTGTTGACATGCAGGGTGTTCATTTGAAAACTTTCCAGCCGAATATCTCGAAAAGTATGAAAGATATTAAAAAAGTGTAAAACACGTGCCCAAGGATTTCGGGGGAGAAAGAGGGGGACAGTATCAGTTTTGTATTTGGGTGGCGTTTTGAAGGTCATTTGAAGGTCAACTTTGTTTTTTCAAATGGAAACCTATATTTTTTATTATGGGATCTTATTGTACGTAAAGAGACCACCAATTTTCATAGGATACTTTTTTTTATCTGCGCACTAGTTTCGGAGATATTTAAAGAAAAGTAGTGCGAGGCATACTTATACTGCGGGAAAGTTTGTAATTTCTTTATAACTATAACAAATTTTCAAAATGTTCTTCGTTGTTTTCTAAACAATAATACAGACGATTTTCAAACTCTGAACGAAAATTTTTGAAGGTATCTGTTGGAATAGCTCTACATTCCTGAACAATTCTGCGACGCAAATCATTGATGTTTTCTGTTTGTGTTTTATAAACAATGGACTTTAACTGTCCCCACAAAAAGAAGTCGACTGGAGTTAGATCTGGTGATCTTGGTGGCCACTGAATAAAACCTCTTCTACCGATCCATCTTAGTGGGAAACGATTGTTCAACCACTGGCGAACTGGTAACGTGTAATGCGGGGGAGCACCATCATGTTGGAAGTACAAAAGTTCTTCATTTAACAAAAAATTGTCATTTTCATCTCTTTAGTTTTCAAGACTTTCTGTTATAAGTGGATCAATGTTGTCGTCCAGTAAATTTAAATATAGATTGCCATTCAAATTCTCTCGGGAAAACAGAGAACCTATAATAGCATTTCCTAAAATGCCTGCCCAAACATTTATTTTTTTCGGCCATTGAGTATTACTTTCTCTAATAAGATGTGGATTTTCGTCACTCCAATAACGACAGTTATGACGATTTACAGCATCGTTTAAGAAAAAAGTGCATTCGTCACTAAAACAAATGTTTTTAATTAGATTAGAAGTGACGTTGATCTCATTTTTTAATTCCTCAAAAAACTCAATCCGCCTGTCAAAGTCATCTCCCATTAACTTTTGATGCAACTGCAGTTTATAAGGATGAAACTTGTTATGTTTAAGTAATTTGTGCACAGACTCCAGTGATACACCAGTTACCATTGAAACTTGTCGAATTGAACTAGTAGGATTCACAGTAAACTGTCCCATAATTTCGATTTGATCAGCTTCTTTTATGAATTTTGGCTGGTTTCTTTTTAAATTTGTCACCGATTCTGTTTCCTTAAACTTTGCAACCAATTATAATACGTACGTATGAAAAACATGTATACCGGGATGTCTCTCATTAAACGTAGCAACAGTTCAATGAGCACACTCATCAGCTCCATAAATAAAAATTATTGCTACTCGTTCTTCTAAAGAATACACCATTTTATACAATTAATTGTACTACGATATAATATCTGTTATTACGATGATTCACACTTGACCAAGTAGTACAATTTTATATTGAAAGACAGACAACATAAACAAGAGATCAATAGAGTGCAATTTTGTTTTCAAACGGTACGTGCTAGTGCAACCGGAAAACATCAAGGATTTGCGTCAAAGAATTTTACACAATAATATGCTTCGCTCTACTTCTCTTTAAATATCTCCGAAAATAGTGCGTGGACAGAAAAAAGTATCCTACGAAAATTGCTGGTCTTTTTACGTGAAATAAGATCCCATAATAAAACATATAAGTTTCCATTTGAAAAAACGAAGTTGACCTTCAAATGACCTTGAAAGCGCCACCTAAATAAAAAACTGATACTGCCCCCTCTTAACCCCTCGAAATGCTTGGACACGTGTTTTACACTGTTTTAACACTATTCCTACCGGGACCGGTCAAATAACCGTTTTTTAAATTTCGATTAGAATTTCTTATATACAACGTAATTGAATCGCCTTTAAACTTCACGACTTTTCCTAAAATATGCGTATAATACATTTTTCAATATTCACTTCTTTTTTTATTGTTTATTTTCTGAGAAAAATTTGTAGTCTGTCTTACCTACCGCGACCGGTCATTTGACCGGTAGAACGATTTATATCTTTTTGTAATAGTATTCTTTCAAAGACTCAATTCCAAAACTATAAAGTCGTTACAAAACGAAAGGTAAGGCAGTTGTGGCATGATTTTAGCCGAAAAGTGCCTTCCAGGGACTGCTTTACGGCCCTTCAAAGTGTTTACAGTTCTCTCTCGCCTATCGGCCTCGCGGTGTTTATTTGCCTGATTGGTATCCGAAGCGGTCCAGAACCTCGGATTTTCTTACACCGTCTTATCTACTATGACTGTAAAATAAATAAAATCATAGCCGAAGGAGATGCCTAGACGTCTTCTCACGAATTCAAATCAGTAAAGTCTTGTGAGCTGAACAGAGAGCATCAAAACGTGAAAGTTACAAGGAGCATATTCGGCAGTCTTTCACTATTTTGTATTTTTATTCTATTATTATTCTACTTTTATTCTATATTGTATTACGTGTTATAAGTGTCATTTTCAAAAAAGTGAACAAACCAACAATACTTCGTAGTAAGTTTCACATTTTATCTTTTGTTCATTTTTTTATCCATCTTGATTTACATTTTTATATTTTAATTTTTATTTTATCCCTTGAATATTCATTCCCAAAATGTCAAGACGTTCGAAATTTTTGATATTGAAAATGACAATACGGAAAATTATGATCTATTTGAGAACGACTCGAACACCGATGAGGACGAAGAGAATGTTTCGAACGTACGTAGAGGACGAAAGAAAAGGAGATTTTTAATTACTTCCGATAGTGAGAATGAGGAAGAGGTAATCAAAACTGCTGTAGACGGAACTGTTTGGCAAGAATAATCCCGGTAGAGCACCTATTGATAATATTTTTAGGGGAACATCAGGCCCAACAGGGTATAGTAAACGAAATATTATGCGGTGAAAACGAATAAAATATACATTATATACTCCTAAATAAAAGAAACTATATTTTTATACTGTCAAATTGGCTATTATCTTCATTCTATATTAAAAAATATAAGTTGTGCTAAAGACCGGTCATTTATATAATAAGAATAGGTATACATGAAGTGTCGGTAGGAATAGTGTTAATATCTTTCTTACTTGTCGAGATATTCGGCTGGAAAGTTTTCAAATAAACACCCTGTATATCGAGAATTCACCGTAATTGTTTTCGATAGAAGTTCCTCGCAGTCTTCCGTTAGGTGACCGTGGTGAAGTTAGTGGGTATACCTCTTCAGGGAGTAGTCCCACGTATCCCCGTCTCTCCCCCGGGGAGGGAGGGGAATCCGTAATGCGATTACCACCACGTAAAAAAAAAGGTAGAATAATATACTTATTCGACCTTTTCACATACTGCAGATTCCAACCAAATTAGTTACAGTGCACTGGTCTACTGCAAAAATTCTTTTTGGATTCAGCAGAAATAGTTCCATCCCCAATATTTGAAAAAACGGGACGGTCAGGGTGTTAAACGCTCGTCAAATTCCTCGCGACTCAACGTTCGATCGTGTCGCTCGTTTTGCAAATGAAGGTCGGTTCGTTGCATCCAACTCGTTTGATTTAGAGCGAATTTTACAACGTTCCGCTGACTCTAACAGACTCTGTTACGCGTTTCTTCGTCGCGTGCCGGAAGCGTGTGTTTGCGGCGCGGCAGCCGTTAATCGGAAGTCCGGCGATCTATGCGAAAGTTCGCGCTCGTCATTCTTGTTCGCCGACAGTTAGTGGCTGGCATAGAGCGGGCGCGAAACTTAGTTTAGAGGGAATCTTGTATCGCGCGTCCGTCCGCTTCGACGTTGATGTATTTGCATGCGTCGGGCAAAGCGGAACCGAGGAGAACAGTGGAGGAAATTTCTGCTGCCTCGTCCGATCTGCGGAGATTAAAAATCGAGAAACCTGCGTGAAGACTGCCGGGAAGAAGGGCTTACTGCAGAATAAATTTCGCAGAACGGCTGACACCTGGACGAAATTCAGTTGTCGAAGTAGAACTCCGGCAAACCAAATTCTCTATTATTTAAACCCTTGCCCTACAATATCGAGCCATACTCGCGATGAATTATTAGTTTCCTTTGAACCGAAATAAAATTCTATTTTGGCGCTGTTAATGTACAGCTATTGAAGAACATAGGCATATGATAGATATAAATTTTCTCCTTTTTTTTAGGAAATTACGAATTACAAAAAAGTTTTAATCACTGAAACCGTAAAATAAATCGTAATGCAAAGGTTTAAACGGAGCTCTGTCTAAGACGTTCTTCTATAGGCAACGAGATTCTTTGTGCTAAATAAAAATGATGCCTTCAATTTGATGAATTTGAGTATTCGAGAAACGTATCGCCGTCCACCCAACACAGAAAATCGGGGCCAACGCGCTTCAGCATGGTTTCGCAAGGCTCGGGAGCACGTCCTTGCGAAGTTGGCCGGAAATGCAACCGGTGCACGCCGTTCTTAGTCGACAGCCAGCGAGTGCAGGGTGCAGGGTGTCCGGAAGAAGAAGAACGAGTCGCATCCATCACCCGTAGAAACGCGAGAAATCGCGTGCACGGTGTTTCGCGGGTCGTCGTGGTCGTCGAGCAAGCTCTTTTCGGCTGTTTTGCCGTGGCTGCGAGAGGCTGACGCCGATTGTCGCTCGAAACGGAGACGAAACGGAACGAGTTGGCGAAAAGGAGGTCCGGAAAAGTTGGAAGGGGAAGGGAGACGGGCTGAAAAGGGAAGGTCGGCTGTAGGTGTAGAAGGTATAACCGAAGTGCCGAATAGAGAAAGGGTGGAGTGGAAGCAAACCAACCAACGAACCAACCTACCAACCAACCAACCAACCAACCAACCAACCAGCCAGCCAGCCAGCCGAGCCCCAAGCTTTCGATGCATCCCATTATGGAAATGCGACCTCTCGCGGCTCTTGAAAATTATGTTGATGTTATGCGGGGCATCCCTTCTTCGCGTATCCAGCACGACGACCAGCGTCTTTCCTCGACCTTCCTCGACTCCCACGACCTTTCTCGACCTCCGACCTCATCCCTTAGGCGTTGTTCTACCCCCCCCCCCCCCAGCTCCAGTCGAAGACAGTTTTCGGCTTATCTGGAATTCATAAAATACAATTATCCCTACCCCGCCTCCTTTTTTCGTCGGCCTGAAAAGATTCCCCGAGCAGCAGGTTCACGGACCCGGCTCCCGGTCACGCTCTGAATGTCCTCGGATCTCGTCAAACACGTCTTTGGCCTGGTTTGCTTCCAACTAGGCTCCCGGCGCAAGTTTCGGTCCGTCTAGAATTCAAAAAGACGGGATTGCTGTAGTACAAATGCGGCAGCATAATTTTTTAATGTAATTACTCCGACTTAGAATACGATTTGTACCCCCGAATAATGTATTACTTTCTTTAGGATTCGGTTCGAAGCGAATAAACGGCTTTTCCGAAGGTCTCGTCATTATGCAAATCTCTACGCAAAATAAAAACTTTCTACCTGTATCGCCACAAACTGGAGTAGAAACAGAATTGACTTTCCTTTTTAATGGTTATGAATGAATCGATGCAACAGGAAACGAATTGACCGTGTCGTATGTCCAAAACACGTGTCTAGTCAGCGACATACAGTGGCTCACGAAAGTATTCGAACGCTTACGTTTACAAATTTTAATGAATAAAATAAGATGTACTAAACTAATCTGTATAGAACAATTTGGTATCTGTAGTAAGGGGGAAGTCTCAAGATTATGTCAGTAAAATTTGAAAAGGATTCAACAACGTAGGCAGAAGTTATGATATATTTATTAGGAACACGCATAATAAGTGACTCACAAAAGTATTCGAACGCTACATATATTATTACATTATTTAATGTTAATATTTTGTTGGACCACCTTTAGCAGTAACGATGTGTCTCAATCGACGTTCCATAGTATAAACCAATGATTTTGTAGAAGTACACTTAATGGAATTCCATACTTCTATGATTTTTTGTTTCAATACCTCCTTTGAAGTTATTTGATATTTATTTAATCTTTTTCCGATTTCAGCCCATAAATTTTCAATTGGATTTATGTCTGGACTTTGCGGTGGAGTAGTGAACATATGTGGTGTGTTATATATCATCCATTCTTTCACAATTCCTTGCAGTATGCTTGGGATTGTTATCTTGTTGGAAGTGGAAGTCTTCCAATAATCCTAGTTTACCGGCACTTTCTTTAAGGTTGTTCCTTAAAATATTTAAATACTTATATTTATCGAGTATTCCATCAATGAATACCAAATTTCCGGTGCCACTTGCTGTCATGCACCCCCACACCATAACCGATCCACCTCCGTGTTTCACTGTTTGCTGTAAATTTTTAATTTCCAATTCCGTACTTGGTTTTCTCCAAACATAATTTTGACCATCTGAGGCAAAGATGTTAAATTTAGACTCATCCGAAAAGATGACTTTATCCCAGAAAAAAAGATCTTTATTGAGATATGCGTTTGCAAAAGCCAGTCTTTTTTTTTATTTACCGCATTAATATATGGCTTCTTTCGTGGTACACTGCCATGAAAATCATTATTTCGTATGATTCGTCGACATAATTCGGGATGAACTTCTTTATGAAACATATCAGCTACCATATTTGTGAGTTTAGGAGCGGATATAGTAGGATCTTTTTTTATTTCGCGAATGATAATTTTCTGTTCTCTTTCAGTTAATTTCTTTCGTCGACCTGATCGAGCGTTGTTCGCAATTGTTCCTTCATTTTTTGATTTTTTAATAATATGATGTATTGTAGACTTACCTCTGTTTACAATTCCTGCAATCTCGTTATATGATTTTCCACCCTTATGCAATCGAAGTGTCATTTCCCTTTCACACTTTTGTGTTTCTGACTTTTTAGTCTTCATTTTAACTACTACTGTGTACAGTTCTACGTAGCTGTTACGGAAACGATGTCTTAACATCAACTGAACGTACCAATGTTTTCATTTAGTAGTTATGTGTACATTCCTTTCTAAGAAAGATGAAAACATATCAACAGCGTTACAGCGTTCGAATACTTTTGTGAGTCACTTATTACGCGTGTTTCTAATAAATATATCATAACTTCTGCCTGCGCTGTTGAATCCTTTTCAAATTTTACTGACATAACCTTGAGACTTCCCCCTTACTACAGACACCAAATTGTTCTACACAGATTAGTTTAGTACATCTTATTTTATTCATTAAAATTTGTAAACGTAATCGTTCGAATACTTTCGCGAGCCACTGTATATCGTCCAGGAGATACTATTCCTTGATCCACCCGACCCGTATTATGTTTACACTCCTCGGTGAGAGTAGTGGGGATAGTTCTGCGACTTTTATCAGTGAGGTATTTGCGACATATATAGAGCAAAGAATGTATTTCGAATCTCAGTCGCCTTTTCCGTCGTTCAGTAAAAGATTGTGCAGGAACGTGGGTCTACGTCGACGGCACCCGTCGACGCGTCGTCGTCTCTCGTCGTCGTCTTTGGCCCCGTCGTCTTTCCACCGTGATGTTTGCTACCGGAGAGACGCTCTTAAACGGAATTATGGCCACGAGTGGTACTAGGAAGCGTTTACACGCGCACACACGCCTCGCCGGGCCACCGGCAATGAAATACGGGGCTAGAAAACGAGGCGGTCGGGGAGCGGGCAACGGGGAGTGAAGCGGGCACGAGGGGAACGGGTACACGGGGACAAGGGAGGGGACGGCAGGAAGGAACCGGGGGTTGGAGGGTAGTTTCACCTCGGGAATTCCGTGTCAGGATACCGGCGCGGAGCCGGCAGGAGCGATGGCGGCCGTGCATCACTCTTACCAAAGGAGCGACGATGTTATTTGTCTCCGAGACGTTTTCAAAGTGGTTTTGTCAAGCCGCGTCGATGGAAATTAATAGCGGGCCGCAGCCGCCGCGCCGCGTGCTCGTTCGATCTTCGTCCACCGTAAGATTTTCTTATTTGTACCAACCGGGAACCTGCCCTGGCGACCTGGGTCTGCGAGATGTCGATGATCTTTCCACCCCCTCCATTCACTTTCAACACTGTTTATTCAAAATTCGATTTTAGACTCGAGGAGAGAAAAGCGTTTCGTTCCGCGTCTGCTAAGGGACTGTTTAGTAGCAGATCCTGGCTGAGACACTGTCTTATTATCAATTTTTGTTCTTCGGTACAGGGTGGAGTATTTAATCCTCCATCGTCGGTTAGTTCTTGTATGATGGTTGCGGATCTTTATGCAAAATAAAAATTGTCGGCATAAAATTGCAAGAAATAGAAAGTTCTTTCGTCCTTTCATCATTCTGGAAAATAGCAGATTGGCATGCCTAAATCTGATATTCTTTTCACCTAATCAACTCTGCTGTACATTCGTAAAATCCACAATCTAACAAATGTTACTGCCGATTTTCGTTCCAAACACACACAGTCCTTAGTCTATCGATCGTTCGACCATATACGAGTCATCGCGACTCGGAACAACGCGTTCATCCACCGGTTCTCCCAATGATTCAGCGAGAGAGTTCGCAAACAGATGATTTCTAAAGGAAACAGGCAGCGCAGAGATTGCGTTCGCGTGCCCGGAGCAACCTCGCGGGAACAATATGCGTCGCTGGTTACATTCCCCGACTTGTGCTCTCGATGCATCTCGGGGAAAGCCTTGAAAACCGCGCGAGAACGACCTTATCGTGCTCTTAATAAATTTCGCGGAACAAGCGCGAGCGGTTCGAGCACGGTGCGCTTTTATCAGCTCGCACGGACCGTCCCGGCCCGGCCCGACTCGACCCGACCCGGCCTGCTCGCCCGACGACCATTTTTTGACTTTCAGATGAGCCCGACCCATGAATATTTTCCGCGGCGCCGCGTTATTGAACGCGTACTCCTCGGATACCTACTGTTTGAAACGGTCCTGAAAAACGGATAATTGCTGTGTGGCAAAGCCCCGCCGCCAGCGTTAGTATGGATTTTTTATGTAACGCGTTTTCGCGAACGGCGAACTGCATTTGCAACCGGGAAAACCGAGCCACGGGGGAAACAGTCCGGACGATGGACGTTGGCGAGTGTTTTCGTCGATAACGGTAACGCAGACGATCGAATTAGTTTCGCTTTTCCTCCATTTTCCTCCCTCTCTCTCTCTCTCTCTCTCTCTCTCTCTCTCTCTCTCACACACTCTTTCTCTCCCTTCCTCTGCCTTGAAATTTCATTACTCAGACAGGATTGACTTTTAAACCGCGCCTTCACCTATGAAGGAAGTATTGGCTCTAGATTGGAGACCGTTTGAAATCCAGCAAGTCTAACCCCTTGCAGTAAGATTTATTTTACGATTGCACCGATTAGAGCTTCTTTGTAGTTGATAATTTCCTAGAAGAAGAAAGTTGATATCTATGCCCGTATCTTCTCCAATGGCTGTAGATTACAACAAAATAGAACTTTATTTCGATTCAAAGGAACTGAATAAAATATACAGGGTGAATCACGAATCATGATCAGTAGAGACTACTTTGTTATTAGCAATCCGATCGAAAATGTTTTTATCAACTTTTGCATGGTTTCAAGAGAGCTTTAACGTGATTATAAAAAATTATTTGTCAACTCTTTTTTTCATGTTTTTTCAGTCATCTTGAATTTTTTGCAAATAAACATATTTTTTTACGCCTGTCTGTTAGAGGATTTCGAGGCGAATTCGGTAAATATCGGAGCATAACTTTTTTTTCATCTGGGTCGAGAAAAAATTAAGAACTTTGTATTACAAGGAGTGTCATATGTTACGCCGTTGTACGCGTTTTAGGTTTTGACGACACACGCTACGTAGTTAGTGTTCCTTCTCGAGAATTCTTTCTCGAGGATTTCTCGAGAAATTTAAATCCAGGAAAATTCTTATGAATCTGATTTATTTTATAACATATAAATTCTTAAATTCTCTTAAATTCTTATTTAAAACTTTAGAAAAACTGAATACTGAATTGAGTAATGAGTTTCTTGTTGTTATTAAAGAAGAAATATCTAAAAGAAGAGATAAGATTGTTGTATCCGTTATAAAATAACTGCATAATCCAGAATCTCTGCAAAAAGATTCAGAAGATACATTTTTTTTATTTAACATCCAAGACAGATATGTATAAAATGGCAAAACAAATTCTATGCAGACTTTTTGGAAAATATAACAATGATTCTTATGAAAATAGTGAAAAACTTTCAGATTCTCAGAATGAGGAACTATCACTGGAAAAACAGTTAGAATTAGAAATTGCAGATAGCCTTCAAGAAGAAAATAAATTCCGGACTCTAACAAAGGAATTCCAAATTGTTGAGTCCACTGGAAAAAGGACACCCAATCTTCAGCAACTTTTGGATGTTCTGTATACGATAAAGCCAACATCCACACAAAATGAAAGAAATTTTTCTACGGCTACAGATTTTGTTACAAAAAAAAGGAAGTACATTGTCTGATTCCACATTAGACGCATTATGCTTCTTAAGAAGTCATTTCAAAACAAAAGCGTAGTGTTTCACTTTATAAAAGTTTGATAAAAGTTTCCTAATATTTTTTTATTTTATTAAAAATTTTCGAGAATTATCGAGAAATATAGTCTTATTTCTCATTTCTCGAGAAATGAAAAATGTTGAGAAATCAGGAACACTATACGTAGTGACCGGCTAGCCAATGTTTCGTTAGATGACCCTTCCGTATTCCTTCGAAGTGGCATCTTATCAGCTTCCAATAATACAAGGGGTTAATTCGACACGATTCATTTTTCTCCTGTGTCGTGACCTGTTCCAGCGGGTCCATTCGGTGTATACAAATCGTATACGTATTGAGGACCACCTAGGAGCCGTTACATTTTAACTCGGCCTCTCGGCACCGTGACCCGATTAGAGGCGAAAAGTTCCGGCCATTAGAATTTGAGATTCGCTGTAACTCGCTCCGAGATTAAACCGTAATCTGCTCGAGACGAGTCCACGCGACGCTGACTCCCGGCCCTTTCCGGTTCAAGATCCTACGAAACTGTTTCCCCTTTCTGCATTATTAAACTCCCGCGTCGTCCTCTCTATCGAGCAACGATCCCCGTTTAACATTCATCAGCTCCAGCTCAACGTTCCGCCTCTCTATCTCTGTCTCTCTCTTGATTCGTCGGTGTCGATTCTTGTTTGTCGCAGGACAACGATCGAGGCGGGGCCGGTGAACGAGATCGTTTGAGTTTCGAAGTTCGAGGTGTCCAGTCGCGTCGGTTGCAGAAAGTCACGCGCACTCCCCGCATAATTGCGGCGCATCGTGGGCCGTTCGAGTTCTGCGGCTCTTCATGGCGTTCCATAGCGTTAATGCAGCGACCGCGGCATTGCGATGCGGCCTGATCAATCGACGTGGTTTGGATTATTCGACCATAACCGCCGACTCGACGAGTCATTGATAATATATGGTTCCATTTGCGAGCGGACGGTCGGGCCGCTGTATTAACGCTTCTGCTACGCCGCTGCGAGCCGCGCAATCGATTACATACACCTTTCAGGGAACGCCGGAATCGTCAGTTTCGTTAACACTAGGTTTACGGTGCAACAAAAATTATTGTTCCACGTTATTTCATAAAATAACAGTGACTTCTCTATACATGTCGCCGAGGCCTGGACGATAAACGTCGCGGAATTATCCCTACTACCGCGGGGTATACCCCGTGAGGAGCCGCGAAGCTCGAGAGACCTCGGACGCCGAGGAGTATAAACATAACACGGCTCGGGTATGTCTCCTGGACGATACACGACGCTGGCAAGTCCCGTGTTGTTGACATATATCGATAATTCACTGTATTCAGATTTTTTGACAATTTTATTATTATACTTGCGCAAAGAAATAAATTTGTTGAATGATTCCTCGCCGGTTTACCATCTCGGTAATCGTAAATTAAGAAATTTAGAATCCGTCAATGTGACGGGTCCCGTTGAACGCGCCGTTGGCATTGGCCGAGCCGGAATCCGCCCCCTGTAGCCGCGCTCTGATTGGTCCACGTTTCTCGTTAATGACGCCTTCACAAAGCCGCGGAGAAGATTTTCGCAGAGGAAAAAGTTACTTGAGATGACCTCAAGAATCGCCTCTTTCAAGGAAGTACAACATTTTTGGGGCACCCTGTATAACGTGGATCTTACCGGAAGAAAAGCCAAGAAAAGAACGTCGTCTTTGAACTGGCCTCCGAACGATCAAAGCGTTAATGGATCTATCGTTAATTTATCGAAAGGGCAGCCTGCATCCGGAGTCTCTTTCACCACGGACAGTGTGGCCATGGGATCTGGTAAGTTCCAAGGAGTAAATCTGTCGTTATCAAGGATTCCATCTGTGGTGGTTCGCTCGATTACCGCTCGTTCATAGGCTGAGTGTAGCAGTAAGCACCGGTGAGCGACCGTTTGCAAATAAATATTAACTGCAGGAGACTTTAATTAATCATTTTTAACAACTGCCGGTATACAGATTCAGCCTGAAGATTCTATCATACAATTAACTGTGATTGAGAATGGTGAGGTTATAATTAATATAAAATATGTTCTGCTACACGTCTTTCTGGTAACATTGATAAGTCATTGTAAATAAAGGCATTTATTATTTTTTTATTATTTTATTCACAGCTATTCACTTACTGGTACATCCGCTTTGACTACAGTTTCAACATTTTATTAACCCCTTGCACTTCCATTTATTTTTTGATTATAATGACTAGAAATTCTTCGTCGTTCGTTGATTATAATTACTAGAAATTGTTCACTGTATTCTTCCCGTCCTTTTAAGTAAGGCCACTTAAATATCACTTAAGGTTATTGTGATGCAAAAAATATTTGTTACGTAATGTGCATGGTGTCAGTGGACCAAATATCTGGCAAGAATATTTTTTTCTGAAAGTCATTTTTTTCGGAGTTATCAAGGTCATCGGTGTGTTTTGATACATAACTACATTTTGTTTTTATTGCATCGTGTAACTGATCGAAAAATACATCCAGATATGTATAATAACATGATCTTGAAATGACCTTGATCTTCGACAACTAAAGTTTTACCTGGAACTGGTGTCTATCGAGATCGTAGGCTTTCACCAAGATTCTACAATCAAGAGAGTGAATGTAAATAAACATGTTTACTGTCGCAATACTGATGATACCTAACGGTTTGAAATCCCGATCAGTTTCAATTTATCTATCAGTGTATCGACGTACTGTTTGAAATGATTTACTTGAGGCAACAGGAAGTTGATACGATATTCATTTACGGTAAAGCTGATCATTTTTTAAGGGAAGCGGTTCGAATGTACAAAGATAAATTTCCAGACCGTACTTATCCATCACGTTGTACTTATGCGAAGGTGATCATTAATTTCCGTAAAAATTATAGTGCTGTGATTAGGTGCTGGGTTAAGAACGAAAGAGGCAAAATAACTATTGTAGATACAGTTAACGAAAATCCACATGTAAGTTTAAGACAACTTGAGCGTGAAATTGGCGTTTCTGAAACAAGCATAATACGGATACTTCAAGAAGAACAATTTCATCCCTATCATTTATCGTTGCATCAGGACCTTCATGAAACAGATTTTATAAATCGTATGATCTTTTCATGGTGGGGTTTGCAGCCATACGAAAATGACGAGTCATTTTTTAAAAGAGAAGCATTTACTGATGGTCAATTAACAATCCACACTGGCTAAGATCAGTGGATAAACAAAGACCGACGAGCGTAAACATGATGTAAACACTTGTACATGATGTACAACACACACACACACACACACACACACAGAAAACGCCGCCGTTAAGGTTTAATTAAACTTTAATTTTTGAAGATCAAGATCATTTCAAGGTCATGTTATTTGATCAGTTACACATTACAATAAAAAAATGTAGTTATGTATCAAAAAACCACCGAAGACCTTGATAAGTCTGACAAAAAATGACCTTCGGAAAAAACGATACTTGCCAGATATTTGGTCCACTGAAACCATGCACATTACATAACAAATATTTTTTGCATCACAATAACCTGAAAAGATATTTAGGTGGCACTGATTAAAAAAGGACCACCATGTATATATGTATATATATATCAACTACAACAAAATAGAATTTTACATCGGTTTAAAGGAAATGAATAACACATATTTATTAGACTCTGTTCATAATCTTTATCACGAGTCTGACTCGTTAATGTAGGGAAAGGGGTTAATTTCTAATTTTAGAAGTAAAATGACAACTGTACATCAGAAAAGAAGGCCCATCCTACATTGCGTTGAAGTGATCCTGTGTAAGGGAAGGGGGCCTAAAAATCTTTCAAGCGCTCAGGGCATCGGACGGTCTGAATCCGGCACTGCGCCTCGGTGCGAGCCGCGAAAACACGCCTTCTCGCCTTCCCTAAGACTTCCGGTCAGGTTTTCGCAGGTGCGCGCAAGATGCATGAGAATCTACGTGCCAGTTTCCAGGACAGCGTGAATCCGCGACACGTCGCGTTTCCTCGCGCGTTGAAAACGGGTGAAAAGGCGGTGTGACTTGCTCGAGAACCGCGGCTATAGAAAACCGGACGGAACGAAGCGCTGTAACTACAACTCTCGTGTGTAGAGAGAGAAACTAGCGGGAAAGAGCGATATAATTTCTCCCCGGGCGATGCTGTAATGGAATAGGAAGCCGAGGGAAAGCGACAAGCCAACAGACAAAGGAGCGTGGCCGAGAACCAGGCCGGGTAAAAAAACTGATCAAGGTTAATTGCTGAGAAAATTTTCTTGGGACCCCTGCACTCGTTATGACACGTTAAATGCGTCAATTAGCATGTGCTAAGAGCAGAAATACAAGACCCTTCAAAATGACGGATTTGAAACTTTTCTTCTTGGTGCCTGAACCTGTTAAACCTAGATTTTGAAAATTGTTTAAACCTCAGTTGGAACAATCGGCAAGATAAATGTGAGTATATCAAAGTTCGGCAAGTACAACTTTACCGAAAGATGGAGTCGGGAAAAGATTGTTGCACTTGGTTTACAATGATTGTCAAACTTCGACTATTCGAATCCCATGTCTGTTTCTTCTTCTGTATTGTTTGGCAGACTCCCGTTTATGCTAGAAATGTTAATGAATGTTGCTCCCTATAATCTCTGTTGGCCGTAGGTTTCATTTTCGCCGGCTCGAGCGACGATTTCACAGAACTGGAAACGCGATCGTTAACAGCTAGCACTCCGATTTCTCCTCGAGCTTGTTTCCGCGTCGAATAGCTGTCAAAGCAGGGGTCGAAACTTTCCAATAGCTGGTTTCCCGAGCCAGCGTCCGAGTCGAAATACATTTTACCTCCCTAACATTTAGCAATTAAGCGGGCAGCCGCGAGCCCTCTGTCCCGCCAACGCGTCGAGAAAAAGTGAACGTTTTACCGGACGTATTATGCAGACCCCTGCTCTCTCTCTCTCTCTCTCTCTCTCTCTCTCTCTCTCTCTCTCTCTCTCTCTCTCTCGCTCGCTCTTACCCACCGCTTTCCACCGCTCTCTAAATTCAAATATCGCTTCTGTACCACCACCCTTGAAAACGTTTTAATTCTCCCGAAAAAGTTGAACATTCTGTTAACCGTACGCCAACGTACAGACTTAACCCGACCGTGCCGTGATATTTCTCTCTTTCATATTTCTCTGCTGAACGAGAGATGGTTTCGAAAGATGGATCGATTTGAGTAAACTCTCTGCGACCCTTTCGTCGTGTGTAATTAAACGGACGATCACGTTCGAAAGCACAAATCTTCGAAGGATAGTGTCGCCGAACGTGTGACCTGAAAATCGACGCGATAATTGCATCCTCGGAGTGATATCGTTTTATCAGAACCCATCTGATCTGTGGGAAGCATAGCGCAACTGGAAAATGTTGCAGAATTCTGCGGCTGGGATTGTTACACCTTGAAGAGTCGGATAATTTTCGATATGTGCCGGTGATTGTGAAAGCAAAGTAAGTCAGATTTTATTTCTTGGAGGTATGATTTTACAAACAAATGTTTTACCATGATATACAATTATTAGTCAAAGTAATCGACGTAATACAGGGTGTCTCACCTAACTCGACCATCTAAAATATCTCGCTTGTTTTTTATGATGGAAGAAAATTTCAGAGGAAAACATTAGTTGGTTCAGGCGGGCAAATATTATGATAGGCAAAAAAATTTGTTCAAGGTTATATTTTTTGAGATTTCAAGGTCATCGAAATTTTTTTAAATGGAATGATATATTTTTATTATTGCTATATGATAGCCAAGGTATTATGACCTTCTCGTGACCTTAAGTTTGTTATCACCAACGATTCCATACCATACATTTACACTCCATAGACGTTGGTGTATGTACAACTTGTCGAAGCCATTTCGGGTTTTCTGTGCACCAATAATGCATATTATGTGTATTCAGTTGTCCATGGTTAGTAAAAGTAGCTTCGTCAGTAAAGAGAACACCATAAAAGAAATGTTCATTTCTTTGTATTTGCTGCAATGCCCATGTACAAAAAGCAACACGATTCTCAAAGTCGTTGCCATGAAGCTCCTGATGTAAGGAAATATGGTGTGGATAAAACTTATGGCGTTGCAATATTCGGTACACACTTGCTCTGGAAATGCCTAAAGAACGTCCAATTTTTCGAAAACTTGTAGTAGGATCAATGTTAACTGTAGCCAATACAACAGTTTCGGCATCTTCTCCAATAGCAGGCTTTGATCGTTTTCTGTTCAGTGATATAATACTCCCAGTTTTACAAAACAATTGAACTGCGCGGTCAAAATTTTACCGAGAAGGATGATTTCTCTCAGAGTATCTTTCTGCGTACAGTTGAGATGCTTGTACTGAGTTACTTTTAGCCTCAACCATAAACTGAAATCATTTCTATCTTTTCTGCATCACTGTGCACCATTGTTTCAGAGAAGTAACGTTATCTTTCACAATCGAATAAATCCCGATGGATTCCTTAAACGTAATGATTAGTGTCACCGAAAGGCGAAAAATTGCTACTAGTGTTTCCAATTTATTGTGAGCGTGATCACAGTCATTAGTCAAGGTTCAAGAACATTTCTTGGGACCCTGCGGGGTCATGTCATTGTTCTTCCACTATTTACATCAAGTGCCCCACTTTTATGAATTATTCATACTCAAGGTTACGCGAAGGTCATAATATTACAGGTCGTTGGATTCATGTTGACCATGGTTATCATATAGCGATAATAAAAATATATCATTCCATTTACAAAAACTTCGATGACCTAGAAATCTCAAAAAATATGACCTTGAACAAATCTTTTTGCCTATCATAATATTTGTCCCTCTGAACCAACTAATGTTTTCGATAATCAAGTTAGTTGAGACACCCTGTATATAAAGAAGAAGATTAAATGTGGAGTTTTGATTTACCTCATCTTCATGATATCACCGGCACTTATAGCTCACAATCTTTCCCCCTAGGAAGTCAAAAAATGATGTACATCAGCCGCATAATAATAAGGGACGCTAGAACGAAGAACACGGAGCCACGAGTTCCCCCGCGTCTCTTCAAGCAAAGGCAAGACGATTCGCGAGCGACCGACGGCTTCGAGACGCGAGAAAATTGCCGAAAGAATGCAGCGGATTCGGTTCGGTACACTTTATTCCCGGTATTCGCGCATCGCGAGGCCGATCCCGTTTACTCGGGAAACGAAAAACGGCAGACGGGAGACGAGAAACACGCGCGGCACGACTCCTCTGGTATAACTTCTCGAGAGCCGAGCACTTAGATCGGAATTTCGAGCTCGTCGCAAAATATTCCCCAAGAATGCTCTTCAAGAGGGGCCGAAGGAAACGCGGGCATCGACAAGGAGAGTCAGAAAACCAGCGTATCCTGTAAAACCAACTTGGGAAACAACCGTCGAAACTGCCGTCTCTTTGATCGTGAAACGAAACATGCAAAAATTCGTCAGCATCCAAGACACATTAAGGTCAATCAACATTCGAGGCGCACAAAAATTAACCAGCATCGAAAAACGCAACAAAATGAACCCGTTTCCATCATTAAGCGGAATAATCTGCACAAAACAACTGTACAATTACAGCGATGATGCAAATGGGTTAATAAGTAACCAAGCCACATTAAGATCGATTAACATCTAAACAAAAATTAACCGATATCAAAAAACACACCGAAATGAATCAGCATCCAAGATACATTGAGATCGTCCAAACGCATAAAAATTGATCAGCGTTCAACAATGAAACAGTCTACGTTTACGAACAAATTATTAAATTAATGACGAATGCAATCTAGTTGAAACTTGCTATACATCACCTCTAATGTCGCTTTTACATAACCGCTAACCGGAGCGTTCGGATAATAGAACTGTTACCTACCCAGCTGCAGTGCTACATGCAATCTTTATTAGTTTGCACAATGAATCGTTTTGGACAGGGTCGGGCGGAAATCTACAACCGGACAGGGGGTGATTCTACATGTGAAAATAAATCGAAAACAGGGAGTAACAAATCTTCTTGTTTGACGCCTGGTGCTCGAGAAAATCAAATTTAAAGATTCGTCGGGTCCGCGTGCTTCAGTATACAGGGTGGGACGTTATAAACAGGCCACAGTGGGTACAGATAAACGCACAATGTGATTGAATATTTATTTATGTTCTGTGACCCTTACAAGTAATTACTATTCCAAAACTACTCCAAGACTGCTTTGAGACAATTTATTTTCTATTGCAGTTGACCTTGAGTGACCTTAAATGACCTGTATAATAGGTCATTGTATTCGTCTTGAAACACTGTACCAGAATGTAAATAAAAAACCATACCGTTACTTTAAAAAAAAACAGCAGAGTTAACCTTCATATCTCCTTGACGTCTCCACCTATAAAGAAATTAGTAACATTAGATTATGAGCGCATCGATACCAAGTAAGTTTGATCCGTTGCCTTTTCGCCTATCTTTAAAAGCAAGCGAGTTATTTAGGTGATCTGTTCATAACGTCCCATCCTGTCTGCAGGAAGTAGAATTGGTTGGTCATGATCAGACGCGTCAGACGATTCTCAAACTCGAATTTCTGGAAAACGAAGCTTCGGATGAGAAAATGTTACAGCAAGTTTTTTTCTCATTTTTTGATGTAGAATCGCCCTTCGCCGGTTTGTAGTACGATTTCCACACGGTATAAATCGCTTTAGATTCGATTCTTTACACGTGAAACAAGCATTTGTACCTGGGTGTTCGACTACAGATGGGAGAAAATTTAAGGGGTGCAAATTTCGCAATTTTTTTACTCTTCATTTTCGTCTTATATTGTCACGGAGAACCACCCCTTAAATTTTCTCCCAACCGTAGTCGAACACCCTGTATAATGGAGAATTTGACTGTACACATCTTTCTCGCATGCTTCTCTAAATTCTTCCTGATCATAGAGAACGCGTTTCGGTGCGGTCGATCCATCATCGAGGAGTCCAGGGAGGAATCGCGGGGACCGGTTCGAAAACGAGTCGCAATTACGGGAGGATAAATTCGGGGCTGGTCCGTTCGCCGCGTTAATCGTGCCGGCGGAAGCTTAATCGTCCGGTAAAATTTACATTTTTACGAGCGTTTCCGCTTGTCGCGAAGCGGCGGATTAAAAATAAAACAGGGTCGCCCGGGGTTTGGGGCACGGTATATACGCGGTGTAGAGAGAAAAAGCAAATGCTCCGTTGGCTCGCGTTATCGAACCGGGACTGTACGCCGCCACCTACCAAGCGATAAGAAGCGAAACTGGAAACGATGCGAAACGTTTTTGGCCCTGTACCCTCTCTCCTCTCCCGTTTCCTCTTCTGTTGAAGCGTTTCCGCGATCTACTCGCGCGAGGGCACGGCACGGCACGCTCTCTAAGCGGTGCTCTCGCCGTGGAAACGCAACGAGCAAGCGTTACGAATAAATTCGCAGTTCAAATATTTACCGTTTCCGAGCGACGCGCTTTCGGTCGCGAAAAAATTTCCTGCTCGTCGAGCTTGAAGTCAACTCGCCTCGCGTGCTCGCAACGGGAATTCATCGACAATGTTCCTCTCTCTTTCTGTCGCGTACAGGAAGCTGCAGATGTAGCGAGCTGCCGTCGTGACTTCGCAAACTTTTACGTCCCCAGCCTCTCGCCAGCTTCTCGGTCCGCATTTTTTCGCTCGCCGGAAATTCCGCTGTGCCCCGCGGGTAATCGTCGAACGGTGATACAATCCTCGCTCGTTCTCGGGACCGTCCTCATGCTACGAAATTGCAGTAATTAATTACCGCACCGTGGCAGCCAAGTGCCGAGTCAAACGCGGACAATAAAATACCGCCGAGCCTCCCTTCGCCGTATTAATGGCCGATGAAAGTGGCCAGGATCTTCAGATAATAGAACATTTTTTCTACATAATACACAATGCACAGTATGCTCGTGCCACTACTAGCCTTTTCGTCTTTTAAATGTTAGGTCGAACACGTTCGCGGACGTGAATGCTATGGCATTCAAATTTTAAAGCCAATTTTTATTCATTTAATTTTATACTACCTTAAGTTTTTGTAATTAATATACATTTCAAAGTAATGACCAACTGTCGTTACTAATGACAGTTAACTTATTATTATTGTTTATGTCTAATCAGATTTCGGATAGTACAACTAGTTTCAAGAAAAATTGCCTGTCTATTTTTGCAGCTCACTGAAATTTTTACTGTCCGTGAACGTGTTAATGGCCGATGAAAGTGGCCAGGATCTTCAGATAATAGAACCTTTTTTTCTGCATAATACACGATGTACAGTATGCTCGTGCTACTACTAGCGTTTTCGTCTTTTAATTACTAGGTCGTCCCATAAGTTCGTGCCGTTTACTCTTGTACCATTTAAATTCTAGAAATAAAATATGTAATCACACTTTCATTCCACAACCTCTTCTGACCTTTTTGGTAATGACATCATAACGTCACTATAAAATTTCTGCGGTTTTTCATTAAAATACTTTTCAGTGGTGAATAATATAAACATATCCACGGAACGAACTTATGGGACGACCTAATAGTATGCATCGGAAAAGTCACAAAACAGAAGGAAGCAGTACTATTTCAAAAGTATCCACCAGCTTGTAAAAAGTTGGGGGCAATTGTAGAAAACAGTTGTAAAACCGTTTACATTAACACTAGGTTTACGGGGCACTAAAATGGAATCTATTTTCAAAGAAGACTATGAAAAGTTGGAAAAGTTCTAGGGTCCGGAAGAAAAGTTTACTTTTCTCGGCCGGTTAGTTAAATGTTATAAACAAAAAATCAAATATATATTTTAGGTCCAATCCCTAAATATATAAAGAAATGACTGAGCTTCGTCCGCAGTTGATTACTTTACTTGTTTGTTCATTATTGTGCACGCCAGTTCAAAAACCACAGTGTCAAGAAACGTGCGTGTTATACAATAAATCATAATAACAATTGAATTAAAAAAAAACCTCCTGTACTTCAAGACTGTCTGTTTATATCTCCAAAAGGTGTAGTCCTATATGTCCAATAATTATTCTGTAAAAAAATTTTCAAAAATCACTTGTTTGTACTGTCGTTATACGAGAAGCCCCCCTTAACTACTTATGGTAAGGGACCCAATTACTGTGCGTATATTAATTATACTTCTTTTTAAAGCATAATGACTATTAAAAAGGAGATGTTAAATTTTTTCATCAAAATCAGTTAATATATAAATTACATATCTCTTTTTCAATATTCATTATTAGACTGCGGATCTTTATGCAAAATAAAACTTTTATACGTCGATTGCAATCTATAGGAGCTAAGTAAAAATTTATTATGCTCATTAATAATTTTGATATGTTAAAAATAGTATATCGACATTGTTAAACTGTTTTGAATTACACGTCCGCAGTCTATTCATTATGCTTCAAAAATAAGTGTAATTAATATAGGCACAATAATCGGTATCCCCACAGTAATGGGGTCCCTTACCCTAGTCTATGTCGACTTTGATCCGCTGAATCCTGCTTAGAGGACCACAGTAAGGGTCGCCGGTGAATTCGCGCGAAGAGCGAGATCTGGCGCGTCGAGAATCTACGCGCTGGTGTAGCAGAAATTGCGGGAAGGGGTTGCGTATTCGCGATCCTCCGTATCCGTGAGGGGTAGTTTGCACAGAGATAGTGAATCCGGGGGAGAGGGCATGGAGTTTGAAACGCGCGCTTTTCATTCCAGCGAGACGGGTCGAGGACGGGACAGAGACCGGCATCGCGACGCCTTCCCTTCAGTTCGGTGTGTACATGCACAGGATATACTATACACGTGCGATTGAAGCTCTCGAGAGCAGGGCAAAGCGACTCGGAGGTAGGCGAACGAGACGGTAGGTGAAAGCAGCCGAAGCTTCCACCCTCTTAAGCCGTCCACGGTCCAGGGTCTAGGGTCCACGGTCCACGTCGCAAGATAAATCCCTGGACGTGCTGCTCCCGCTAACTAACGGGATTGCTCGAAATAGTGCGCTTAGTTACGGGAAGGGTTCTCTCTCTCTCTCTCTCTCTCTCTCTCTCTCTCTCTCTCTCTCTCTCTCTCTCTCTCTCTCTCTCTCTCTCTCTTGCGGTGAACAGGCTCGCTTCACCTGCTCTTTTCCATCCGTCTCTCGTTCCTACACTTTTGGTAAAACGGTCCCGCGACGATACCTAAACGCGCTGCCCCGAGTTTCTTACGACGTCGCCCTTTGACGCCATCGGCCAGAACCTGGCCGCAGAGGTGCAATTAATTTTCCCCGGGCACTTTGTCGGGCTTGACGAGGCCCAGATACGCTGAACCCTCTCCGGTACCGCTGAATACCCTAATATCCGGACTCTCCGTTATCCGACAGACTCGACTTACAGACATACTTTGTATGCAGTTAGTTGGAAAAAGCCGCGACGTGAAACCTTTAACCCTTAACACTCGAATGGCGACCGTAAGGCGCCACTAAAAATTGCTGTATCATTACTCAAAATATTTTTTACATTATTAAATTTGTATGCAAAGGTAACCCTCCTATAACACGGTAGATAGGTTCCTAGAAAATGCCGTGTTGTATGAGACCCAGAGCCAGTACAAAAGGGGGAGTTACAATCCGAAAACATTAAAAACAAATTTTTTTTTTAATTCTACATGAACAACTTAATTTTTATTAAAAATATAAATGTATGTACAATACAAAACAAAAAATATTATTTTAATTTAACGCAACTTTAATTTAATTGTAGCCGTGTTGTAAGAGGGTTCCCGCAATTTATGAATCGTGTTATAGCGAAACCGTGTTATAAGATGCCGTGTTGTAGGAGGGCTACCTGTATTTAATAAATTACTAAACATTTCTGTACTGTACGAGTAAATTGCACCAGTTTCGTATGTATAGCATGAAAAAATATATATAGAAAGTAAATATTCTAGGTCGGAAGAAATGTTTCGTTTTCGAGTTCAAATGGCTTCGAGTGCAAAGGGTTAACACTTTGATCGCCAAACTAGAAACCCTAAAAATTCCATAAAACCAAAGCAAGTTATTTAATGGAATAAAAATTGAAAAAAATTAAATGTATGATACCGAGTAGTCCTCCAACTTTCTTGCATGTTACAAATCCTAATCAAGTTTGGTACAATGAATATATCAACGTAAAAATTCATTTTAAAACGTATGTAAGCCACATATGGGTGACGTGGCATTCAACGTGTTAAAACGTGTCGACCCTTTGCAGTCCAAAGTGCTCTTCCTGTTTCATTTTACAACTTGATACAATTCAATTACATTCGCATATAATTTTACTAACCCCGTTGTAAACCATTGGCGACATCGGTACAACTGTACTGACTCTAAAAAGTATTTCATTTATTACGCAGGATTGTTTGTTTTCTATAACTCGAAGGCATTGGAAAATATCAAAGCAGTCAAATCTCCAGCAAATTGACATCGTGTCAATACAAATATAATAAAATATATATATAAAATAAATAAATTTTATACTAAAATATGTAAATTTAAAATAATATATAAAATATATAAAAAAATTAATTTATATAAATCAAGACTACTATCGGAAAAGGTCCGAATGGAGTTTTTTAAACCTTTTTCAAAAACGGTCCAAACCACTTGAATTTTCTCGAGAACTACCAACACCCTTTTTCTATTCGAGCCTGCAAAGTAAACGTGCTTGTTTAAGGCTTCGAGAAAAATGGGTGTACACATGAGAGAGTACACTGAATAGAGTTGATAGAATTTGTCTTCAGATATGAAAACGTGCGACAAGATTTTTCGTCGAATCCAGTATTTCAGGGAATCCATCAGGGAACGTTTCGATTCGAAATAGACACGCAGCTCGGTATCGCTGGGAGCGATTGGCAAATCTGCAACCGACTAGGATTCTCGGATGGCCGAGCGGGTCGACAATCCGCGGTATTACGCGAAAGCCGGCGTTTTCCGTAAAAACCAATTTCGAAGACTCCGGGGGAGCGTCGAACGAGCCGACGATACATCACCGATAAGAACCGACCGACGTTATCGGTCCGTGCAAATAATCCCGCGATTCGAGTCGCGCGCCCTCGTAATCGGTACTCTCCCCCTCTCTCTCTCTCTCTCCTTCTCCCTCTCTCTTCGCGAACGCGGGACCGTTTGGAAACGAGGAAAGAGAGAGGAGAAAGAGGGGGGTAGGAAAGAGCCGCGGATGGTCCAATGTTCCTCCGGAAATAAATCTGTCTCTTCCCGTGGGACTAAACCGGATTTATTTCCGTGCCTGTAACTTTAGTTGCAGCGGCCGCCCCCGCGTTGCGACTCCGGCTCATATAGGTCACGCCCGTAAGTCTCCGCAGTTTGGGCGTCGGTTAAATCGCCGCATCGCGCCGCGCCGCGTCGAGAATCCCGACAAAAGCGTCGTCGGGTTTCGTTGCGACGACCCAACAACGATTATCCGACGGTTTCCGACGAGTTAATCCGATCCGAAAACACGGCCGGTCGGTCAACTTTTCGAAACTCGACTGCCCCGGCGTCGGTCAATATTTTCGTTCGACGCAGCTAGCCTCTCGACGATCCGACAACCGTCATCAACCTTGTGTTGCGCCCGAAAGGGATAGGTGCAGCTCCTTCGAGCTGGGAGTAAACGATAGATTAGAGCTTGCTAGCATTTTCTATGTGTTACACGGGCTTTAACTTGTTGATTGACGACAAGCTCGGAAAAAGCGGGTTTGAAACTGTGAAACTAGAGAGTCCAAATTTAACACTGTGAGGTAAACGTCCCAGTATCCGGACGCTTAAGGAATACATAGCGGGGTACGGTGTGTCTTTATTTAATGTGTAAAACCACCATAAAATTAAACAATTTGTGTTTAATTTGAAAGCTAATACAATGTAATTACTGAAAGTTAGGGAAGTTTCAAACCTCTAAATCATGTTAGGCGTACTTATTTTAACGATTATACGAGAAAGGACAACCTAAGGGTGCATGTCCCAGTACCTGAATTACATTGTCCCATTAACCGAACACATAATATGTACGACATTACCTGTTGCCTCTTTCGATACAACTTCAAACGTTTGTTTTCATTGAATTTGTGAAACTTGTGTATATTTTTGTTTTTTTTTTTCGTTTCTGCCTAAAAGAAAAAAGATAAAGTTTTATTTTATATCAATCTAAAATTTTAAGGTTATGTACAAAATATTGTACATATACTTACTTCAAGAATACACAGATGTCAGCAATAAACACTATTTGTTATAATTTACTATGTAACATAATTAAATCCTCAATATTTTCACATGAAAACTCACCTGTGCTACGTGCAGCCACATGCTGATCGATCAATTGCTGGTACAACACAACTTGTACATTGACGAAACTGTTGTCCTAATATGTAAATCTTATAATTTTATAGTAAAAAAATTAATGTTCTTGCACGTTCGAATATATGGTTTACATATTAAATAAATATCAGATATAGTGAAATATTCCCTTAACAAATTAGCGAGATTTCTTAGTAAAAGCTTATGAAATTCTTCGAGATTTGTTATACATATGACACATGTTTCAAAATAATAATTTTTAACTAATAAGTTTTAATTTTATAGGTAAAAAATAAATGAAATTTGTATTACTTTCCGGATACTGGGACATGGTCAGCCACTGGGACGTTTACCTTACTTACTAAATTTCGGATCCTTCCGCAAAATAAAAAACATTTCTGTCAATTGTAAGACACAGAGAAGTTAAATGAAAATGTGTTTTTTCTTTTAATTATTTTAGTACATCGAAGAGACCGCAACAACATTCTTAACATTTCAAGTGTCGCGTCTCCCAGAAATAGACGAAATTATTTACGAATATTTACATTAATGTATTAATGCTCGTGGAAGAACACTCCCAGCATAATAAATCTTAATATTTCAATTTTTATATCATTGAATTGGATTTTATGGTATTTTTGTGGTTGCAAGGTTTGCACTCGAAGTGTGAAATTCTTCTAATGTTTTTACAGTTTGGGTTTTTACCTAGTCATTTAAAAGTAAAATACAATTGTATCATAAGTGCATGAAATCCGTAGTCTACCTAATTACTCGTTTAATCCTCGTTCAATCCTCGTAACAATTTCACACTGATCCTGAATGAACAAAATGTTCTACAGTTCGTCCTACACTGCAGAGACCATAAATCTGACATACTTGGTCTATCAGTACAAGAACTAACCTTCAAATCTAGATAAATAATTCCTCAGAGATGTGGGACATGGTAGTCAACGCATGAACAACGTGTAGAGAATTATGACATCCACGTATGATCCATGTAACAGAGAATCTGTTAAATTTTAAGTAGCAGTAGTATAAGTCGACGTGAGAGCTCGAATCTCTGCATTTACTGCTGTACTCAAGCTTGCCTATACTACTGTGCTCGCGTCAGTGTATACTACTGTACTCAGGTTGACCTATACTACTGTGATTAGACAGGCTTGTATACTGCTTTCCTCCGGCCAGACTATATTACTCAGACAAACCTCTACTACTTAAAATGCAATCAATTTTGCTTTCTTATCGTCGTTAAAGAAAGATATAACAGTGACAATTAGACAGCGATGCATTTATGGCAAAAATGAGTAGATGTAATTTAAAACCGTGAAAACGTTAGAAGAATTTAATTAAAATGGTTTATCAGGAGGAAGCCATGGATTCTCTGAACATTAACTTTAAACTTTGACGAAAGATATAAAAGTCATTTGACTATTTTTAAGTAAACTGTGAGATTATGGACGTCACACGTTTGTGACGGTGGTACCGAACGTGTTAAATAATTCAAGAGAGAAACCAGTAATAATAACAGCACTATTTTTATTGCAAAATACAAATGTTCTACATTACTAGAGCCATTTGCATAGATTGACGATTTTACATTAAGACGATCAATTTTTCAATAGAAGTAAAAAATTCTTATTGACCCTCTTAATCGAATAAAATTAATAACGCAAAGCGGTTCAAAGGAGAACATCATCCCCGATAAATGAATCATCCACACAGCGAGATCGTTTCAGAGGTCCATACCTCGTAATCCTCATGAATAAAAATCTCGAAAGTCGGCGCACTTGTGCGACACTGAGAAAGCGGTTATCGTCGAAGGGAGACGCCATAAATTCGATCGTTCGCTGCGAAAAAGGGTGTGCGTCGACGAAAGCTGAGGCGATTTAGACAACGCGGCGATCAAACGAGCACACGAACACCAGAGGCAACGCGTACGATTCGAAAAGACTGTTCCCCTCCTATACCCGGCGAGCCGGTCTTTTCTCGCGGCGAGACAAACGGTCCCTTGTAACCCGTATAAATCAATGAAATTGCCGAACCGCGTTTCCAATTTGTACGCGACACAATATTCTCGCAACGCAACGGCGCGAGCGGCATCGACTAGCTGCGACCATCGCAGATATTTCTTTCGCGAAACGCCCAACGCGACGATATACTCCCAAAGACTCCCTAATGCCCGATAATTAATAGCGAGAGACTCCCGCGGAACTTCCAGCCGACGAAACTGACTCGCAAACCGAGAATACGAATTTCTCTGTTGCCGGCGAATCGAGGATGCCGGAATGCAGACGCATCCTGCAGGAAATTCGCGCGGCACGCGACGAACCTTGCATATCCTGCGTTGCTTCGCGGGCCCTTCGAAAAGAGTTGTGAATTCTGTGCAACATCTAGATCGTGTCTACGCTCGAATATATTAAATATTACGAAATATTCAAAAAGGTTTTTCCACTTATGACCTTGTATGACCTTGAAGGTCATTGTATCGTATATGAATAAATTCGTCTCGACACACGCTTCCATATGACGTAGATAAATAGTGTGTCCCACGAACTCTGTTCACTTGAATATCTTGGTTATTTCACACAATACGCGAAATGTTACTTACAGAAGATGTAGGGTTCAAGAAACTACATAACATGGTATAAATGATATTCTTGCAAGTGGAGGCGTAGAGAAGATATAGAGGTCACCTTTGTTTTTTTAAATGGAATGTCCAATTTTTTATGCTCCATTTCGATAGATTGCCGTATTCCGAGTATAAAAGTACGGAAGTGTATTTATCCTAAAACTTACCGTTGCTGAGATATTTGACTGTTTTCATTCTATTACTTTCATTATGGAACGTATTCAAGGATATGCTCACTACGTCATATGTAAGCATTGGTAGGCTTTCGACGTCTCTCAGTGTCAGTCAGTTTCTCAGTTAATGAACATAAGGTAGTCAATATGAAATTTTTATTTGAAGAACAATTAGAGATGCTTCTAATTTATAGAGAAAGTAAGAGAAACACAATTGTGGCTCGAAATTTGTACCGTGTAAGATATCCAAACCGCATATGCACTTCATACAAGATTTTTGAAAGATTGTGTAAAAAATTAAAAGAAACTGGAAGTCTCGCTGTTCGTAAGATGAATCGAGAAAAACCTGTATGTAGTGATTAAGATAATGAAATTAATGTTGTTACAATGGTACATGATAATTCTCATATCAGCGTACGTCAGATTCAGCGCGAATCTGAAGTCAGCAAAAGTAGTGCATCACGAATTCTCACTCGTCACAAATATCATCCGTACCACATTAGCCTTCACCAGAAATTACATGACATGGTTTATATAAATCGTGTTAGATTTTGTGGAAGTGTTCAAGAACAGCTACAAGTCAATCCACTCCGTTCTCTTTAATACTATTTACCGATGAGGCTACTTTTACCAGCACTGGGCGTGTTAATTTACATAACACGCATTATTGGTCAGTACAAAATCCTCACTGGCTACGACAAATTGATCATCAAAGACGCTGGTCCATTAATGTGTGGTGTGGAATCATAGGGCAACCAATAATTGGGCCTTATTTCATTGACGGCACTTTTACTGGTCAAAAATATGATACGTTCTTAAGAAATACATTGCCAAATTTATTAGAAAACGTGCCATTAAGCGTTCGTCAGACAATGTGGTATCAGCACAATGGATGTCTAACACACTACGCTCGAAGGGTGAGAAGTTCACTTAATGAAATATTCCCAAATCAATGGATACAACGCGTTGGCAATATTTGCTGGCCAGCACGAAGTCCAGGTTTAACACCCCTAGGTTTTTTCTTGTGGGGAACATTGAAAAATATTGTGTATCGAGATGCTCCAACAACTCCGGAAGATATGAAGCAACGAATTATCGCAGCTTGTGCTACAATAGACGCTCCAACAATCAGACGTGTACGAGACACAACAGTTCAAAGAATACAACGTTGCATAGCTGCAGATGGCCGACATTTCGAACATTCTTCATGAAAACAGTCCAATATCTCAGCAACGGTAAGTTTTATGACAAATACACTTTAGCACTTTGATACTCAGAATGCGCCAATCTATCGAAATCGAGCATAAAAAATTGGACATTCCATTTAAAAAAACAAAGGTGACCTCTATATCTTCTCTACGCCTCCACTTGCAAGAATATCATTTATACCATATTATGTAATTTCTTAAACCCTACAACTTCTGTAAACATTTTCTCGTATTGTTTGAAATAACCAAGATATTCAAGTGGACAAAGTTCGTGGAACACACTGTATGCATACTGCTACCACTGCGAAACGGTAATTTATCCTCGAATTTAGATCACTGGAAGAGACTGAAGAGACTCGATTTTTAGTGTAGTTTATTGAACCTTGGATGACTAGATTAAGTAATACTGCAGATAGAATGACTAAACTGGACTTGAACTAGTAGATCGAACTAGAAGAAAGAATTCTTTTGGAACGTGATGTCAGAATTAAATTTAAGAAATATTTTCTCTTGCGTTTGGTTGCGTATTTATCGTTTGCGCGCCGTCGTTGGATAAAGTAGCCTAAGTAGGAGGTATGGAGTGATTTCTTACGACCGAATGATCACGGAATCAATGATCTCGGTCCCGAGGTCGAATGCGAGGGATGTTATGTCAGTCAGTAGAGAGAGTGTCAGTCGATAGAGAGTCAGTCGGTAGAGAGAGTGTCAGTCGGTAGAGAGTCAGTCAGTAGAGAGAGAGAGAGTCAGTAGAGCGAGAGTCGCGAGCGAATGCGTTAAGCATTAAATTATTAAGAGAGAAATTAAAAGACTATAGCGAAATCGGTATGAGATCACTCCACCCGTACGTCACACCTAAGACGTAGGAGTTTCTCTTAAAATATTCCTACAGTATTGTTTGAAATAACCGAGATATTCAAGTGGACAGGGTTCGTGGGACACACTATATATAGCGTAGCATTTAAAAAATTGGAGGTCACCTTCATTTCTAAAGCAAATAGTGCAAACAAATTACTCGCCTATCTCATTTTTTCCTTTATTATTTGCAAGACGAACGCTGGCCAGTAGTAGTCGCGATTTCGTTTAATGAAATAAGTTCAAAGAAAGAAACTCGGAATTTGCCTTTTTCAGATTATAGAAAATTTCCACTGAACCGCTACATAGGAGTATAAGGAAAATGGGGGGGGGAGTGGAGGGGTGCCGTTGATCAGCGAAAATGAAATAGCGGAGACGATGTCGCGCGCCGTTCAAAAGCGTCGCCGTGAACGAAGAGAGCGGCCGTTAAAGCACAATCTTGGGATTTAATATCTTCTCGCCGAGGTAACGAGCCCGGGGTGAGAGTCAACAGAGGCTAACGAATCACCGTTGGGATTTCGAACTTAATCGACCGCCGCTTTGGGTCGACACATTCGATCCTACTGCTCAACGAACGCGCAGCTTCGTTACACAACAACCCGTGAGCCGAGAGAACTCCGGCGTGCACGATGTTTCCTACGGATCGGTGCCATCGCCTTTCATCTTTCCCCGACGTCCGTCGAGCATTCGCGAGAATTTCAAGGCTCTCGCGGATCATGCTGCCTGCGGAAACAGCCACGATGCACACCTTGCAAACCCTATCCCGTATCCGCGGTTCGTTTGCACCTGCTTGTTCGGAAATATCCACTCCACCAGAGTCGACGAACTTCGGCGTTCGTGACTGGAAACTTTAATTCCGATTACACATATTACATATTCCGCACTGGAACGAACATCTTCCATTTTTATAGTGTTAGGCGTGCTGCTCGATTTTTTAAGCGGGAGACAACGATCTTTTAATGCTCTATGCACGAAGACGCTGACCTGTACTACTTTCTCTTCGCAAAACAAAATGGTTGGTTGTTAAGAGCCTCATTATAAAAATTACAGTTTGTGATGACAAAAATGCCAGATTCAGAAACCAGATACAAAGTCCTTTCTTTCTTTAAACATTTGAATAGATTGAAAATAATATAGAGTAATTCCGGGAGAGAATTAAAGAGATTAAAGAGGTTTAAATAAATAATTAAACTATGCCTGCCTATACTTTCAATTATTTTCAATAAAATTTTTATAAACAGAAAACAACATGTGGTGCATCTTTCCCGGAACTACCCTATTCTTAAAGCCTACTAACCTTGGTACTATTTAAAATTTCGCCCAGTCAATTTCATCATAAATGGATCAAATCCCGCCGAAAATATTCTAAAATTCCTAACATATTATATTACGAATACGTTCCACTTTTCACAAACATTTTAGGCGAGCATATTTCGTCACGACACGAGAACTGCTGAATGTTAGCATTGATTTCACGTGTGCTATCTCTTCGTAAAACATTTTCAATGAAAAAGGAGGCAATCGCCCTGGCGTTTTT
Source organism: Halictus rubicundus (assembly GCF_050948215.1). NCBI lineage: Eukaryota > Metazoa > Arthropoda > Insecta > Hymenoptera > Halictidae > Halictus > Halictus rubicundus. The sequence continues at coordinate 1,357,720 of NC_135151.1, forward strand.
AATTCAGCGACGCCGACAGTCGCAAATCAGTGGATCGACGAACGATGGAGAGTTAAAAACGATCGTGTCCTCGAATACTCGGGACTCTCGAATGCGAAAGAGCATTCGTCGACCATGGGGCCGTTGTCATTATTATTGTTATTATCGTGGTCGTTAGCTCGTCAGGGCTTTGCGCGCGATAAATACACGGGAGCCCGGGGAAATCGGACGAGTTTATTCGGCGGAGCGCACCGCGTCGCGTCGGCTCGCGGAATCACTGACCCGAATTTACGCGACGCGTTATTTTGAACGGAAAATTGGCTACACGGTGAAATAAAATTTAATCTCCAGCCAGCGAGTAACTCGTCGCGCAAACGACCGAAAATAAACCCGAACGACGAGAACCAAGTCGGGAGATCGAATGTAATTTTTGCCGTAGAGCGCGAATCCGCTCTCTTCCGAGCGAATCGTTCCGCGGAATCTTCGCGCGAACCCATTTCGCTATCGCCGGAGAACGCGTTTATGCTAGAGACGCCATTCGAGCCGTAAGGAAATGTCTTCGTTTAGTATTTTTTATAGCGGAGCGGTAATAGTACGGTATAGTTCATTTATTAATCGTTCGGGGATTACAGACAATGTTGCAGCTGTTGCCAACAATGTGTTGCGGATTTAGACAATCAATCAATGTTCAAAATTCTGGAAAGAAGACAATGCTGGAATATGCGTGGAAATGTACCGTATCTGACAATCAGATTTCGTTTAATACATTTTAGTCCCCCAGCTGTGCGTGACGTGTATATTCGTCGTGAGTAGACTACGGATTTTATGCATTTATGATGAAAAAGAATAGGTCGACTACAAAACTGAAGAAACATCAGAAGAATTTAAGAGTATTGTGGGATTATTATCGACTTTTGAGGATGATTAAACGAGGAAATATTCATTTAACATTTTCATTTCGCTTCGGTTTCCAACAATTAATTTGGTCCACTTTCATTTTTACCGTAGCACGTCTCTGATAATTTGACGTGGGATTTTATGAATTTATAACAAAAATGGGCGGAAGTTAAAAGAGGAAAAACATTAGAAGAATTTAAAAATACTGTTATATTATTTTCAGGAAGAAAATTCAGGTAGAATATTTTTATTTTTCATAAAGATCTGCTGTCTACTGACAACTGTGAAACCATAGGTCTAACTCATCTGTTCATAATAGCGTTGAAGATGATCGATAAATTATGGAAATATTTGTGACGATCATTAACCACTTTGTGGCTGGTGTGCGGTTCAAAAGTGGTTTGTGACCGGAAAGAAAATTCGGAGAGAGATCTCTAGTTCCAGTTTGCGGGAGGGTGTCTCTATTTTCCATAGGGAGGCCATTCCGTCGCAATCATGCGCGCGAACGCATTATTTCGTAAACACGGGCTCATAATTCGCCTTCTCTCAGCGGGCCAGCGTCTAACCGAGGCGTCGCGACGCTAGCACGCGTCGCTTTCAAATCAATTATTGAAACCCCGACGGATTTCCAAGCGAATTTAAACCGAACGACGCGACGTGACACTACCAGCGTCTTCCAGAGTAAGGAGACGCCATCCAAAACCTCTGTGCTACTATCTCAAGCAAAGTAGCCTACTTGAAACTAGCATCGTCTCGTGGAGCCAGTTCAAACACGGTCAAACTGCCATAAACTGACATACACTCATTATCGTAGACTTTCTTTTTTTAATTCATTCATCATTTATTGATTCCCCTCGGGGTTACAATCTTGAATCACATCTCCTTTCCCCCGTCCTTAACCTGCTCTCTTAACCCTATACTTATCCTACTTAATCTACTTAACTTAACTTAAACTTAACTTAAACTATTTACAATATATACCGCCTGAGAGAGAGAGAGCGCTTTCTTTTTTTAATTGATAAAAGCACAAATATTGTTAAGTGTTGTGTACAGACTAAGTATGTATCTTTGTATAAAATTAACATTCTCTTCAGGAATTGCAATAAAAAGGTGCCAGATAGAATTTTGCTATCGTTAATTCTAGTAGTGGGTTGAAAATAATATATGGATATTTCTAAGTTCTCTTAATCTCTCTCTTTCTCTCTATTGTTTTAACTCTCACTTATTTTTGTCATAATTGCACAAAATTATCAGCCAATTGCTTTTCAGACCACAACTTTCGTCCTGAAGAAAATCTTGATTATGAGACAGTTCTGACTGTAAGTATATGTAAAGAAGACAGGCTTCTATTTAACTATATTAATTTAATTTAAGATGATGGCATTGAGTCTTAAATGTATATTGAACACCTACTCCAATTACTTTTAAACAGGCAATTACAATACGTCCACAATGAAACGATACTGTGCCTTGAATATAATTCAAGATCGCATGCAACAATGCAAAATAAAATTTGTTCGCACCTGGTGCAATATATGAGCCTTCAAAAAATGAATTCATTTCTATTTCACGTTCCCCGCAATGGACATCTCGTAACTCATAGACACAAACGCGTAAATCATGCGTTTTACGTTTAATAAATTGTGCTTGTGCCACCAAAAGTGTCGAACATATATATCACGATGCTATAAAACGTTCTAAACATATCGGCAATATTCCCAGAACATATGAAACACTACTTCGCGTAAATAGTAGCAAACGATCCAAATTTTGTTGGGACAATTGCTAAAAAGAAAAACAGGGCGTTAAATAGAATATTCATTTAATAAATCGAGAAGAGACCATAACAGTATTTTAAAATTCTTTTGAAACGTTTGCCGCTTCGTATTTCGCAATCTAGTGTAACACAAATTTTAAACATGTTTGTAGTATTCGTGGAGTATGTTTATAAAACTCGTGTGCTTCATTCTGGTGAATTGTAATGGATGAAAACCGTAAAATATACACCGTAAAAGCATTCGTCTCTCGGTAGTCATTGTGCGATGATGGGAAACAAGGGTCCATTAATGGAGGAACAAAAACATTTAACCGAAAAATTCCCGGAAGAAATTATCGAATCAAATCTCTCGTTTGACAAATTGACTCTGTTTGACCGGCTCCGCTGAATAAAAACTGGAGAAAATGGTGTACATTAATTTTTAAAGTAGTTTCCATTTTTATCATTTCGTGGTAATAAGCCTGAGAGAAGTATATATTCATTTTTAGAATGGTTTCAATTTTTATCATTTAGTGGTACTGAGCCTGAGAATAGTGAACATTAATTTTTAACGAACGCATAACGAATGTGACACTGACACATGACACTGATGTGACACATGTGTCACTTTATAACTAAGTGATTTAGCAATTATTAACACATACAAAGACGCAATAAAATGCAAATAAAATGCAGATGACAAAATTTTTACAATAATCAACATAAATGTTAAAAGAAACTTCTGAAATATGCAAGAAAATTCAACAATGAATCAACTCATCCTAAGTTCAAACATTAAAATTTCCAATTGAATAACGTACTACAATAAATTCTCGAACTGTAAACCACAAACTATCATCGTAGAAAACACAGTAAAATAATTGAGGCCATGAAACGAAAAAATCAAAAATAAAAGTATTAAAAATTCCCGCAGATTTCCGAGCAAATTAGCAGATCGTAATCCGAATTCGCATCAATCAACACGAGTCCTGGGGAAGTTGGGCCTCGTCAAAGTGGGCCGTCATACAGCGTTAATGCTGCAACGAAAGCCTTATTGATCTTAATTAAGTGTCTCTACTTAATGGTCGAATATCGATTAGGCGAGCAGTCGGCGCACGGTGAACCGAGCGTATGCGAGCCGATCCGCGAGGCGGTGGTCTGGGTCAACGATCCCTCCTTGCGAATTGCGAATGATCGATGGCGAACGTCATCGGTAGCCGAGCGACGAGTGATTTATTGGTTTCGATCGACCACCGTAATACGGTGTCCCAAGCTCGTCCTTTAGGGTGTACTGTCTTCGGGTCCATCCATTCCCGAGCCTAGGCGCACCAGCAGCTCCTTATCGACGGTTATATTTATGAGCTCCAAGATATCCGCGCCCTCTTTCAATTATTATAGACGTACCCGTGGGGTAGGAAGGGTTGGGGAGGGGGGGAGGTCTAATGGCTGTCTCGGAACTAGCCGGATTTGAATCGCGCCAACGCTCCTCCGATATCGGCTTTCCACGATTAATGTTTCGCGTTTGTCGAGCTGATAGTTTGCTAATTGATCGCGGAACGCGAAAAGTTCGCTTGATCGATTGCCCCGGGAGAAACAGTCGACTTCCGGTCGATGATCAGTCGAGGAAACTGCGACTGATGGATTTGGAATCGATGATCATCGGTTCATTGTGGATCTTTATGCTAAATCAAAATTGATTGCGTCGAAATTTCTGTAACGCATCATCCGTTGGCTATTATTTCATAATTTTTTTAAATACATGGTCCATAGTTAAGGATTTTTTCATAGAGCTTCCAAGAGCTACACCTATTTCTGAACCAACATATCAGCCCCAGTGATGTAATTCAATCATTTCATTTGGGATTATATAAATGGAATATTATTGAATATTATTTAAGATTAAATTACATTTATATTTAGTCTCTGCTTCTTCTAATCGATGTAGGCAATTTTTGCGTACAGACTCCCAGTCGGATACAGAAGAAATCTCTACCTTATAAAATCTTGAAACATTATAAATAAATTCTGTAACGGTGAGAAGATTTAAAGTATTTATTACTGTTCAATTTTATTGGTATTATCAAAGGAAGAAAGAAATATTTTTTCAGTCAGAGTGTCTTGCAGTGGATGCAAAACATTTTTGCATATAAATCTATAATCCCAAGGACTTACAAAAAGTAGGACGAAGAAGCATCTTCGTCCTGACTTCAAAATTATAAATTTTGTGCAGAACGATAATATAAGGGAAGTAGTGTGCATTGATGCTGTGTGTACAAACGCGGGGTTTGCGTGGGTGGATAAGGGACACAGAAAGGTCAGGAAAGTTTTATCGTAGGCGAAAGCGTCGTTTTCGATTCGCGAGACCGAGCTGAGAAAGAGATACGGTTATTTAAGGTATCGCCGAGGCGCCGGATATCGTTATCACGGCTCATCTCCTCGTTTCTCTCGATTAAGAAAGAGAAAAAGGGTCGAAGAGATCGAAAAAAGTAATCAACTTACGATCTCGAATTTCCTCTTCGCTACCACGCAGAAAGAGAGAGAGAGAGAGGATATAGTGTCGAGCAGAGTTGGGCAAAAATTTATTTTAAAATTTCGAATACAAATAAATGAAATCTATTTTTTATTCGAACTCGTTTCTCTCGGATACATATTCACCGCAGTCTATCCGTCGGATACTTTTCACGATTTTCATTTGTCGTCCGTGGGTCATCCGAATTGCGGAGCAACGGCTATGCGTATCCGACGCCTCTAGCGGCGAGATTTTTTATTTGAGAGAATGTATCCGAAGATACAGCTGATGAGTTGGAAAGTATCTTTGATTTTTATTCGATAGTTTTTAGCAGCGCCCCCATGTATTCGACGGTCAATTTCGTCAGATACTCGCAACTCAGAATGTATCTTAGATTTTCGACGTACGATTTTTGCGTGGCCCAGAGATTTATTCGGATGGTCGATGTAGGGAAGATGATTTATTCGATTTTTTATTCGAGACGAGCATGAGGAATAAATGAAAATCAAATGTATCTTTTATTCGAAATTGTATTCGAAGTTCGGATAAAAGACCGAGCGACGTTGCCAAATCATAATACTTACGTTGTAATATGCAAGTACGTCCTATGGTATAGTGACTCCCATTAATATTCAAACACTATTTATTAATTAAACGATTGTTTAAACCAATGAATTTGTATTATTTAAACGAATGTTTAAACACATACATGTTCATTATTTAAACGATTGTTTAAGCAAATAGATTTGTATTATTTAAACAGATGTTTACATAGGTAAATGTTTATTATTTAAATGACAGTTTAATAAATTAATTTTTATTATTTAATCAGATCTTTCAACCGATATATTTTTATTACTTAAACGATTGTTTAAACAAATAAATTTTTATTATTGAAACAAATGTTTAAACCAATACATTTTTACTATTTAAACAATTGTTTAAACAAATAAAATTTTATTATTTAAACAATTGTTTAAACAAATACATTTTTATTACTTAAACGTTTGTTTAAACAAATAAATTTTTATTATTTAAACAATTGTTTAAACAAATAAATTTTTATTATTGAAACAAATGTTTAAACCAATACATTTTTATTACTTACACGGTTGTTTAAACAAATAAATTTTTATTATTGAAACAAATGTTTAAACCAATACATTTTTATTATTTAAACAATTGTTTAAACAAATAAATTTTTATTATTGAAACAAATGTTTAAACCAGTACATTTTTATTACTTAAAATATTGTTTAAACAAACACGTTTTTATTACTTAAACAATTTACGTCACCTTTTGCAATGAGTAAAAGTCTTTATAATAAAAGGAAATGTCATTGGGTTTCACCATCGGTACTCTGCTGGATATTAAGGTATTAAGACAATTTTATAAAGAACTCTTTAGATTATGTATTATGTACAGGTATACGTACATAGGCATTGCATGCTATGGCATTTTTCTGTCTACGGTTCTGAATTACAGACTCTGTAGAACATGCAGAAATTTAGAATCAAAGACATCGATGATTTAAATTATCTGGAACAGTACTAAATAAATAACAAGTTAACCATTGAAACAATGAATTAAAAAATTATTACTGAAAATATATATTTATGACGACAATTATCAGTGGATAGGCATAATTTTTTAACGAAGTTTACTGCAAATTTCATGCTGATATCTCTTACGGTTCAACATTTATTGTAAAATGTCACGAAATTTCTCGACCCAGCACAGTGTCCGGCCGTCCAAGGCTGTGTATCGCGATGCAGCATTCGCTTCAGATAATTTTAATTTCGTTAATTTTAAAATGTTCATCTTTTTAAAAAACAGGTCTGTAAAGAGGACACTTGGGGCTATATCCTCATTTTTTTGCAAATTTTTAAAAAGTTCCCTTCTATGAAAAGATTGCATTTGTTGAAAACAACGCACACCTTCGGCCAAAAAGAAAGTAACACATGTTTCGTTCTTCTACTCTCGGAATCATTCGGCAGGGATCGACGTCTGTCGTTGCACACATAAACATATGTATATCGTCGCCTGTGATTGCACATATATATGCATATATTTGTAGCCGCTTCGACTGCGGCGAACGTAGATAGAAAAGGACAGCATGCAAACACGGCCGCGTGGCCGAAGGCGCTAGAAAAAGGCAGCACAACCCGATGATATTATTATTCGATTTGTACCATGTTTGGGCTTATTTTGTTCAGGAAAACATTTTCAATCGGTAGGTAATGATATCATTATGGTAACGTTAATAAGAAATAATATTAGATATAGTTGGTAAACGCCAATACGCTACTGGTTACAATGTTGCCTCTGATACTGAATCACGACCATATGGAGCGTCGCGTCATGTGCCGCCTGGAGACAACAATGTAAGCGTTTCACCATCACTTATTAATAACAATAAAATGTGTGTTACAATTCATAATTCTGCCATGGGAACATTATTAATCGATTGCAAATAGTTTGCTGATGAAAACAAGTCTAAACACGTCACAAATCTGATAAGTTAGACGGTGCCAGTATTGAAACGTTTCCTTCGAAGTTTATCAACGAATTTTATTTCACTAGCTGACCGTTCCATTTCGATAGAGTCCGCTGCCGTACCAGAGCATGTTCTACAGAGTCGGTAATTCAGAACCGTAGACAGAAAAATGCAATAGCATGCAATGCCTACATATGTACGTGTACCTGTACATAATACATAATCTAAAGAGTTCTTTATAAAATTGTCTTAATAACTTAACATCCAGCAGAGTACCAATGGTGAAACCCAATGACATTTCCTTTTCTTATAAAGAGTTTTACTCACTGCAAAACGTGACGTAAATTGTTTAAGTAATAAAAATGTGTTTGTTTAAACAATATTTTAAGTAATAAAAATGTACTGGTTTAATCATTTGTTTCAATAATACAAATGTACTGGTTCAAACATTTGTTTTAATAATAAAAATTTATTTGTTTAAACAATCGTTTAAATAATTAAAATTTAATTGTGAAGACTAGCGTTTAACTAGTAAAAATGTACTGGTGTAAACATTTGTTTCAATAATAAAAATTTATTTGTTTAAACAATTGTTTAAATAATACAAATTTATTTGTGTAAGCTAGCGTTTAACTAGTAAAAATGTACTGGTGTAAACATTTGTTTCAATAACAAAAATTTATTTGTTTAAACAATTGTTTAAATAATCAAAATTTATTTATGTAAACAAGCGTTAAAAGTTTAAACGATAAAAATTGTTCGATTATTAATGGTAGTCACTGTACCGTGGTACGTATTTACGTATTATGGCTTGGCAACGTCGGATAAAAAAGTCGGCCATCCGACCATCGAATACAATTTCGAATAAAAGATACATTTCATTTTCATCTCTGCCAAATACTCGTCCCGAATAAATCCTCAAATAAATCGTCTGGCCACATCGAGCTTCGGATATCGAATAAAAGTTACGAATAAATTTCGCCGCGACATCTGCCTTCGAATACATTCTGAAATTAATTTTTATTCGACGCCTAAAATCGTTCGGATGGTCGGCGGACGCCGAGTATCTACAAATAAATCCGTCGAATAAATGGGGGCGTTGCAATCGACCATCCGAATAAATCCTGACGTAGCCAGAAAATCATCCGGAGGCACATCGAATACAAATCTCGAAACCAGACGCTCGTCGAATAAAGATACAAATAACTGCTCGCGATTCATCCGACTTCGAATAGAAACAAAAGAACAGAGAATTTGTATCCGAAGGCGCTTCAAATAAATTTTTCATCGGATACTGCCCAACTCTGGTGTCGAGCCGCGTGTTACGGCCACGACGATTTTTACGTCTCTGCAGTATCGATTATCGAGATCGCCTGACTTTTCTGAGACCTGTTACGTACCAGACAGTCGATGAGAAACCAGAAAAATTGCCACCAAAGACCAAATTCATTAACGCTAAACCTACCGCGACCGGTCAAATTGACCTTCTCAAACTTCTGCGTACAATTTCATACATTATCACATCGCTATTTATCTTCACGACTTTTCTTAAAGTATGTATATAATGTATTTTTCAGTGTTTATTTCTCGTTTTATTTTTTTTTTTTCTCCAAGAAATACACAATCTTCCACGAACTCCGTCCACTTGAATATTTCGCTTATTTCAAACAATACGAGAAATTGTTACGCACAGAAGTTGTAGGGTTTAAGAAACTACATAATATGTTATAAATGATATTCTTGCAAGTGAAGGCGTACAGAAGATATAGAGGTCACCTTTGTTTTTTTAAAATGAAATGTACAATTTTTTATGATCGATTTCGATAGATTGGCGTATTCTGAGTATATACATTTTTACTGCCTAGTACTATTCTTGTTGCCAGATGGCACTATTAATACGCATACGTACTTTCATGGAGAATTATAAATCGATTAATACACAAAACATAAAAGTACCAGCTAAAACGATGCAGTCTATCGACTAGAATGTTACAAGAGCGTGACAGAAAATTTTTGTGTGTTGCATTTTATGAACAGATCGAGACCAGCCGAGCCAACAATGATCGTGGACAACCATGAGCATCCTGGACCGCGGCAGGTTCCTTCGCGAGCGAACTACGAGGCTGCTCCAAATCGGAAACTCGTTTGAACGATCGTTGCAGCGAAGAGGGAATCGCGTCGGCTCCTCGACTCCAATTTGCATTTTATTACCGTCGAAACACCGACTATAATTTCATCGATACCGTGCGCGCTCGTTTCTATCCGTGTTTGCGATCGAACGCGCAGTAATACGGATCCTCTGTTCCGAACCTGTTCACCGAGCTTCACCCACCCCCCTCACCCTTCGTCCAGTCTACTGGTCCGAGCCCATCTCATCCCATTTCATCCCATCTCGACCCGCCCCGTCCCGATCTATTTAATATCGGTGACGTTAATTTATGTCGTAATTAATATCGCGCCAGATCCCGTAATCGGGAAACGATTACGAGGAACTCGGTCCGACCCGGGCACGCGGACCTACCGCACGGAAATCTGTGTCCAGACAGCGTGAGGCTGCCTCGACTGACAACTGCCTCTAGTCTCTCTTCATTATATCCGAGGCGAGCATCACAGACAACACGAGCCAGCCGTGATACACGTCCGAGCTCGGCAACGACAGGCTACCAGACTACCAGGCCACCTTCGATGTTGGCGAAAAACTGACAACGCCTCACTGCGCTGGAAAACGTGCGAATCTTGGTTGAAAAGCAAGAGCAATGCAGCCTGAGTCGTCCTAGGTTGTTAAGAGCCAAGACTTCGTAATTCGCGATAAGGTAGAGAGAAAAATGGTTTTACGTGCCTCAACTTTTTGTCCTTATATGAGAATATTTTTCGCCGGGAAAGGGCTCGTTCGAAAAAGGAAGGTTCAATTTAGCACACGGTGATCATGAGCTGACGAGATTATGCAGATATTTGGTAATATAAGCGTTAGAAGTAGGCCAAAAATTGACGATGTGCATGTCGTGGAATCCAAGCATTTTTATGCCATTGGATGTGTTTTCTGAATGAAATCGAAAGTAGCGCGCACTAGAAAATATCTCCAACTACAAATTCAGCTACAGGGTGTTCATTTGAAAACTTTCTAGCCGAATATCTCGAAAAATATGAAAGATATTAAAAAAGTGTTTGGGTGTCGTTTTCAAGGTCTTTTTTCAACTTACTATACTATATTGTAGTACAATTAATTGTATAAAATGGTGTATTCTTCAGAAGAACGAGTAGCAATACTTTTTATTTATGGAGCTGATGAGTGTGCTCGTCGAACTGTTGCTACGTTTAATGAGAGACATCCTGAAACACATGTTTCTCATACGTACGTGTTACAATTAATTGCAAAGTTTAAGGAAACAGGATCGGTGACAAATTTAAAAAGAAACCAGGAAAATTCATAAGAGAAGCTGCTCAAATCGAAATTATAGGACAATTTACTGTGAATCCTACTAGTTCAATTCAACAAGTTTCAATGGTAACTGGTGTATCAGTAATCATCAGTAAAATGGTATATCAGTGGGATCTGTGTACAAATTACTTAAACATAACAAGTTTCATCCTTATAAACTGCAGTTGCATCAAAAGTTAATGGGAGATGACTTTGACAGGCGGATTGAGTTTTTTGAGGAATTAAAAAATGAGATCAACGTCACTTCTAATCTAATTAAAAACATTTGTTTTAGTGACGAATGCACTTTTTTCTTAAACGATGCTGTAAATCGTCATAACTGTCGTTATTGGGGTGACGAAAATCCACATCTTATTAGAGAAAGTAATACTCAATGGCCGGAAAAAATAAATGTTTGGGCAGGCATTTTAGGAAATGCTATTATAGGTTCTCTGTTTTCCCGAGAGAATTTGAATGGCAATCTATATTTAAATTTACTGGACGACAACATTGATCCACTTATAACAGAAAGTCTTGAAAACTAAAGAGATGAAAACGGCAATTTTTTGTTAAATGAAGAACTTTTGTACTTCCAACAAGATGGTGCTCCTCCGCATTACACATTACCAGTTCGCCAGTGGTTAAACAATCGATTCCCACTAAGATGGATCGGTAGAAGAGGTGTTATTGAGTGGCCACCAAGATCACCAGATCTAACTCCGGACAACTTCTTTTTGGGGAGACACTTAAAGTCTGTTGTTTATAAAACACAACCAGAAAGCGTCAACGATTTGCGTCGCAGAATTGTTCAGGAATCTAGAGCTATTCCAACAGATACCTTCAAAAATGTTCGTTCAGAATTTGAGAATCGTCTGTATTATTGCTTAGAAAACAAAGGAGAATATTTTGAAAATTTGTTATAGTTATAAAGAAATTACAAACTTCCTCGCAGTGTAAGTACGACTCGCTCTACTACTCTTTAAATATCTCCGAAACTAGTGCGCAGATAAAAAAAAAGTATCCTACGAAAATTGCTGGTCTTTTTACTTACAATAAGAGCCCATAATAAAAAATATAGGTTACCATTTGAAGAAACAAATTTGTCCTTCGAATGACTATGAAAACGCCACCCAAATGAAAAACTGATACTGCCCCCCTCTTTCCCCTTCGAAATCCTTAAACACGTGTTTTACACTTTTTTAATATCTTTCTTACTTTTCGAGATATTCGGCTGGAAAGTTTTCAAATGTACACCCTGTATATTTTGTCTCGATTCTCCGCGAAATAAAGGCAAAAACTTGAAGCACGTTTCTGGCGTAAGAATTCATGTTATCGATAATACAGAGCAAAAAGTGTGACAAGTTCGGTCACAGACTTAAGACCCGTCGGATCAAGACCAAGAGAGATCTTAAGTCAGTGGCTGAAGGCTGTGAACGAAAATTATACAGCAGTTACCGACCTGCTGACTCTGAAAAAGTCACGTGACTACCCTGGGCCCTTAATTACTGTTACGAGACGATTATCCATAATATTTAGACGATGTTCACGAAATGATCGGGTCGCGTGGTGTGAAATGTCGGATTTGAAATCGGTTCTCTAGATTTTCAGGAAGATGTCAGCGAATCGATCGCAACAACGTCCAGTGGAAGGTCGTCGGAGACGTCTTCGGAGCGCGGAACGGACGATAAATTTCCGCGTCGACGTCGCAGTCGGGGTGGCGGAATTTATTCGCGAATTATCGCGACGTTCCGTTCATCCGTTCCGCTTTTTCTACGCCGTCGACGATTCCACGCGCTAGCGGAGTTTCGGGGGCTGGTCCGAATTCGACGAGGACGTATATTAAAATTTGTCGACTGGAAAGGGGTGGGCAAAAACGATAGAATTTAAGGGGCCGGTGGACTATTCGATAGCGGGAATCTATGGTTAGTTTTGAGCCCGCGTCGCTTCCGTACGGTTTGATGAACTTTCTTGTTTTTTTTATTATAGTCATTCTGAATCTCTAATGAGGTTCGCGTCTGCTGCACTTTGACTTCGCTTAAAGCAAATTAAATTTGCAATTTACAAGTTTTTACGAAATTAGAAGTGAGAAAACGAGCATCAATGTTGGGTCGGGCAACTAACATTGGGGAGCTTAAAGGTAATGGAAGCTTAATTTTACGCAGTTGATGAACTATATGATTTATGTCCTGGCTCCATACCCACATTCGCATTTCTAGTTACTAATAATTCCTACACAAAACAAAAGCTTTGAGACTATACTAATCGGTTCTACACCGATTAATTGTCGCGAGAGACGTCTATGTTTTAACCATAGTTTGAGCCTATAAGTATAATGATTAGACCGCGGATCTTTATGGATTTATAATAAAATTGAGTAGATAAAATTTGAAATTGTAGGAAAATTTAAAAAATTTCAAATGTCATTATACTATTTCTCATCTATTATAATTAGCAAGTGAAGAAATAACATTCTACTTGATTTATATTTCTTGTAATTGATGCAAGACAATTTTTATTTTACAGAAAGATCCGCAGTCTAATAATAATGCTTGAAGTTCCATGAACTTTATACGATTACGCACTAATTGTAAGCCTACCAAGTCTTAAAAGTGACTGACACTTGTTGTCTTATAATAATAACGAGATTGAATTTATTTAGATTTGGTGCGGTTCATATTATAATACATGCTCTAGTAAATATATCTATTTAATCATTTCCCACGAAAGCATCTTTATAATTTCAGTAATCTGGAACCAATCATTGACCGGCGCTGCGCACAATGGGCGAAAATGCCATTTTGACGCTCTAAAATAATAAATTCTAAATCGTTAGAGATAATTAGATGAAATTTAATAGGTAATAAAGTAACATTTGTAGCTTCAAATTGCAATAAAAGTGAATTTGAATTTACGCGATGTTTATTAATTAGACAGATATTAAACAAATTATAGAATAAGTGGAACTAATATACCTGTTTGTCTGCATTAATATTCCTGAGGTAGATCTGTAATTTCTGGTAGATTTGTTACAAGTTGTCGCAAATGAATTTCTTTGTATTGTTTGGTCAACAAATCATAGTTTATCACAGTGTAGTCAATGCTAGGTTCTATTAGGTTCCGGGTAAGACGTGCACATTTAAAGTTCAAATTAGGCGAAAAACTTGTGCACACTTGAAAAAACTACAATTTTCAAAATGTAATAACAATTACTTGTTTTAAAATCTTTTGAATCCTAGAAACTCGATCCAGCTATTTCTAATATTTCTCTTTTAAATTGCACTTGAATATTGGAAAAATCGTATGAAAGGAGACAATTTCACGTTCTTGATTTTTTCCTCGAACTTTGCCGGCCTCCTGTGGGTCGTGGAGGAGGATAAAAAATTTTTCGGATCTGCTTCCTGTGGAATGTCTTAAGACATCCCCATCACTCTTTTATTTTAACACAAAAAAATTTTTTTCATTTTCGAGCGCCAATTTCGCACACTGTACGGAGGTGGTAGGTTTAGTGTTAAATGAACAGTGGCCCTCTTTGTCGTATATTGTTTGTGTTAATAACTTATAAATAATTTTGTAGCGTTGCGATAGCGATGTAAATAATCTAGTCGGTAGAGAGTGGTATTCTACACCTTCAGTTAAAATTTCAAGTGAAAATGTTCATCCGGTTGGGACTTATGATGTAGACTATCCTCAAAAGTGAGCTTTCCAGATAATCGCCTTTGAAGTTCGAAGCGCGTTTCGTGTAGCTTAAAACTTCCCCCAATGACTTTTACGCGATTGCTGCTCTATAACTGTGTTATTTTAGTTGTGAGATCTTGTTAATCCCCTACAGCTTTTTTCATTCAGATCGATGATTGTTGGTACAAATTCCATTCAGTTCTACAACTTCTGCAATTAGTCGAAAATTACAATGAAATTTCTTCAAGGACTAAATGCGTTCTCATCATTTCTGCACCTTAATCCCTTGCCCTACAATATCGAGTCATACTCGTGATGAACATTCTGAACAGAGTCTAATAAATACGTATGTCATTAATTGCCTTTAAACCGAAATGCAATTCTATATTGCCGTTGTTAATGTACACGGTGGTCATCCGTCCTAGGGGCGAATCTACATCTCTGGGTCGGTGGACATTTGTCAAATAAAATTGCCTTTGTTTATAACAAAGAAGAATGTTGTTAATTTTTTTTATATCAACACCTTCTATACATCGAGAAAAGAAGAAGTTTGGAAGGAACCATATGTCGCAAACAAATAGTTATCGAGATATAAGCCGTTAAGGTTTTGCAAAATTTGATTGTGTGGAGTTATACGTATAGTAAAAAGTCTACTACTACAGTTCACCTGACCGTGTCGATGAGACGGAACATAATCGTGTGCGTGTCTCGAGACAAACGAGATTTAAAGGGACATTCGTCGCTAGGCCTGTACCAAATCATTGTCACCCTGCCCATTCGGATCCTAAATTTGAAGTTGCAAAATATGAAAGAAAACCTTGTATCCAATGTTATACATGCGAACACTAATCCTACAAATTAATTATATTATAAATTATAAAATACTAATGTAAAGTACACTTACAAATTTTTCAGACTCATCTGTTCCTCCATCGGATTCACAGCGCACTATTATTGACTCACGTGAATACGTCCGAATAATTCTGCCTGTCTTTCTACACAATCACTAAACACTATACAACATACTTTACCAAATTGTGACAGCGAACGAGAAGACGTTGCTCCGACCACGATCATCATAATACTGTGAATTTAATCGCTTCGCTACCACGGGGACGTGTTAGGGTCAGGTTATACTAGGCAGGTCAGACGCTGAGGGTGTATAAACGCTAGGTACAAAAACAGGGTAACCAAATTCTGCCAAATTCTGAGAATTTGTTTACCCTGTTTTTGTATCTAGCGTTTATAGACCCTCAGAGTCTGACCTGCCTAGTATAATCTGACCTTCATGTCGCGTCGACGGTACTGTTTGTACAAGGTCACAGACGTGTCATCTCGCGACACAATGCTGCTCGTACGATACCACGGACGAGTAAACGCGTGACTTCAGTTTTTGCTCCGTTTGGGGTCCCTTAGCTTGCTTCTATGTTGTGTCAGTCAGTATTATAAGTGATAGAGTATAACATAAGTGATGAATCTGTAGGATATTGTTATCGCAGGCAAATGCCTTCTAATGATGTTCAAAATCAGGATTCGCTGACTGAGACGTTTATTTGTAGATGTACAAAAATGTCGCTGATACGTCTGGGATAGAAGCGTACTACTATAGTTCGTACTACTATACTACTGATAGTTCGCTTGCTTATATCCCGAAGAATGCCTGTCAACTGATTGGTGGAAGTCCTTTCGAGGAACTTCCACCAATCAGTGAATTTAGCCTAACACGCCCACGTTCCATGCCCCTCGTGCGTGAGAAGGGTGAGCGCATAGTTTTTCTTAAAAATATCTACACTCTAAGCTGGAGACCCTTCGACTACCCAAAAATGGCGTCCACTTGCGTTATTGAGTTCGTCGCTAGGAACTACAAGGACACATCTGTCCGCCAAGTGGCCAAAATCGTTGAAGACGTTTTCTCAAAAATAGCGTCTTATACCGTGCAAACCATACATCTTTCTTACTGCTTATGCGCCGCAGATTTCTCTTCCAGCGCCCAGCCAGCCGCTACAAATCTAATAACGAAGCATTGCGTCACGAGATAACTCGTCTGTGACCTTATACAAACAGTATCAGTGTCGCGACATAACACGTCCATGGAAGCGAAGCGGTTACTAGAATTTCGACGCGAAAGTTCTGCTCTCGCAGCATACAGTGTATTCGATCAAGGCTGATCGATTGAAATGATAGAAATCGTTTCCAAGGAGATATTGATTTTTCGAGAATCATCTGGCAATATCGATTCTTGTGAGTTCAGACATTCGATTCCTTCAAGTTCACATTCTTAAATAGACGATATAAAAGACATGTTTTGAAACGCGTTTGAAGTGGTTAGAAATAAAGTAGACATATGTGAGAAAGTGTTTCGGAAAGTGTGACCACATTGAGCCCGGAAAACAAGCACAATTATTCGGACGTATTCGCGTGAGTGCATAATAGTGTGTTGTGGATCCGACGGAGAAACAGAAGATTCTGAAAAATTTTTAAGTATACTTTACATTAGTATTTTATGATCTAGGATTAGTATTCGTACGTAGAACATTGGATATAGGGTTTTTTCATATTTTACAACATCAAATATATGATCCTAATGGGCAGGGAGACAATGACTTGGTACGGGTCTAGCGACGAATGTCCCTTTAAATTTCGTTTGTCTCGAGACACGCACACGATTATGTTCCGTCTGATCGACACGGTCAGGTGGACTGTAGTAGTAGGTTTTTCACTATACGTATAACTCCACACAATCAAATTTTGCAAAAACTTTAACGGCTTATATCTCGATAACTATTTGTTTGCGATATGGTTCCCTTCAAACTTTATCTTTCTTCGATGTGTAAAAGGTGTTGGTGTAAAAAAAACTTTAATAACAATTTAACCAGTTAAGCGCGTTCGACGTGTATACACGTCAATCCGAAACTCTATTGCGGTGCGGTTAACGTTAACGAATTGTTAACTTCTTATCGAATAAAAATGTAATTCTCTCTCATTTAGCTTTACAAGGGCTTTTGCTTTTATAATAGCCGCATTTGGCCTGCGTTCGACGTGTAAAGCGTTGGCCTTAATTCCCCGCCGTGGGGGATTTTTAAAATTAAATTCCACAGTTAACTGGTTAATTTGTTGTAAACAATTTTGCGGCAAGTTTCTTTGACAAATGTCCACCTATCCAGAGGTGCAGATTCACCCCTAAGGCGGATGACCATTAATTTTTATACACCCTGTACAGCTATCGAGAACATATAGTCATACAATAGATATGAATTTTCTCCTTTTTTTTTTAGGAAATTACAAGAAGGTTCTAGTCACTGAAACCGCCAAATAAACCGTAGTGAAAGGGGTTAAAGTGAAGTAGTCGCGTTTAATGCTGCGTACCAGGCGTGATCTCGAATTAAAGTAAGCGTCGCGCCGGTTCGATCCGATCATAACGCTATCCACGTTAATAATTCCGATCGAATCGGTAACCGCGTTATCTGGCTCTACGAGCGGTCGTTCGACCGGTAACGGCATTAGAATCGAGCACGGCTGAGCGGACTTGTCGCCCGGCACCGCGGAAACTTTTGGAATCGATTCGAATTACCCTAAATTAATTCGAAGGAAAGGACGCGGGGTGGAGCGGGTCGGGGAGGAGCAGAGGGATGAGAGGCGAGAAAATAATTTCTGGTGGTCGGGACGCGTCGCGCTGCTGCTGGTCCGCGATCGATGACAGAATTTAACGAACGGAGGCGACGGAAGCGCGGGATAAATTTTATGCGAGCCAGGATTACATATTCCGAAAAGAGGAAGGAGAGGAGAGGAGAGGGGAGAGTCGGAGGAAGGCGACGGAACGACCGGATTAAAGGAAAAATTAATCGATATCCATGAACCGGGACGCGCCGCCGAGCTGACAGCTCATTTGCCGCGTCTGTCTGCTGCCGGAGCCCGCAACTTTTCACGGTATCGACGCGAACAATCACCGACGACCGGCTCTTCTCCCTTGATTCTATTTATCGATGAGCTAATTAAGGACGTCGATATTACGTCAGCGGATACCGGCGCGCCGCGAGTCGTTGCGAGTCGCTGCGAGTCGCTGCGAGTCGAGTCGATTCGATTCGATACGATTCGATGCGCCGGTTCGACCGGGCAACCTCATAATAGGTAATTACAGCCGGATCTCCCGGCGAAACAGCTGCTAATTAACCGAACCCGCTCGATTCTAGACACGTCCGCCGAGAGCTGCTTCGGCTTCCCTTCACGTACGCTTTACGATTCCGAAAAGACTGCGACCCGCGACCGGTCGCCGCGGGTCGCGAACAATCTTGCCACCCATCGATTGTCAGCGAATTTCTTCCACCGAGATTCCTTGCCGTCTTCTTCACTTTTCCTTCCCTCGTACCACCGTCTTCGAGGTTTCTAATTGCTGGATCGCCTGCTTCGTTGCTAATTGTCGCGTCGCACAGTGGTCCCAAATCGCCAAAACGTGGTCAAAACCTCACAACTTATTAAAAAATTATTAGTTCTGCTTGAAAATTTGTATTAGGCCGTTTTTGGGGTCGCTGATCACGAATCTGAACTTGAAATTAGAAAATTCGCTGTCTTATATTGACCTGAACGAGGGGAAACACTAATTCTCCGGATAGCAAACTCTACCCTTTGTATTGTATAAAGTAGGTATTCTATTCGCATTTCATAGTTACCAAAGAAAAAAGAATTGAAGAATTGTTGGTCTTTTTGCGTACAATAAGATCCCATAATAAAAAATATAGGTTTCCATTTGAAAAAATAAAGTTGACCTTCAAGTGACCTTGAAAACGCCATCCAAATAAAAAACTGATACTGCCTTGGACACGTGTTCGACACTTTTTTAATATTTTTTATACTTTTCGAGATATTCGGCTCGAAAGTTTTCAAATGCACAGCCGATATAAAAACAGCGTTCGTGTTTGAAAAATATAAAAAAATTTCGGATATATGATTCTTTATAAAAAAACTGACATTCTATTGAAAATCTGTTTAAATTTTACAGAAAGACTTAGTGCATATCTCTCACATGCAAGGAAAGCACATAAAATACCTACACTGCGTTACAAAAAACAGTGCTACTTTTTTAGAATTGCAAGATAATACTATGTAGTAGAAGCTCCAACAAGTTGTAGCTCTAAATCGTAAAAAATGCCTTCACTTTTACTCTTTCTTTGCATACACAGTTATCAGTTAACAATAAACATTTGGCACTAAAACCTATGCAACTTACCTCCACAAACAGCATCCATAATGCACAATTAAAATCGAAACGTTTCAACACAATTTGTACACTGTGCACTTGAAATTCGCAATGCGCTTCACAAGCTTAAAAAGGTATGTTCTAATGAACTCGAAGTTCGGACTGTGACTGTTGGTCAGGTATAAGAGAACCACCTTTTTGCTGTTTACCCCCACTTAGAAACACTCTTAGAGTAACCAATCCCATACTTAAAACTTACCTAGCTGAAAGTTCATATTTTAGGTTTTGGCCACGTTTTCCGGCTTTGGAACCACTGTGCGTCGATCAGACGCGTTAGCTTGCGGATGCTTCGGGCAATAGTTTTCTTATCTGATACATTCACGTGTGACAGTGTGTATTACTAGACTGCGGATTTTTATGCTATGTAAAAATTGTCCGCATTAATTGCAAGCCATGAGCTCCCACTCGTTCTCCATATTCTGAATTACAGTGATGTCTCTACATGTGTCGCCAAGGCCTGGATGATAAACGTCGCGGAATTATCCCTACTACCACGGGATATACCCCGCGAGGAGCCACGAAACTGGAGAGGCCTAGGACGCCAAGTAAACATAACACGACTCGGGTATGTCTCCTGGACGATACACGACGCTGGCAAGACCCGTGTTCTTGACATATATCGAGGATTCACTGTACCCTGATCCGAAATACGGCGAAAGCCGGTCCCGAGCCTTCGCCTTATATCGGAAGAAAACTGTATTGATCATTGAATGAAGACGTCTGCGAGTTGAAGTCGCAGCAAGTCAGCGAATTTCTTTTCCCGGCATTCCTTGTCGTCTTGTTCATCTTTCCTTCTTCTCTGGCTCCACCATTCTCGAGGTTTCTAATTGCAAAACCGTCCGTTTCATCGCTAATTACCACGTCAATTAAACGCAACGACATACTCGAGCGAAAGAGAGAAAGAAGGACGGGATGCGGAGAGGGAGAAGGACAGAGAGAGAGAGAGAGAGAGAGAGTGAGAGAGAGAGAGAGAAAGAGGTGGCCAGGTGTGTTTAAAGTATGCAATTTTCTCGGGCGGTCGGGAGACGCCAAGTCGAGACGAGGCAGTCGAGGCTGGGAGCTGGGAGCTGGGAGCTGGGAGTCGAAAGGCAAAGAGGACCCGAGACCTCCAAGAGAGCTCGTTATCCGTGTGTTGTACGAGCCTCGAACAAACAGCCTCATTTGTCACGCGCTGACCTCCCCATCGACCTTCCTACTTTAACCGGCATTCTACTTCGCGACGCGAGTCTGCGATACCGAGCCCGTGAAATCGTCGATCTTCGCCGTCGATCGTCCATGTTTTGCTTCGCCATGTTTCTTTCTTGCATATCCGTGCCAAATTCCCCCGTTCCAGTTTAGGGTTCGTGTGTGTTGACAAAAATAGTCAAATTGTAAGTAAAACTCACATCCAGGAATGTCCATTTTATATCCAAAAATCCATTTTATAAACTTTCAATTTTTATAAAAAAAAAATTATTTTTGTATAGCCTAATAGTGCGTGCATGATGTGCCAAAGTCAGAATTTTGAAAAAAAAATTTTTTACGGAGATATACGCATGGTAAATAACCATTTCCTCGCTCCTGGGAATTCATAAGTTTTCAGTGCGATAGTTATGTAATTACTCCGTCTATAATTGAATACTTAGGGGTCTACAAATCATATGGGTTATTGCAAATGGCTTCAACTATTAACTGGCAAAAAATTTTTCAAAAAAAGTTGTTTAACATTAAGTAATATGAACTAACCTGAAGCCCCTTTGCGTTACGCTCATTTTTTATTTGTGGAGAAATACAAAAAATCCTTTGAATAGCTTCGATCTGCAACTAATCGTTTTGGCAAGTTATGATATTGATCTAGCTTTGTGCAAAATTTTATGAGATACTTCGAGATGCTTTCGCCGCAATTTAAGTTTAAATATCAACTTTCGGAATTTCCAAGAATGAATCGCACGGAAGTCACGATTATTTGATGTTTCAGGTGAAATTTTTAAGGGATACATATCAGATAATAAAAAAATATTTAATAACAATTTTTTATGTTAAATAAACAAAGTTTTCGTTCACTGGACCACTGTCGCAAAAATGCAACAGGTATTTTTTGATTGTGCACCAATGAACGCTATAAAAATAATTTATGTAGGATCATACGGACCACGGAATGACAAAAAACCATTGGTATTTTAAAGAGTGAATATATTTAACAAAAAAAAAAAAAGGAACAAAAGACAAGGTATAAACAAGAGATATTCGAAGCGCGCTTCTCCACGTCTCGACGAGAACTGCCCGATACCGAACATCTCCCAAACTCGCCAGCTCGTCCACATTGTCTGTTATTGTAACGCGGCGGCCGCGATCGGGCCGCCCGGGTCCGCGCGGGTCCTTTACTCCCGCCGACAAACGATGCCGCCGAACGCGCGCGGAACGAAGGCACAAGGAAACGACACAGCCGCGCACGGGAGTTTATCTTTCACGCGCGGCACTCGAATCATTCTCGGACACGCACTGGACCTACATTTATGTAAGATAAAAAAAATTGTTATTCAATATTTTTTTATACATAAAAAATTAATAAATCATATGCACTTCAGTTTTCTTTATTAATTAGAAATATTCCTAAAAAATTTCACCTGGAACATCAAATAATCGTAACTTTCGCACGATTCACTCTTGGAAATTCTGAAAGTTGATATTTATTCTCATGATTTTTTGCACAAAGTTAGATCCATATTACACCTTGCCAAAACGATTAGTTCCAGACCAAAATCTATTAAAGGATTTTTTGTATGCTTCCATAAATAAAAAATGGGCAGAAAACAGAGATTTGCGATTAGCCCATATTACTTAATGTTAATAACTTTTTACAAAAATTTTTTTTGCCAAATAAGCGTTGTACCTGTGGCAATCTCTCCACAAATTTTCAAACAAATTCGTTGGATATTTTCGTTTTTACAGATTTTTTGCCGCTTATTGGCCAATTGGCACCACTGTGCGTCGCACAGTGGTCCGGATCGGAAAAGTAAGTGACATTTAGTCCAAAAACGAACTTTCTCGTATCGATATCTAATCAACGAACATTATTTCTTAAATGTCCATGGACCTCGAAAATGAAGAAATTAGTACAATTTAATAAATATTATAGTTGTAATTTTCGCCACAAAAATTGCTTCTCTTTAATGCGATATCCTGACGATCCTATTTAATATTTTCTCTCAATTTTTTTTTAAATTGAAGAGCAGTCTTTTGCGATGAAAAATGATACCATTTAATAATGAATACTGTAAATAATCTATTTAAAAAATAATATTGAATACAGAAGGGAACATTTGTAAAATTTTTTACGTTCAGAAAGACATCTTCTAAGTTTCAAACAGCTTCACATCCGGACAGATCGGAACATTTTCAGTATATTTTTCCCTACATAATTATGCAAGAATCGTAAACCACTTCAAACCACTTTGCAAGTTATTGTTGTTCATACTTCGCGACGCGTCTTACAGTACATGTACACATTCGTATATTTGATTAAATGTTCTTTAAATATGTACATTTTTACAATAATTTTACGTTTATACCTGAAGTAACTTATATAGCCATTTTAAGAAATATTTTTTTTTTATTATTTTATTTAAGAATGATAATGAACAATAACAGTTTTTTGATGCTATTGCTACATTTATGCATATCTATCGTCGAAAGCTTGTGAAACGTGAAACTGATTCTAAACTCTCCTAACGAACTGTTTAGATTACAGAGTATACATTGAATAACATTGTTTGCCACGACATTCAGAAAAAGTTTATATCTCTTAGAAGGCAGGCAGTTGCTATTGGCATTCAGTTGAAAGAGTATCATTCAGAGAGGCTCGTGCTGAAAGATTCAAGACATTTTTTCCATTACTTAAACCTTATATTCTATTTTTTTTTCGTTTCGTTGCATTTATGACTTTGTGTGTGGTATATATTTATTCTACGTATAATTAAGATTTAATAAACACATTATTATTAACGTCAGATCCCTACATATCGTCCATAAGGGTAAAATCAAATAATAAAAAACCAAAATCGTTGGACCCAGAAATATTAGAACTATTAATTTAATAAATGAAAAAACAGTTTAAAAATCTATCATTCACCTATTACCAATTTAATAACGTAATTATTGATATTATCCATTATTATTATAACTTAATTTTAATATTATTTTTTATTTGTAATTGCTTTAATTAAGATATTCCATATTTGTACGCGGTAGATACAAAAAGATTTCTCAAATCTACATTTTACGTATCCCATAAAACATTACATGTATGAAACATAAATGTAAAATACATACTTACGAGTAAAAAATAGTTTGAAATATTATATTTAAACGATTTTTATTTTCATCAAAAATATTAATGAAAATAAATTAAAAATTATTGTTTAACAAATGCAAAACATATTTAATTATCAACCATTAAAAAATGACTATTGTTTAAATATTTTTAGTGAATATTTCATTGCAATATCTCTAATAGTTCAAAAGTTATTTACAAAATGTCACTTACTTTTCCGATCCGGACCACTGTGCATCGGCGTCGCTTTGGTTGTTACAATGTAACAATTTGGAAAAGCCCAGCGGATTGAGCATCACAAGTCGAAATGATGATCGGCAGTAAAAATGACGATCGGCACGAGACAAGTGTGGGGAAGACGTGAGTTGCACATCCACCCAGAGTCAGTTCGACAAAAAAGTGCGTTTAGGCAGGACACATCTGGTATATATGTACTAAGTTCACCGTTCCAAGTTTTTATATTAAAGTTCCTTGATTCACTAAGACTGTGTTTTATGATGAGAACAATTCCACTGCTATCATATCCCCAACAGTTTATACTGCATTAACGAGCCCTGCACGAGCCAAACAGAAACGATCAAATAATATCGATACGTGTTTCCGTTCTGTTAGGCTCGTGTATAAATAGATCCTTTATCTACCGGAAGTGTATTAATAGGATTTTCAATAACTATGCTGTACCAAAGGGGAGCTCGAAAATCATTTCAAACGAAATAATTGGATTACGTTATTGGAGGCGAGCTGTTAGTTTACGATTCAAATTCCTATTGCTATTGAAAGATCTATTTAAAAAATCTTCATCTACATACCACAGACTTTGAAAAATAATTACGAGACGATCGGTGGGACATAGTATACTATATAACCTAACACGTTAATTGCGTGTAGAAATTCATGCTTGTTATGATGTAAGATCATTTAGTGTTTCATTTTCGGATCGAGAGAATAATATCTAAAATTTTATTGTTACATCCTGAAACATCAGTCATTTTATGCATAATCTTAATGCTTGAACTTGATCTGTCGCGTAGTTAATTGGAAAAGTTAATTTAAAGAAAACTACAGTGATTTGTCTATATAACTAAAAACATTTTAGGCTTAGAATTATACTAAAAGTCTTCTGAGTTGCGATAGCTAAATGCTGACGGCACATTCTACGAGTCTAAATAAGATGAAAATGTTAGGTGAATCTTCCAATTCATTGCACTATAATGTCGGAGACGAACTCTTAACTCTGCAGGGACGGCGATCGATTTTACTAATTTGCTTCTGTATTATCGACATTACATGTTACATGTTACTGTGTCTTTGTGGTCGACGTTTAATCGCTTGATTAAAAGTGCACACACGCCGTAAATATGAATTACTTCGTTCTTCGTAGAAAATTATTATTAATGGCAAAGAAGCTGAGTGCTCGTCAGAGTTGTGAAAGAAATAGTAAACTTCGAACAGCTGATTAACCAGCAGATGGTAATTAGCTGCTAAATCTGGATGCCTACTAAAAGTACAAAATCCAATTACAGTGATTTCTCTATATATGTCGCCAAATCCTAGATGATAAACGTCGCGGAATTATCCCCACTACCGCGGGCTATACCCCGTGAGGGGGCACAAAGCTGGAGAGGCCTCGGACGCCAAGTAAACATAACACGGCTCAGGTATGTCTCCTGGGCGATACAGGACGCTGTATATTTTATTTCAGAATTCACTGTATATCGCTACCCGCAGTGAAATGGATATAAATTCGAGCATCGTGCTGTAATTCAATTTTTCGTAAAAGAATGTTTAACGCCTATAGAAATGTTTAACGAAATGAAAAACATTATTCACGGACGTAATTCATCGTAAGATGATTGACAAGCGACCGATAGACGACGGCCACGGCCCTGATTAACGAAATTGATATCTGAAATTAATATTGCCACTTCTATGAAAATGTAATGGGAAATCGGATGAAATGATAGGACACTTGATCGATATTGCATTTCATAGTTAATGCCATGAATAGACTGCAGATCCAAATTTACTCCTTCACATTCGTTTGTTCTTTGATGATTCTTAAAACCTTCTGATATTTTTATTATTTTGTGTCTTACGATTTACGTGAGAAATAAATAAATTTACTTGATAAATAAATTGTATTTCATTTGACTCTGAAGACGTGCCAATTTTTGCCACCTCCATATTTACAAGTAGAACTAGCAAGTTATACACAGACACGCCATCAAAACTTTAGCCTCCGCTCTCGACTTATTTCATCATACAGAATCAAATATAACTCTCTACACGAAATCCCGGCTCCACGCGCATAAATCGCAATTTCTAAACTCAAACCGACATTAGCCAGAGGTTACCATCGAAACCGAAGTTCATTAGCAACTCCGCGTGAATCGCAGCATCGCGGGGTAAAATTTTGATAACACTCCCGCGCGGTATATAAATAAACAACTCGTTTAAATCATAAGCAGTCGACTCGTCTCTCGTATTCCCGTCCCGCACTCGATTGAGGGACAAGAACCGTCGCCCCTAACGAGGAGCCGGAAAAACGCGAAGAGGTTTAATTACAACGAATCGTTCTTTCGGCCGGTTCTTTTGTCTACATTGTTAACTCGGTGAGGTACACGGTTTCAAAATTATGGGTCGGTGACGCGGGACACGTTCTCACCGACGAAAAAAGACGACCATCTAGAGAGAATTGTTGGCCCGATCTACCATAAGCTTCGTTAATGCTTCACCTACCGGAAGCCTATTAATGGGCTTTTCGAGAATAGTGCTACACAATAGGGAAGCTAAAAATCTCCTTTTATGTTGTAATACCAAACAAAATTATTAGTAGACTGCGGAGTTTAAGCATTTCTGACAAAAATGGGCACGTACAATTTAATGCAGTGGACATATTAAAAAGATTTAACGACGTCAGAGAGTTAAGATCACCAAGCGTCAGTAGCCTAAACAGCACGGCCGATCGAAGGACAGCAGTAGCGTGAAAGAACGACTTCCAAAGGAATCGAGAAACTGAGGATTCGAGGAATCGAGGTCAAGCTCGCGCGAGCCAAAGTCAAAGCGTTCCCTGACCGCAGAGCTTCGCGAGCTTGATTTTCGGGCGAACGAATCGGCTTTAATCTTAATCGGATCGAACGATAAAGTTGCAAACGCGACCCGATGGCCGCCCGATTCTTAGCCCCGTCCTAACGAACGGTCCATAGCGAACAATTACGTGGAAGTAATTCCTTAAGCTCCGAGGAAAAGTCCAATTAAATGGAAGTCCAAGCGCCCCGGCCCCTCGGTAACGGTATTGCGTTAAATATCATCGACGAGTCCTCGAAGTTTCTATTCGGTCGGGTCGAGAGCCATCTCGGCTCTCTCTCTCTCTCTCTCTCTCTCTCTCTCTCTCTCTCTCTCTCTCTCTCTCTCTCTCTCTCTCTCTCTCTCTCTCTCTCTCTCTCTCTCTCTCTCTCTCACTCTCCCTCTCTCTCTCTCTCTCTCTCTCTCTCTCTTTCTCTCTTTCTCGGGGAACGTATTGATTAAAACGCGAACGAGTTCATCGGTAAACTTGCAAATTCATGAAAACTTTCGCGTGCCGGAAACATGGACGGTCGCAGCTGATAATGCCGCGGCGGGCTCGCTTCCCAGGGACACCGGCCAACCGGAAATTAAAGTAACCGGCCTATATCAAGCGTTGTAAATGTGCGCAGGACCCTTTTCTACTGTCAGCGGAGCCGATGGCTCGCGACCATAAGCCACCGGGTCCGGGAACACGAGAATCGACTAGATTCTCTTCAATGTTCCCTGTTCTCCGTCAACCATTCGAGCGTGCATAACTAATGGGTAGTAGACTGTGGATTTTATGAATTTATAACAGATATGTGTAGGTGAAGCACAAAACGGTGACAATATTAAGAGGTCGTCGGAATACCGATTCATTATTTGTAACTCATTTGTAGACTGCGGACTTTATGTATTTATGACAGAAATTAGTAGTTGGGTCATTCCATGCCAAATCGTACAGTTTTTGACCTCACCACCGGTGATTTTGTTCTAATTGGAATATCTTGTAGTCCATGTGAAATTAAGGGGGGTTTAGTGGCGTCATTTTGCCGGTTTAGAATTTGTTTAAAAACGATAGTAAGCGTCGTCGCCTCCGGGTTGTCTGGCCTATAGTGACGAGCAAAAGTGTAAACACAGTTCGTTAGTTTTACATAAAACGTGATAATACAACCTATTTTTCAATTGAATGATAAGGCTTAGGTAATAATAATTATATGGTGAACGTGATAAATAAAACACAACAGTTTATGTTAGATAATATTAACAATATGATATAGTTTTGCACGTATTATCAGAAACGGTTAAGATAGTAAACAAATGCTAAGGAAATGAAATGAATAAGGAAAAGACATGTTTAGACTGGTGTTTACACAGTTTTTCTCCTATTTGAAAGTTAGTTGACACGCGTAAGTCAAGGTGAAACCACTTAGTGGAGATAAAAGAAACAGTATCATTTCACTGTGCGATAAAGGTTTTTCACTACGGCAAATTGCAGTAAAATGTGGTGTAAGTCATACGATGGTTGCAAGAATAAAGAAAACCTATGGTAGTGTGTCAACTTCTTCAAGAAACGGTAGACCGCAACTTGTTTCTGACAGAGCTGCACGTGAAATTGCACATCGTCTTCGGTCTAAAAGTCATAAAACTCCAAAAATCGCGGTTCAAGACGTTGGAGTAAATGCAAATGAATGGACCATTCGCCGATCCTTAAAGAGATTCGGGTTAAAAGCGAAAGAAAAGAAACGCAAACCAGCTCTTTCAGATAAAAATATTAAACTGCGAAAAAAATTTGCTCATACGTACAAACAGTGGACAACAGAAGATTGGAAAAGAGTTATATGGTCTGACGAAACAAAAATTAATAGATTTGAATCTGATGGAAGGTCTTGGTACTGGACTTGATCGGAAAATAATAATCAAGCAAGTAGCATAAAACAAATTATGAAGTTCAGGGGTGGCTCAATTATGTGTTAGGGTTGTTTTACTCATAAGGGTGTTGGTCCCTTAGTTCGGATAGAAGGTATAATGTGCAAAGAGCATTATTTAAATATTTTGCAAAATAATTTACCTTCTGTTGTTAATTCTATTGAATTTGCTGAAGATCAAATAGTATTTCAACAAGACGGGGACCCTAAGCAAAGATAGTAAAAACCTGGCTAGGAAACCAAAAGTTTTCTGTGATCAAGTGGCCAGCAGAAAGTCCAGATATGAACCAAATCGAAAATTCGTGGTCAATTGTGAAAAGAAGGCTAGCAAAATATGACAATCTCAATAATTGTACAACATTGAGCCGGAAATTATTAAAAATTTAATAGATAGTATGCCACGCAGGCAAGAGGCAGTACAAAAACGTAAAGGAAAATGGACAAAATATTAATTTAAAGCTTTATTTCGACGAGCAAAATTAAAGTGCAAAACTGTAAAAATTGTCTTCAATCCCTATTTTCGATAAATATTCCGTATATTATTAATATTAACGAAAATAAACTGTTGTGTTTTCTTTATGCTATTCACTTTGTAATTATTAGTACCTAATCTTTATCATTCAATTGAAAAATAGTTTGTATTATCACGTTTTATGTAAAACTAGCGAAGTGTGTGTACACTTTTGTTCGTCACTGTATGTGCAGTGGTTCCATTTTCCAAATGCATGTGCACACGACTTTCCACGTAGTGCCAATGGGTTTGTCGACGGGTGATCCCACGAAACGAGGCGCACTTCGGCGTAGTCCGAAGACTTGGTGATGCGTCCAGCACGTCCCTGAAACTCGGCCGTGCTCGGCGCGCGCGAAATCCGTCAGAAATCGATCCATGATCGATATGGAAGTTCCTCGGGGAGCGCTCCCTACCTTTCGAGCTTCTGTCCGACGCGATAATCGGCGGTCCGGTCCTTCCGGTAGATCGCAATCGGTAGAGAAATGACAATATATACAATTACGTGAAAGACAATCTGCACAAAATAACATAATAAGCCAACAGAAAGATCGATATACAAGATATGTTTTTTAATAATATCCATAAAAACGTAAGTTTCCGGTTACTTTTGAACAATAGTTTCTTCGGTTCGTTGTCTTCTGCATACCTAGTTGCACTATAACATTGTTTATATTTAAAGAAGAATATAAACAATTTACCCAAATTCGTGAAAGAGACTCGGTACAAGATTAACCGCAGTAATAACGTTCGCCAGAGCAATAATGCTAGTAATACCAATAGTGGCGTTGAAATGGGGTTGCGAAGAGCGAATCAAACAATACTCCGGCGAAACAACAAACATTACGGAGTCGTTTGTTCAACAACATTTCGTCGATCGCGAACCTGTTCTTTCGAAATGCGTTCGCCTGCGAGCAAACACTCGCGAAGCTCGCGAACGTTGTGGTTTCACCGAATACTCATGCTTAGCAGTGTCGCAAGTCTGAAGAAAGTTTGCTATGATAATATCATCAAAGAGAGGAAGAGAGAGAGAGAGGGGGAGAGAAGAGAGAGAGTTGGCACGTTAAATGCGTTTGCATGGAAACGAGTAGTCAAAGTATAGACATGTGCACGGTTTCCGAATCGAATGCTCCCGAAAGCGCCGCCATACAAGCGTTCTCGTCTGATCGACGCCCTGAAATTTCTATAAATGATACCGGTCTATAGAATCGACGCCGCACACCGATAATGCATTAGGTCCTTAATTAAATTGATTCGATTGATCGGCGAGTGCATTTGAAGCGGCAAGGAGAGAGGCGAGGTGCAGGCCGTCCCATGGTTTCGAACTATGAAAAAGCCTCGCTCGGAAAATATATGTACCTAAATTGATTCCGAAAGAGATAGAGATAATGAACGCTTCCGTCGCGTGCACAACTTCTGCGATCGTTCCTCCTGTCATCGGTCTACGGTGAAACCTTCGCAAAAGGCGAGCTTGCTTTGTCAATTTATCGGCCAATTTGAGCGAAAACGACGAAAATATTTTGATCGATATCGAAAGAAGAAGTACATTATCATCTACCCTCCGTGTCTTACGATCATCTAAGAACATTTTTATTTATTGCGGATTTCATGCATTTACAGAAAAAATTCGTGTGAATCGGAAGCGTTTGAGAATATTGTTACACTATTTTCGATTCGCTAAAAACCATACATTTTTATCTACCTTCCAGTTCCCGTAATCGACTCGGAACAGTTTTATTTCGCAGAAAAATCCGCAGACTGCGTTAACGATAAC
This sequence comes from Halictus rubicundus, assembly GCF_050948215.1. Classification (NCBI taxonomy): domain Eukaryota; kingdom Metazoa; phylum Arthropoda; class Insecta; order Hymenoptera; family Halictidae; genus Halictus; species Halictus rubicundus. The sequence continues at coordinate 1,389,273 of NC_135151.1, forward strand.
GACTCGCGATTAAGCAGCGTCTGTATCGCGACGATCACGGGGACAAAGGTGGCCGCAATTAACCCTTTCGCTTCGGCAGTCCAGTCCGCCGAAGTGCCGTCACCGAACGAAAGCATGCGCCAGAAATGTGCACAGTGCGCGTGGTTTTTGTATATACGTTCTTCTAAGTCTTAAATAATTACCATGCTTAATAAAACAATTATTGCTCTAATATAACACGTATTCTTTATATTTTACACGAAGGTCATTGTATAATATGTCATTGAAGAGGTCTTCACCCCTTAGTAGGTCTTCACCCCTTGTAATAGTTTACATCGCGATAAAAAAAATATATAGTTCTATTTAAAAAAAAATTGATGACCTTGGTACGGAGAAAAAAATTACCTTGAAAAAAGTGTTTTCCGAATTATTATATTGCCCCTTCGGTTAGGTTAATATTGTCCTATAACGTTTTTTTCTACTACTAACACTAAGCGAGATATTCAAGGTGGTCAAGTTAGCTGGGACACCCTGTAGATGCCGGATATATCTGGCACTCGTACGCACAAGTCGTCGCGCGGATGCCGGATATATCCGGCGCTCGAAGCGAAAGGGTTAAAGGGATAGAATTGTTAATACGATTACGGTTATGCCGCATTATTTTCGACCGTAAATAATTCTTTCCGGCTAAACTATGCCGCGATTTAATGTTTACACGCGTCGCGCGTCGGTTTCGCCGCTGGTCATTATGCGTTCGGTATTCATTTATTTAGCCGGCACTAGAACGCGCCGAAGCTAAACTTTGGCAAAAGCAAATTGATCGAGAGCACTCTGTGCCGAATCGGAGGACGATTGCAATTTTATTGATGCCAGGCAGCCCGGATAATCTCGATTGCATTTACATTAATCTACGCGGCCGATGACGCGCCATGCAGCTCGATGGTGCTCCATTCTTCGGCCCAGTTAGTTTCCAACGATTCTTCCCACCGCGAAAATGTTTCCCGTTCCCACGTGAAATCAAAATCGACGCTCGTCCGACGAGAGGGGGGGGGGGGGTGTGTGGATAAACTGTTCGTAATTGAATCTGTTTAGTCGGATAATCATTTTTCCGCGTTTCCAACGCTTTTTGCTCGGTCGAGTCTATTTCAACCGTTTGCGATATTTGATCCAGCATTTTGTTCCAGCCAGTCTTGCATATTTGGTTTAATATTAATTTTCGCATTACGTGCACAAATGGATTCATGGCCTCGTCGCACAGTGCGGACAAGTGGGGCACATCTCACTACACGTTTATATCACGACGTATGAAAAATTTCTTTGGCAAGACTGCATATTAAGAAGGAATTGGTATGATTAATCATTTAACAAACATTTAACAATTATTTTTATGCATAGATATTGTTAGTTTGTTATCATTTATTCCTTTTATTGTTAAATTTCATTTTTGCGAATAATTACCATTACATATGCACTAGTAACCAAATTTAGATTTTTGTAAAAAAAATTTTGCCATGGCTGCACTCTCTAGAGTACCAAAAATCGAAAAATATTACATTAACTGTAAAAATTAAATTTTCTCCCACCTGTATTCGAACACCCTGTATATATATTTACATAGTTTTACAAGTAACTGACGAGCCTGGTAAAAAGTTTAAGTATAAAACAAGGTTATAATTAATTAATTCTGAGGGCCACGAATTGATCTGTCTAATGTATGACTAGACTGTGGATTTTACGCACTTGTAACAAAAACAAATTGGTAAAATACAAAACCATGAGGCAACAGAAAAATTTCTAAATGTAATTACTAAACTGTAGATTTTATTACAGTCAAAATGAACAAATGGAGCACAAGATAGAAGAAACATCAGACGAATTGAATATTGTTGGTACATTATTTACAACCTATTTAAATTATTAAGCGACGATATCAATTTTTATGTAGCTTCCATTTCCTCAAATTGGTGCAGACAATTTTTATTTTGCATGAAAATCCGCAGTCTAATAATTACCGTATTTTCGACTTATTAAAACGATTAAACGGAAAAGCAGATTTTTAACGAATTTGAAAGATCCGCAGCCTACATATTGTTTATATATAGACCGCGGATCTTTATGCATTTATGGCTTATAAAAATTTTCAAAAAATGCTACAATATAAAATTCGATAGAATTTAATACGATTTTTGTTTGTTTTGGATCCACAGAAGCTGTTCCCATGAAAAATAGAATTTTATTTCATTGGACTTCCTTAAAATTAGTCTACAAAAATTAGAAATTGCATAAACACCCGCAGTCTATTTATATATCATACTTATCTATAGTATTGCGAATTTACTGATTAAGGCATTAAAAGATCATCCCGCGTTAATAGATCACCCGACGTCGCAAGATTCAAGCATCATCGTCGCCTTCGCGAAAGATTACCCGAAATTAATTGGTTCGGAGAGACAGTGCCCGCTAATTGAAACACCTGGTTAATCATACTACCATCGTTCAAAGAGCACGGACTAATTCCAGAAAAGAACTTGTTATCAGACGGAATAAGTAGTCGTACGACACTCGACATTACAGAGACCATTTTCTCCGGCGTTCTCCAAGGAGGCAGGGGGAGAACGAAAAAACGCAACGAAATCGCGAAGAATTTGCAAAGGAAGGTCTTCAACAGAAATCGTCTTGAATCACCTCGAACTGAATTAAACGAGATAACAAACACGGGAGAGACCGTAGAGAACGAGGACCATCAAAGGCCCTTGTCTCGATTCGTCTCCAGCGACGGGAAAGCCGGCGAATTATTTTAATGCGGATGAAATAACGTTAATTGCTCAAATTATGGAAAAGTTTTACGTGTTACCGAGGAAACGGGGGAGATGGGGGGGGGGGGGAGGGCTGGATACGTTCGGGCGACAACTTTCTTCTCTTTCGAATATCTCATTAAAAATTTGTTACGTTTTCGCAACTCGCGCAACGATGTTACGGTCAGCTCGTTAGCCGTTACAATGAATACGGCCAGACCCGGTTGGTTTCGCGTTGCGCGTCGTCTCGTTGACGTACAATGATATTATACCCCGGAGAACCGCAAACCGGTTAAATAAAGCACGGCTGTTTTGACAAACTCGAGTGTTGCAAATAAATAAACGACCCGCGAAATCGAAGCGAACAGAGCTTGCGGAAAAACGACCCACGGACCGGAAGTAACGAGCTGTGCGACCGCGAGATTTGTTTTGTTCCGGAGAGCGCGTTTAATTAAATTTTGTTTCGGGTCGGGACATAGCGCGCTTAGATCGCTCGAGCGCTAATTAGACGACGAGCTGTCCGTGGGCGTGGCTTAAGCTGGCGCGCCATTGGTTGCTTTGTAACGCGACGAGCTCCCGGAGCCCCGAATTGCTCACTTATCGAATAGATGAATGAAACCTCGACATTTTTTCTAGCCTTCTAGAAAAGGCTAGACAATTGACAATTTTACATTGAAACGGTGGACCCGTTACGCTTGTATTGTTCTTTTAATATTTTATCAAATATTGAAGTTCAGGAATTGCGAATATACATTTAGCAACATTGGGGCTCTAGTGGTGTGGTATTAAGAAATCGTCGAGGTTCGAGGGTGATGCCTTTGTGCAAATACTAGCCAAAATCATCTATAGAAAAATAGTACAATTGTAGTCAATAGTATATCTACACAAATTCGTCCAACGTTCGAGACTCGTCAAAATAAATTATAATATTTTTAAATGGTAATTATTGAGATGGAAAAGATATATTCAACACATATGTTTCCTTGGGTATATATTAGGGGGACTCATAAGTAATTAATTATTTTGAAATCTAAAATAAACTTTGTAGTAAATTCAAGTTTTCATTTCTTAATTTATTATATAATCTCCATCGTTATCACAGTTTGCCATCTTTCCTGCAAATTTTCAATCTGCCTCCTGTAGAAATCCAGGGTTCGTGAAGCAAAATATGACTCAAGGTGCCTCCTTACATCTTCTACAGAAATGAATGCTTTATTTCTTAAATAATGCTCCAGAGAACTGAAATGATGATAGTCAGAAGGAGCAATATCCGATGACTACGGGGGGTGCGGTAAAACTTCCCATTGAGATTCTTCGATTTTTTCCTGAGTGAGTTTCGCTGTATGGGGCCGGGCATTGTCAATTTGCAGTATTACACCATTTCTGTGGACTAAAGATGCCCTCTTTTTCAATAGTTCTGAATACAGCCGTTGGAATTGCCGACAATACAACTCAGCAGTAACTGTTTCTCCAGGTTTCAACAACTCAAAGTGAATTATGCCACGATAGTCCCACCAAATGCACAGTAACACCTTTCTAAGGTTTAGGGGTTGATATTGCGGTTTGATTTGCAGAAAGCCATTGCTTGGAACGCTTTATGTTATCATAAAGAATCCATTTTTCATCTCCGGTAACGATTCTGCTAAGAAATGGATCTCTACGAAATCTGGATAGCAATGAAGTGCAAATTGATCGACGAATATTCTTGTCGGTCTCAAATAATTGGTGCGGTACCCATATTTCTTGCCTATATGCCTTTCCCATTTCGTGTAGGTGCCTTTGTATAGTTGACCATGTGGACCCAAGGCTTCTCGATATTCCTTGTATACTTAATTTTGTTGTTACCGTTGCACTGAATCCCGCATGAAAATGAAAAAGTATGCAATGACGAATATGATCCTCGGAAGGTACGGATACCGCCATTTTATTACAGGGTTGTAAAAAAAATTATACTTTTAGAATATTTTGAACACAGGCTGCTTTACCGAAAACTATAAAAGAATACGTGTTTCCTCTTCAACGATCGGTACAGAACTAAAGGCAAAACAAATTCTTTGTAAATAATTGATTACTTATGGGTACCCCTAACATAAAGAAAAAAATGATGAAAAATTTTGATAAACACGTTCCCGTTATAGAGTAAAATGGTCACTTTTAAAGCCCCGTGATCGTAGTGTTGAGAAGCGAGAGAATCAGAGTGGAGCGGCGATTGCGCGGAAAATTCGCGGCTGCGGAACGGTAGAATCGCAAGGATTTGCGGCTGCAGGACAAAGACGGTGGTTCGGTCGTTGAACGGGACCAATCTTCGTCTGTCCGCGATATCTTGTAGGAATAAGGGGAGAGCTTTCGCTTAGCAAGATGACGCGATATTTCTCCGGGCGCGGTCGGATCGAAAAGATGAAAGGGGGGACGGGAAAAAGAAAACGCACGGCCGCGAAACAATGAAAACCGGCGACGCGACGCGACGCGACGTCCAAGAGAGGCTTTCCCGACATCACGGTTTCTCGTGTCCAGAGGAAATTTTCGGAAGAAAGCGGTCACAATCTCCTCCCGTCTCGTTGCGGCGTGCAGTGGTGCCATTTCTTAAAAACATGGAGAACATTCACAGTCTCTTATGATTTTTCACGAAAAAAGCTATTCCTGTATCTATGAAACCGAAGAATCCGAACATTTCATCTGAAGTGCAAAACTGAAAGTGTGGGATCTAATAATAATAAGATCCTTTACTTCGGTCTTTTAAGCCTCTTAATTTCTAACCATTGATTTACCTACAATTCCTTTTGCCTTCATACTTTAAAGGCCACAATTGCATACTACTTCTTCAATTTATTCGTTAATTAATCTATACACTATATGTATATATAATGAATAAAACTTAAGTTTATAACAGTCGTGTTAATTCGACTAAACTTCATTGTTACCTATTTCCACTAATTGTCCAGTTATTTTTGTCCCCGGCTGTATGTCAACAACATGGGTCTTGCCAGCATCGTGTATCGTCCAGGAGACATACCCGAGCCGTGTCATGTTTACACTCCTCGGCGTCCGAGGACCCTCACGGGGTATACCCCGCGGTAGTGGGGATAATTCCGCGACGTTTATCATCCAGGCTTTGGCGACGTATCTAGAGAAATCATTGTATCTACCATTTCACTTAGCCTACTCTATATTAGTGAAGGATCTAATGTCACTAATATAAATGCTATTCTTACAAGACGTTCAAGTCAAGATAGTCAGTTCAAGACGTTCAATTTAAGACGTTTTAGAAATTAATTGTTTTGAAAATTGTGTTCGTTCTCATTTTAGTGCAAGACTTTTGTACACTTAGAGGGTCAATGTATAAGAAAAATAATAGAAGGAAGCTATGGATTATAAGCGGACTGTGGATCTTCATGCAAAATAAAGATTGCCTCCGTAAATTGCACAAAACAGGAGCCAAATAGAAGACTCATTCTCTCCTCAATGATTTTAATCAGGTGAAACCAACACATTGATATTTTAAAAATCTTTTAATCTGTCCACTGCTTTAAATGGCACTTACTAATTTTGTCATAAATGCATAAAATCCGCAGTCTAATTATAAGTTTCGTTTGAAGCAGAGCACTTGAATCTCCTGAACTGATATGTATGTTTTTACTATAAGCTCTTTTATACAATCTCTACACCTTGCGACACGATTGCACATGATTCTCGTACGTATTTCTTCAAGACAAATTTTCTCTGACATATTAAACATACTCCAACTTTCGAGTCATTAAGATGCACAATATCTAGTCCGTATCTCGGTAACCAATGAATATATCTGAAAAATTCGAGCAGCGTTTGAATCATTGATACGTAGACAGCAAATCGAGTTCGAGATTGCCCTGTACTTTGGAAATTGAATTTTGGCCAGCAACGTTTGAGGAAACGGCAGCGCCGCAGGACTCTGGTGTCTCGTTTAGCCCCCCTTCCAGGGCTGGTAAAAGTCCACGGAACGCTCCTTTCTCATCTACATCCCCCTTTTGCCGGTTTCTTCGTCTCCGGCCTTATCTCGAAGCAGCGGCGGCATAGCAGCATGGCGTGGCATGGCATGGCAGCCGGCGTCTCTCCTCTATTCTCGGCGGTGAGGAATGAAAAATACTAAGCGGACCGAGGAGCCGGGGCGTGCTGTTTGCTCGTGGAAGCCCATAGCCCCGTGCCTTCGCGTGCCAGCTCAAGTTCTTTCCATGCATTACGTACTTACTCCGAGGAGGACATATTTCCAAGGGTTAAAGCGAAAGCCGGCGTTTCGGGATCTGCGGGCCCGCGAGCCCGTGTAATTTCCTTGGACCGAGCCCAGAGTTAAGGTCGATGCACATCTCACCGGCCCGGCCGGCCGGCTCAAAATTATAACCCTGGTTTTGGCCCTAGCGTTTACTGGCGGCAACCGTGTCAGGCTTTGGAACCGAATTTCTTCTCTGGCCTCTCGACCCTTTCCAGATGGCCTTTCGAGAGCGCGTTGACAGTTCCCTGCTGTGCGTGGCACAAAAAAAAATGTTTTTAGGGGCTCCACAGCTCCTTAGGTAATCTATCCGTACCTCTCCTTTACAACACCATGGAAATAGGAAACGTTCCTGGCACTTACAATTAGTGAAACAGCATCGCACATCCTTATACAGGGTGATCCACACAATTGTTTCAAGTCATAACTCCGTTATTATTGCATTTACGAAAAAATGATAAAGGAGAAAGATAAATGGTTCGAAGAGCACTACATCTGTAGGCCTTTAAATTTTTTTTAGATGCTGCAGTGCATGTGCAATTAACAATTGCATCATTTCTTTAAATAGAATAGATTCTTCCTTTCATTCTACGTAAAAAATGATTAGGGTACCATGGCAAAAAAATTATTAGATCTCGAGATATTTTCAAAAAATGTCTTTATTGAAGAAGATACTCAAACACTTCATAACTATGTTGTAAAGGTAAACACCCTTTCGACATTGTTATCATAACAGAAACCGATTTGTACGAGTGAGCATTTTATAATTCAGTAGCAAGTCACGTATCGTAACTCGAGTACGAAAACTAAGATTTTGAAAAAGTGTAGCTGTATTTCACTAAATACAAGAAAATGTATGACATTTTTTGAAAATATCTCGAGATCTAATAATTTTTCACATTCAACATGTGTTTTTGATTCACAAGAAAAATTACCTGCCTATTTAAAATACGACAGATGTTCCCCTCAAACCCAACAAATGGTAGTTCGAACCTATAGCTCCGAAAGGGAGTACCGTATTATTAATTATTCTGGTAGCTTTTTCCTAATAACGCTCAAATTCCTTAACAAAGTATTCCCCATCTATTACCACGAGGGACTCTGAAATGTTCTAGTTAACAGCTTTTGAAATAAATAATGACGAATTGTTTCACCGCACAGATTGTCAGATGATATTCTTTCTTTTTCGTTAGCGTGGTAATAAATTGTTATTTCGTTTGTTACAACGTTCAAATTCCTTAACAAGATCTATTACCACGAGGAACTCAGAAAAGTTCTGGTTGATAGTTTTTTAAATAAATACAGCATGTTCATTCTGTCTTCGTACTGCCACGCTACGAGCCGGCCGGCTAGCCTGCGAACATTCTCGTCGAGAATGCTAGCCGGCTAGCCGGCCGGCTCTAGCATTGGGCAGCGAACCCCTGGGGTTCTGGTAGCAGAGGACACGCTGTGCCTTTGTTCCGAGCCTCTCGAACCCTCTCTAATAGCTGTCCCGGACCCCAAAATGCTTATAAACGGGGAAAAAACGGCCGGTCGGCCGGCCGGTGAGATGTGCATCGACCTTTATTCGACGATGGCCGAATCGCCGCGCCGCACAGTGGTCCGGATCGCAGAATGTAGGGACATTCGACCAAAAAGTCGACTTTTCGAAATTGAAAACTAATCAATTTGTATTGCTTTGTAAATGTCTAGAGACCTCGAAAATGAAGAAATTAATGAAATTGAAAACATATTTTAGTTTCTATGATCATTTAAAGTTGAACGTTTTGAAAGTAGCATATTTCACCAAGAAAAATTGCTTAAGTTCTTTGCGATGTCCTCATCGTCTCGTCCCATATTTTCTCTTAATTTTTTTTTTTTGCATGATATAGAGCATCCCTTTCCAATAAGAAACCATATATTTTTTTAGTAATAACTAATAATAATATATTTAAAAAATAATGCTGAATGATACATAACAGATTTAAAAAATTTTATATGTTTGTCAGAGGAGATCTTTTTCATCCCAAAAGACCCCAGGCTCTAACAAACAGGAATATGTTCGGCACACCTTCCTCTAAATAATCATGAAAGAATTAATTCCCCCCTTGTCCCACTGTTCAAATTATTATTGTTTAAAGCTATTAATGTTAGACGCGGTATCGCATGAATTGATGAAACTCTGCAAGGAGAAAAGTCATCGAACGATGGTAATACAGCCCGAAAGTTTTTCTTCAACGCTAAAATATCAGCTGAAATCACGGGAATTGATATAAAATTAATTAGAAAGTTCCACGTTATACTTCAGGTACTTCCTTTTCAAAACATTTGGAAATTTTTAATAGTATATGTATATTTATTTTTTATTATAGGTCATTTCATCACCCTACACAGTGCACATAGTAAAATTTAAAAAATATGCACAAGATACGGCAATGCATTATGTAAACAATTATGGATGGTATTAAATGCCAGCGTCAATTCATAAAATACCAATACATGGGGCGGAAATTATAAAAAATGCGTTGTTGCCAGTAGGGCAACTTTCAGAGGAGGCCCAAGAAACGCGTCATAAAGATTTCAAACGCATACAATGTAGAAACACGCGAAAAAATTCAAGATTATGCACAAACGAAGACATATTGAATCGAATACTTTTAACATCTGATCCATATACAGGGTGGCCCACATAACTATGAACAGCTCAATATCTCGAAAACTATGCCATCGATTTTAAAGTTCTTAGTCCTAAATTGCATGGAACTGAAGGGCCTTTCTGACTACATAAACGTGAAGTTGCCTCCCTTCCCCTTTAATGGGGGAGGGGAGGTACCTTTGTAATTTTAAATGAACCCCCTATAAAATGTTACATATTTAGATTCTACCGGAAAAAACAAGTCAATTTTGTCTGAAACATTTTTTTGTCAGATACTTCCATGATGAGATATAACAGTTTGAAATTTCGAGTTGTAGGTACTTGAAGCGCTCGGAAATAGCGTTATGAAATTATACGCGCTTGAGTCCTTTGCTTATTGATGAAGAAACACAAACAATAATATTTACAATTCTTGAGTTTGACTCACTTATCTATGAAAACGTTTTCAGTTTAGAGCTGTTATTCAAGCAGTAACATTGTGATTATGGCTACTTTTGACACAGAAGTGAATATGTTATTAACGTTAGGTGAATGCCAAAAAAATTATCGGCGTGCAGCAGTGATGTTTTTTGAACGTTATGGGATCAAAAAATGTCATGCAACATTTCATAATTTAGAAAAGCGGCTTCGCGAGCACGGTGAATTGTGTAAAAAAACTCGCAATAAACCTAAAGCTGTCACTAATGAAAATAATAGTGCCAGTATTCTTGCTGCAATTACATTAAATCCTCATATTAGTCAACGTACACTTGCACAAACATCACATATTAGTCGTTCATCAATTCAACGAATTTTGAAACGGCAAAAGTATCATCCATATCACATGGTTTTATCACAAGAGCTTTCGATAGCAGATTACGATCACCGCGTAAGATTTTGTGAGTGGCTGCAGGATGTTGTGGAAAACGACTTTTTGTGCAAAATACTTTTTTCCGATGAGGCCACTTTTATGAATTCAGGGCATGTAAATAGACATAATCTGCATTATTGGGCCGTGGAAAACCCAAATTGGATGCGATGTGTTCCCTTTCAACATCGATGGTCTTTAAATGTTTGGTGTGGCCTAATAGGAGATTTTGTGATTGGACCTTATTTTTTTCAAGAAACTGTAACATCTGCAAGTTATTGTGATTTCTTAAAAAATCATTTGCCTGCGCTTTTGGAAGATGTGCCACTGCACGTTAGAAGAGAAATGTGGTTCCAACAAGACGGCGCTCCTCCACATTTGGCAATCATCACCAGGCAATTTTTGAACGAAAAATTTGGGAATAAATGGATAGGTCGTGGGGGACCTCGTCAATGGCCTCCTCGATCCCCTGATCTAACACCATTAGATTTTTTCTTATGGGGATATGTAAAGGACAAAGTTATGTTTGAACCACCGACGACAAAAGAGGATATGAAACAAAGAATACATGACGCTTGCGCTTCAGTGACTCCCGAAATGTTAGAACAACTTTGATGTTTCGAGTAAATAAATGTTTACAAGCCCGTGGTGGACATTTTGAACATTTAATTTAAAGTATATTTTATTTCTTCACGATTAAGCAAAGGACTGAAGCGCGTATAATTCCATAACGCTATTTCCGAGCGCTTCAAGTACCTACAACTCGAAACTTCAAACTGTTATATCTCATCATGGAAGTATCTGACAAAAAAATGTTTCGGACAAAATTGACTTGTTTTTTCCTGTAGAATCTAAATATGTAACATTTTATAGGGGGTTCCATTTAAAATTATAAAGGTACCTCCCCTCCCCCGTTAAAAGGGAAGGGAGGCCACTTCACGTTTATGTAGTCAGAAAGGCCCTTCAGTTCCATGCAATTTAAGACTAAGAACTTTAAAATCGATGGCATAGTTTTCGAGATATTGAGCTGTTCAGAGTTATGTGGGCCACCCTGTATATGTCGCCAAGGTCTGGATGATAAACGTCGCGGAACTATGTCCACTACCGCAGGGTATACGCAGTGAGCGTCCTCGAATCATGTGCAATCGTGTCGCAAGATGTAGAGATTGTATAAAAGAGCTTATAGTAAAAACATATCTAGAAAGAGAACGAATCAGCACTCGATCTTTCAGGAGCAATGATTAAACAAGAAGATATAATACATTTCAGTTCAGGAGATTCAAGTGCTTTGCTTCAAACGAAACTTATAATTAGACTGCAGATTTTATGCATTTATGACAAAGTTAGTAAGTGCAATTTAAAGCAGTGGACAGATTAAAAGATTTTTAAAATATCCATGTGTTGGTTTCACCTGATTAAAATCATTGAGGAGAGAATGAGTCCTCTATTTGGCTCCTGTTTTGTACAATTTACAGAGGCAATCTTTATTTTGCATGAAGATCCACAGTCCACTTATAATCCATAGCTCCCTTCTATTATTTTTCTTATACATTGACCCTCTAAGTGTACAAAAGTCTTGCACTAAAATGAGAAAGACCACAATTTTCAAAACAATTAATTTCTAAAACGTCTTAAATTGAATGTCTTGAACTGACTATCTTGACTTGAACGTCTTGTAAGAATAGCATTTATATTAGTGACATTAGATCCTTCACTAATATAGAGTAGGCTAAGTGAAGTGGTAGATACAGTGATTTCTCTATATACGTCGCCAAAGCCTGGATGATAAACGTCGCGGAATTATCCCCACTACCGCGGGGTATACCCCGTGAGGGTCCTCGGACGCCGAGGAGTGTAAACATGACACGGCTCGGGTATGTCTCCTGGACGATACACGATGCTGGCAAGACCCATGTTGTTGACATACAGCCGGGTACAAAAATAACTGGACAGTTAGTGGAAATAGGTAAAAATGAAGTTTAGTCGAATTAACATAACTGTTATAAACTTAAGTTTTATTCATTATATATACTTATAGTGTATAGATTATTTAACGAATAATTGAAGTTCATATTTACATCTTCTTGTAAACACGACGTACCATAACGAAAATGTCAGCTATTTATGAGGGGACAAAAATAAGTGGAATAATGTTATAATGTTATTGTGAAGTAAGAAATGTATACAAACATTAGGCAGAGGTCACGCTTACATGCAGTGATCACCATCAAACTTATTAGTACCAATTCAAGCTTCGTACAAGTAAGAACATTTATACAATAATTGCAGAATGCCAGGAACGAAAGAAATTTTATATCAAATTCGCCATTTATTTGTATCGGACTGCTGTGAGAAATTATGTCATCGCGTAATAACTCGAAAGTGCTACGTATTTAAAAGTGCAATAGGAAAAATTTATAAAAAATAACTAGTACATAAGACCCTGAAAAATTTTAGAGGTCGTGCAAACGCTGTATGTACAACCATACAAGAAGGCCGTCGAATTTTTCGTACAAGTGGAAAAGATCCAACGTTTACAGCAAGAATTATTGCAGAAATAATGGAAGTAAATGTTTTAATAATAAAACGAAGACTGCACGAAGCTGGTTCTACATGCTGCAAGGCTAGACGTAAGCCACATATTAATAAAAGAAATATGAGAAAACGTTTAACGTTTGCAAAAACATATGTAAATATGCCACCAGCATTTTGGAAAAATATAATTTGGAGCGACGAATGTGAATTTGAGTTGCGGCAATTAAAAAAGAACCATAAAGTCTGGCGAAAAAATACATGTAGCGTATAAAAGATCATTTATTACAGCCAGCACTTAAATTTGGCGGTGGAACAGTAATGATGTGGGGGTGTTTCTCGCGAAACGGAATTGCTACGTTAGTACACATTGACTAAACACACTACTAAGAAAACTAAAAAGTTTTTGAATCCTATCGAGAACTTATGGAATTTACTGCACGCAAAAGTTCCACTGGACCAGCGAAATAACAAGGTCGATTTTTTCAAAAGGTTACAGTTTGAATATCAAAAAATTAGTAACGATTATACTAAAAAGTTAATACAAAGTATTCCTCAACATCTGCAAGCAGTATTTTTGCAGTTATTTTTGTCGCCGACTATACTGGATGGTCCACGCAACTTGCACCCCTATATAACTTCCAAAGGATGCGTTGCACGAAAAAGTTTTGTATACAGAAGTTGCATGGTCTGAAGGGTTACACAATTTAGTGTATTTATTTTTTTTACAGGTGGAAGTGTTTCGGAGATTTGAAGGTCGACTTTGTTTTTTTAAATGAAATACTATATTTTTTATACCAAAATATGGAAGAATGTCGAATTCTGAGTAAAAAAATATTGACCTTTATTAGCCCTAAACCTAATAATTAACGAGTAATTTCACTTTATTTCCTGAAAATTTTCTTCGCGTAATATCAGGTTAGAAAAATGAAAAGAAAATTAAATGATTTTTTTTTCTATGTAAGAAAATTTTCAGGAAATAAAGTGGAATAACTTATATGCATACTGAAAATTTCATAAAAATCGGTCAATGTTTCAATGAGCTACAAACGTTTCAAGATGATCACATAAAGGCGAAATTCCCTGGCAAGGTCGAAAATCTGCGACTTTCACCCTTAAACTCTCATCTTGAAACGTTTATAGCTCATTGCAACGTTGACCGATTTCGATGAAATTTTCAGTATGCATGTAAGTTACCGAAATCAACAAAACGCATTTTTTAAATTATCGTTATACGCTCAGGTAAAAAAGTTGAAAAAGAATCATTAATTTTTAATTTTTTTTATCATTCCAACCAATTGCTATCTAAAAAAATGTTTGTTTAGTCATTCTCTAGCAAAGTAGTTGGTCTAACACCTAAAAAAGGCAGTGTACATATTCAGATCAAGAAGCATGTCCGTAAATTTCGAAGATACAGCAAAAAAGATCGGAGGAGGCGCAAAAGAATGTGCAATCTAATGAAATAATTTTCTCAAGAGCTTATCCACGCACTTCACAATAACCCGGCAGCACAATTACCCGGATCAGGATGAAATTTTCATCCCGATGAGCTTTGATCATCTCTCCTACCCCCAGGTGAGGCAACGTTGAAACGTAGCCGTGATTACCGTGGACAATGGCGGATTACCCAGTGAAAAGTATACTCGTCGGAGCTTAGGCTGGTAATTAGGAATTAATGGGGGCGTAAAGGTCGGAATAGCGAGGCGCAAACGACCTTGCCGTTTTCGGCGAATCGCGTACGTATGTAGGTATAATATTTGCGGTTGCAGCTCGAAACGAGATCGAAGCGAAAATGTTGCTTGTACGTTTAATCAACGGGGCTGACGGTTTACCAATTGATTCGGCCACTGCCAAAGGATACTTCTGATTCAGCGCAACAATCGTTTTAGAACGAGAAACAGTTCCGCGATGTTTCATATAGACTATAGAGAGTATACTCCAACAGTCTCTCTTTTCCGGTATCTCGATTTCTCGTTCGCCTGGGATCACGCATGTCCAAAATATTAATGACACCGTTCGAACACTAGTTAGACCAGTGGGCGTGGCGAAAGGCGGCGCACGATTGGTCGCTTGGTATCGCGACGGACTCACGGAGCCCCAAAGTGCTCACTTATCGAGTCACAAGGCAGATGGCGCATCGATGTTTGCCACGTCATATATGGCCGACACAACTTTTTTTACTAAACTTGAATATCATTTTTTACTGAAATCTATTAAGTAAACCAGATTTTAACAAGATCAGCAAGGCGTGACGACGTTACAAAAATAATTGTTATGATAAAATTTGTCTTTTCTACTCTTGTGTTATTAAACAAGTTGTTTTGATTTCGTGTGACTTTCATGAGCATTAGCCTGGCACTCGATGCGTTAATTGAACATTACTACTAGAACTACCAGTCGGATTGACATTATTTGTTCCTAATTCTCAGGTTCGTTAGGAAAATGTTTTCACGCGAAATTGTTAAACGATCGTTCCAAAACGAGAAACCATTCCGCGATATTTGATACAGAGGGTTTTCTCTGCTCGCGATTGGTTTGCATTCTCTGCACCTCTATCCGTTTCTCTTCTCGGGTTTCACGATTTCTCGCTCGCCTGTCGGTGAGCACGTACAAAATATTAATGAAATTAACTCGACTGCAGCGTATCCAGAACTTTGTTCCGTATTACGACACGTATTTAATTAAAATTTACACGGGGGCTCCGTCGTAGCTCGATTACACGCGACCGCCCGCGAAGGAATGAAATTTCAACGAAGCGATGCCCGTTTCCTCCTCTCTCCCTCCTCTTACCCCCACCCCCGCCCCGCGGCGATATAAAAAGCGACGTCTATTAATGAAATCCACTTTGTTACACTTTTTGCTGTTTGATCAAAGTTCAGGCTCCGACTACAATCGAATTATCGGTTTTTAAATGAAATTCTTCGCGAAGGCTTCGCCACTTTCCTCGGAAACTTTTCAGGCTAACGCAATTTCGCGTGTAATTGGGAGTTTAATTCGATGAATTAAACGGTCTGCTTGGAGTTCGTTTAAGTCGTTACACCCGGCGCGGGTATAATCGTTTCGGTTCGATCATTCCGCCCCCCATTTACTTACCATCTTCATATTACTATTATTATTTCTTTCCTCCCAGCGGGCTCGCATAGTCTTAACCTTGCGATTTTATTCTGGGGTGGAACTTGATCCCGACAAAATTTCTGTACACTAATTCTCACTATTGTGTTGCACAACAACTGCACACGTAAAGTTACTGTAACTACTTCGGAACATTTGGGGGCTTTAGTCTTCAATTACTGGACTAATAAAAATTGTCTGCACACGTTACAACATATGGGAGATACATATGCATTCTTTTCTTTTCTTAATTATCTGATGCCACGTTCGCTACCAGTAACTTTTCGTTGGTCAGTTGCATTGTTTAAATATTTGAATAAATGCAACGTTCCTCCTCCATAAAATATCGAAACAGTTTAGCAGAAGATAGTCATAAGATCCCTAAATGTTATGCTATGCACTATGACTTTTAACACTAAACCTATCGAGCCTTAAAAGTAACTAATACATATTATCTTATAAAAATCACGAGATTGAATTTATTTGGATTTTGCGCGGTTCGTATTATATATTCATTTAATCATTTCCCACGAGATCATCTTTATAATTTCTGTAATTATAAAATAAAAATTCTGGAACCGGTCATTTTGACCGGCGGTGGTAGGTTTAGTATTAACACATACACTGGCTGACGAAAGTATTCGAACGTCCATTAAAACGATATAACTATTTTTAAATTGGACCAAACGATCTGAACTTTTTGGAGCAATTAGAAGAATTGGTTTACCGAATGACGTGCAAAACAGATTTTGAAAAAATTTCAATTGCTAGGAATTATAAGTGTAAATAAAAAAGGCACTTTCCAAAATTTCTTTATTCGAGCCTGTAATGAAAATTTAAAATCTGCGTTTTGTAGATCTATATTAGTTATACGCATACTGAAAATTTCATCGAAATCGGTTGACGCACATATAAACGGCACGCATCGAAAGATGTTAGAATCTGTGGATTTTAAGCAGAAACTGACCAAAAGTCGTGAAAAACTACGATTTTTACCACTTTTAATTATTTGTAGCTCGTGTGTATATTAATCGATTTCAATGAAACTTTCAACATGTGTATAACTAACGTCAGTCTACAAAACGTATATTTAAAATTTTCATTACGGGATCAAATAATAATGTTTTGGAAAGTACCTTTTTTATTTGCTCTTATAATTCCTAGCAATTACAATGTTTTCAAAATCTTTCTTGCACGTTATTCGGTAAACCAATTCCTCTAATTGCTCAAAAAAACGTCAGGTCGTTTGGTCCAATTTAAAAAAGATTATACTGTTTTAAAGGGTGTTCGAATACTTGCGTGAGCATGGTAAGTGGATCAAACTCATTTGGCGATCTTTGAGTGAACTGCAGGATTGCACGCTGGTAACGAACGTGTTAAAGTTGGAAATAATAAAAGTATTAAGTATAAGTATAATTAAGTATTTTTAGATTCTTGGAATATTTTCAGAAGTTTCACTTTGATCCGATTTCTGTTATGCATGCATAAAATCCGCGGTCTATAAATTACAATTATCTATAGGAAAGCCCATGATACTTTGCAGTGTGCATCCTGAGGTTGCAGCGATCGCCGATCGAACGCGAAAATGGCACAGTTCGGGCCAGTGAGAAAACATGGCGTGTTCCCGATGAACGAAATTCGGGAAACGGGCCGGATGCGTCCGAAAGAGGATCGGTAAATTGTAAAGTTGGTTGCATATGATCATGTCGAGCAACCGATGCACCTGTCTGAAATGCATTCATCCGGTGTGCCCCCATCCCGACGCCCAGCCTCCGTACGACGAGGTGTCGCACGAGCTCGGCGAAAGCATCCTCTCTGTGAGAATACCGAAGCGGCAAAGGCAATTTGAACGGTCGGACGACTCGAACGAGCTGCAGCAAAAATTGAGCTTCGAGTTCGATTGCCCAGATGCTGAAGGTTCGATGCGTTTCGTTTCGTTTCGTGTCGTTTAACGCGTCTGTGTGCGAGCAACGTATTCCTCCGCAGCCTCTGCATTATCAAAATGAAACCCTTACCTATTGCCAAAAACCCCCCAAAAATAATGCTCTTGATTTAACCTTTAGAGGACCGGCATTTTTCCATTGAAAATCTGAATTTTCTTTACGAACAGTTACAGTGATTTCTCTATACAGGGTGTTCATTTGAAAACTTTCCAGCCGACTATCTCGAAAAGTATGGAAGATATTAAAAAAGTGTCAAACACGTGTCCAAGGATTTCGAGGGGGAAAGAGGGGGGCAGTATCAGTTTTTTATTTGGGTGGCGTTTCCAAGGTCATTTGAAGGTCAACTTTTGTTTTTCAAAGGGAAACCTATATTTTTTATTATGGGATCTTATTGCACGTAAAAGGACCAGCAATTTTCGTAGGATACTTTTTCTTATTTGCGCACTATCTTTGCATTATTAACAAATGAAAGCGGGCATCCCGTACCCTTGCAAATCTCGTGTACGTGTGCGGAACTAAGGAGGGGATGCACCCACACAATCTTGAGCCGCGGTCCCCGCCTTTTTTGAAAATATCTCGAGATCTAATAATTTTTTTGCCATGGTACTCTAATCATTTTTTACGTAGAATGAAAGGAAGAATCGATCTGTGCAAAAAAAATATGCATTTCTATTTAAAGAAATGATGCAATTGTTAATTGCACATGCACTGCTGCATCTAAAGAAAATTTAAAGGCCTACAGATGTAGTGCTCTTCGAACCATTTATCTTTCTCCTTTATCATTTTTTCGTAAATGCAATAATAACGGAGTTTTGACTTGAAACAATTGCGTGGACCACCCTGTATAAGGATGTGCGATGCTGTTTCACTAAGTGCCAGGAACGTTTCCTATTTCCATGGTGTTGTAAAGGAGAGATACGGATAGATTACCTAAGGAGCTGTGGAGCCCCTAAAACATTTTTTTTTGTGCCACGCACAGCAGGGAACTGTCAACGCGGTCTCGAAAGGTCATCTGGAAAGGGTCGAGAGGCCAGAGAAGAAATTCGGTTCCAAAGTCTGACACGGTTGCCGCTAGTAAACGCTAGGACCAAAACCAGGGTTGTAATTTTGAGCCGGCCGGCCGGGCCGGTGAGATATGCATCGACCTTTAATCAGGCGACTCTGCCTACTGTGCGTGCCGCACAAGAAGTCTCGTGAAAGGAATGCGGGGCTGATTGGTGAGAGTAGAAGGGGCACGCCTCTAGCTGCTCTATTGGCTACAGCGGTTGCACATAGTATGTAGTGTGTGACGTCAAAGTATAAGCATTGGTCTACTGGAAGGTCAACGGTGGGGATGGGCGGTGCGAGCGAGTGCCCACTTTGCCCTTGTGCGGTTCCGCGAAACTTCTTGTAAAGCACGAACAGTACACCTACCACAGCCTCAACAATAGAAACCATACGACACGTGAAAACATCGAATCTCTAAGCGCGGAGGGAAGATTGTTTCTTATCTTGGAAATTGCCAGAAAACTTGTTAAAGAAATGGCTTGACGCGTAATCGGTCGATGGTTCAATCCCACTCTAACAGTTTTGTCTTTCCACGAGCAGCCGAGGTGAAATGCGAGCCGGGATGCACGAAGGTTCACGTGGTACCGGACAAGACACCGCCGGTGAAAACGGCTGACGAGGAGACGTTCTCGTTGAGGGCGGCGAGACAAATTTTGCACAACGACGACTTCAGGAACACGCTCGAAATTGAATTTAAAGCGCCACGAAATTACATTCCTCTGGCCGGAGTTGGACCGCCCCCACCCATAATCGTCCCGACGGTCTTGCCCAGGAAAAGGACCAAACGTAACGCGGGACGAAAACGAAGCAAGACGCCCGGTTCGGCGAAAACCAATGGGCCGAAACGCAAAAATTAAACTGCGACGGCTTTGCCCTTTCTGGGGACGGGGAAACGAAACGCTAATAAGAACACTGTATAGTTTACGAGCCTTCGCCAAATATAGCTTAGCCTGCCCCGGGCACTGATTGCACGCGATAACTGCGCGAAACTTTAAAACGTACCGGCGGTAGTACAAGAAGCAATGATATATTTACACAATTTTAACTTCTTGCAAACGAACAGCCCCACTATAGCAATAAAAAAATTATTCTTCCCCACAATACACAGTGTTAACCCTATGCGTTACGAAGTACAGTGATTTCTCTATATATGTCGCCAAGGCCTGGATGATAAACGTCGCGGCATTATCCCCACTATCGCGAGGTATACCCCGTGAGGGGCTGCGAAGCTCGAGAGGCCTCAGACGCCGAGGAGTGTAACCATAACACAGCTCGGGTTGTCTCCTGGACGATACACGACGCTGGCAAGACCCGTGTTGTTGACATATGTCGAAAATTCACTGTATTCCATTTATTTCAGAAATCTCTATAGATACAATACCTATTGACCTATTTAGAATCTATAAGACACAAGTATACTACAATCAATAGTGCACAAGTAAATGTTGAGTCTGGCTCGACATAGGACCGCAACGGGTGTTTCCAATCAAATTTTCATTGAGCACATCTTTTCCCTAATTTAACTCGGTACATCTGGCTCACTAGAACGTGTAAACGTCCAAATTTTATGAAATCTGTAGAAATCCAATATTGTCATTATCATGAAGCAATGTACACATAATTCGCGTTTAGCGTTCGATGGTTCCAAATGGAGATCCCTATTTCACGTGTATTATTTTAGGTATATTTATATACACGTGTACTATTTCACGTTTATTATTTCACGTGTAACACTTCACCTGTATTTAATTACTCGTGCGTTAATGTATCCATATTCTGATTCGTGTAGTTTTTAAAACATTGAAATCAATGAGAATGTATTAATGCATGTGTGACTAGTGTTCCTGATTTCTCAACATTTTCGTTTCTCGAGAAATGAGAAATAAGACTATATTTCTCGAGAATTCTCGAGAATTCTCGAGAATTTTTAATAAAATAAAAAAATATTGGGAAACTTTTACCAAACTTTTATAAAGTGAAACATTACGCTTTTGTTTTGAAATGACTTCTTAAGAAGCATAATGCGTCTAATGTGGAATCAGACAATCTACTTCTTTTTTTTTTTTGTAACAAAATCTGTAGCCGTAGAAAAATTTCTTTCATTTTGTGTGGATGTTGGCTTTAACCTATACAGAACATCCAAAAGTTGCTGAAGATTGGGTGTCCTTTTTTCAGTGTACTCAAAAATTTGGAATTCCTTTGTTAGAGTCCGGAATTTATTTTCTTCTGTCGCTAAACTCTTGACACTAAATTCTTGAAGGCTGTCTGCAATTTCTAATTCTAACTGTTTTTCCAGTGATAGTTCCTCATTCTGAGAATCTGAAAGTTTTTCACTATTTTCATAAGAATCATTGTTATATTTTCCAAAAAGTCTGCTTAGAATTTGTTTTGCCATTTTATACATATCTGTCTTGATATGGATACAACAATCTTGTCTCTTCTTTTAGATATTTCTTCTTTAATAACAACAAGAAACTCATTATTCAATTCAGTATTCAGTTTTTCTAAAGTTTTAAATAAGAATTTAAGAGAATTTAAGAATTTATATGTTATAAAATAAATCAGATTCATAAGAATTTTCCTGGATTTAAATTTCTCGGGAAAGAATTCTCGAGAAGGAACACTACGTGTGACTATATACATGTGAAATAGCACACGTGAAATAGTACGCGTGTTTTTAAATACACGTGGTATGATACACGTATAGCCGTGTACATACTTAAAACGACACGTATTCACGCACGTGTCTCTGAAACCATTATTCCTAGTTCTGACGTTGATCTTGTTTTCTTGGGAAAATGGATTCGTTCGACCCATACAAAGATTCGCGAACGGTTTCTGTTATTTTCGGAGGATCGACGGAACACGTTTGGCAACGGTATCGGTCGTCTCTTCAGGGATTTACGGATGTAGCGAGGCCGGCTCGTCCGCCGCGGCTGCTTTGTCGTAAACGCAAGGGCATCTGGGGGACCGAATAATGGAACGATAAATCACTGGCGCGATATTCTTGTGCGTCTCGGGCAAACGATAAATCATCAAGCGCACCGAAGGCATACGCGCCACGGTATTAAACGTTTTCGGGGGGCCACTGTCGGCCGCGGCGGCAGCCTGCAGTCTTCGCCAGCGAGGCTTTAAGTTTCGTTTAGCTCGATGGACCGTGGACTGTGGATATCTACGAGCAAGCAGGATCGTTGAGACTTTAAACGCTGGGACACCGGCCAATGTTCTCTTTGTCCGGGAAGACGCGCTTGCAACGCGTGCAATGTCTAAGGTAAACCCAGGTCCCAGTGGCTGACCATGTTCCGGTGTCCGGACAGTAGTACAAATTTCATTTATTTTTTACCTTACTTGTTAATATAATTAAAAATAAAAGTTAGCAGCAGAAAGAAGAAACACTCGTTAACACGTTCGCGGACGCAAATGCTATAGCATTCATTTTCATAGTGATGCAAAATCACGTGAATGCTGTAGCATTCAAATTTTAAAGCCAATTTTTATTCATTTAATTTTATTCAACCTTAAGTTCGCGTAATTAATATACATTTCAAATTGAAATTTGTTTTTATAATTAATATACATTTCATTTGGCATTACTAATGACAGTTAACTTATTATTATTGTTTATTTCGGATAGTACAACTAGTTTCAAGAAAAATTGCCTGTCTATTTTTGCAGCTCACTGAAATTTTTACTGTCCGTGAACGTGTTAATATAAATTAAAATAATCATTATATAAAATTAAAACTTATTAGTTAAAAATTATTATTTTGAAACATGTGTCATATCCATAACAAATCTTGAAGAATTTCTTAAGCTTTTACTAAGAAATCCCGCTAATTTATTAAGGGAATATTTCACTATATCTGATATTTATTTAATATGTAAACCAAATATTCGAACGTGCAAGAAAATTAACATTTTTACTGTAAAATTATAAGATTTACATATTGGGACAACAGTTTTCTCAATGTACCAGTAGGGGACCGTTGTTGTACCAGTAATTCACCGATCAACACGTGGCTGCACATAGCACAGGTGAGTTTTCATATGGAAATATTGAGGATTTAGTTACGTTACATAGAAAATTATAACAAATAGTGTTTATTTCTGATATCTGTGTATTCTTGAAGTAAGTGTATGTACAGTATTTTGTACATAACCTTAAAATTTTAGATTCATATAAAATCAAACTTTATATTTTTTCTTTTATAAATTAAGCATGGCAGAAACGAAAAAATAAAAATATACACAAGATCAATTAAAACAAACTTTTGAAGCTGTATCGGAAGGGGCAACAGGTAATGTCGTACATATTATGTGTTCGGTTAATGGGACACTGTAATTCAGGTACTGGGACATGCACTCTTAGGTTGTCTTTTCTCGTATAATCGTTAAAATAAATACGCCTAACATGATTCAGAGGTTTGAGACTGTCCTAACTTTCAGTAATTACGTTGTATTAGCTTCCAGATTAAACAAAACTTGTTTAATTTTATGGTGGTTTTACACGTTAAATAAAGATATACCGTACCGCTATTCCTTAACCGTTTGAGTCCCAGGGGTCATTGAAAAAACATGGTCGAAAAACGCCGAACAGCGCGATAGCGCTTGTCTTTATCGATTGCGAAGAAGAGGCCTAAGCGGCGCGATAACGATGAAATATAAAATATTTAATTGTATTATTTACATTTAAAAAAACAGCTATGTGATGTAAGTGCGTCAGTAAAGTTGAGCGCGCTACTTCGACAGACAGTGACTGCACTGTCAGCGTTCCATTGTCCATAGCGTCCGGATACTAGGACATTTACCTAATCGGGTCAAGTTCTTCTGCCGAAGTGTTTCATCACACGGACGAATTTGTTTGTATTGAATCTACGAACGAGACGTACATACAGTGACGAGCAAAAGTGTAAACACACTTCGTTAGTTTGACATAAAACGTGATAATACAACCTATTTTTCAATTGAATGATACAGCTTAGGTAATAATAATTATATGGTAAATGTAATAAACAAAACATAACAGTTTATGTTAGATAATATTAACAATGTATATAATAGTTTACAAAAAATAAGGATTTGAAGCAATGTTCACAGTTTTGCACGTATTATCAGAAACGGTTAAGATAGTACACAAATGCTAGGGAAATGAAATTGTCAACAAACACTGATAGCCAACTGTAGTAAGACACGTTTAGAATGGTAAGTCAAGGTGAAACCACTTACTGCAGATAAAAGACACAGTATCATTACATTGTGCGATAAAGGTTTTTCACTACGGCAAATTGCAGTAAAATGTGGTGTAAGTCATACGATGGTTGCAAGGATAAAGAAAACCTATGGTAGTGTGTCAACTTCTTCAAGAAACGGTAGACCGCAACTTGTTTCTGACAGAGCTGCACATGAAATTGCACATCGTCTTCGGTCTAAAAGTCATAAAACACCAAAAATCGCGGTTCAAGACGTTGGAGTAAATGCAAATGAATGGACCATTCGCCGATCCTTAAAGAGAATCGGGTTAAAAGCGAAAGAAAAGAAACGCAAACCAGCTCTTTCAGATAAAAATATTAAACTACGAAAAAAAATTTGCTCATACGTACAAACAGTGGACAACAGAAGATTGGAAAAGAGTTATATGGTCTGACGAAACAAAAATTAATAGATTTGAATCTGATGGAAGGTCTTGGTACTGGACTTGATCGGAAAATAGTAATCAAGCAAGTAGCATAAAACAAATTATACTTATTATTATACTACCAACATAAGAGTGTTGGTCCCTTAGTTCGGATAGAAGGTATCATGTGGAAAGAGCATTATTTAAATATTTTGCAAAATAATTTACCTTCTGTTGTTAATTCTATTGAATTTGCTGAAGATCAAATAGTATTTCAACAAGACGGGGCCCTAAGCATATTGCAAAGATAGTAAAAACCTGGCTAGGAAACCAAAAGTTTTCTGTGATCAAGTGGCCAGCAGAAAGTCCAGATATGAACCAAATCGAAAATTCGTGGTCAATTGTGAAAAGAAGGCTAGCAAAATATGACAATCCACCTCCAGGTGTTCATGAACTGTGGAAAGGACAGAACAAGAATTGTACAACATTGAGCCGGAAATTATTAAAAATTTAATAGATAGTATGCCACGCAGGCAAGAGGCAGTACAAAAACGTAAAGGAAAATGGACAAAATATTAATTTAAAGCTTTATTTCGAGGAGCAAAATTAAAGTGCAAAACTGTAAAAATTGTCTTCAATCCCTATTTTCGATAAATATTCCGTATATTGTTAATATTAACGAAAATAAACTGTTGTGTTTTGTTTATGCTATTCACTTTATAATAATTAGTACCTAATCTTTATCGTTCAATTGAAAAATAGTTTGTATTACCACGTTTTATGAAAAACTAGCGAAGTGTGTTTACACTTTTGCTCGTCACTGTATAAATAGACCGATAACTCCTAATAAGCTCCTTCGTTACGAATTTTGTCCACTCGGACGATCAGTTACTACGAAACAACTATGGTACGCGATTTTTTGGTTTCCCGATGATTAGGCTCCGGATGATTAGAACGCGGAGATATGTTGACGCGTAAAAGCGGCTTACTGACGATGACTGCGGGAACCCACTCGACCACGAACTATTCGAGTATGCACGCGCGGCACTGTCGCGGGTACCTCGTTATATTTCTAATTACGGATTCCCGCTTCGATGGAGAGAAGTTTTAATCACCGGCTTACGTAATTATTACTCCCGGAGAGCAACGTTGGCCATCTTCGTCGGACGGCAGTCATCGAACGGCCGGCGAAGATTACCGTCGTAATCGTCGAACGAACTTTCGAACGACCGCGGCTGGTTTAATCGTTCGCGGATTAACCGTGCCGCTGATTTTTCACGGAAAATTAGAAATTCGCGTTTCGCAACGCGAACGGAACGAAACGGAACGGAACGGAATGGGGTCGGGGCCGTTAAAACCGTCGCCGCGACGGAACACGATTACGGTTTCATTTCCAGGGAGGAACGCGGCCGATAGCGGCACAATAATTAGCCGTAATCGCGGCGTTGACCGTTTATAGCGACGGAGCCATCTAATCAAGATCGTCATATCCCGGTCTGCGGCCAGACCGCTTTGTCGACTCGATGGAACCGTGGAAACTGCGGATCCCGTGCTTTCGGATCAATTGCCGAAGAGACGGCTTTGTTCTTCGCTCTCCTCCGATGCTGCGACGTTCAAACGCAGCCGGGAAAGTCGAAACTAAATTCGAACGATTTTTCTCTCGCCATTTCAGAACGGTTCGCTCTGCCTTAGGTCGGTGCGGTTTCTCGAAAGGTCGAGAAATCTTGTGACTGGGCCCAATTTCTTTCAACCCTATCGATTTCATTGAATCGAGAACGAGTATTAGTTTTAAATATTCAGTTGGAACTAAAACGCTTCGCTCTACCTTCAATCTATGTATTTTTTAAGAAGTGGCGATACCTTGCAATTGGACCAGTCTATTTGGCCCCTATCGATTTTATTGAATCATCGCGCGAATGAGACCTAGTTTGAAGTATTTAGTCAGGACTAGGACCCTCCGCTTTTCCTCCGGTTAGCGTGTTCTTCGAAAAGTGGAAAAATCATGTGACTGAACAGGTTTACTCAGCTCTTATCGATTTTATTGAATTGAATTTCATTTTATTGATCTTTTTTTAAAGACCGCGCAATTCAGGAAGATCTTGTATCCTTATCGAAAATATTCCTCGTAATTAAAATTGCAGAAAGTTTTTATTTTGCGTAAAGATCCCCAGACTAATAATTTTAATTTCATTGTTGAGCCAAGTGTTTAGTTCCACAGTCTAGAAGCCGCTTGCAGAATTTTGGAAGAAAAAGCCACTCTCAACTCCCACGTCAAAATCCGATCACCTACTATTTCCATTCGTGTTCGAAGACTTTCAGTTCTCGTTGAAATCTGCCAAAAATGCTTTGGATTCTTATTTCCCAAATAGCCAAATTGATTTACGTTTGCAGAGTGGAGGTATACTTTGAGCTGGCTAAAATTTCGAGGAAAAATGTTTCAAATATCATCTACGATACTCGATGTTCAATAGTTTAAATTGATAGGGAGATTCGAAAATGCTTGAAAATATTAAAAAAATTCCTTCGATATTTAGATTATCGCTCTACGTTTACCGTTTATTTATTCAAAGCAATCCGCATTTTTCTTGTATACACACGGTATTAATTCAGAGGAGCTAAATAAAAAAATATTCCAAATTAAAACTTATTTTCGCTTTAATGCTTTCCTTTGAAAAACGAAAAATCGAGATGGTTCATATAAGAAACAGTCGAGAATGAAATCATTAATTTGTAGAAGACGTAGAGTCAAACGATGTTGGTATACAATAGAAAATTTTCCAACAAATTGCAACACAAATTAACACTTCACCTACCCGAAGCCTATTAATAGGATGTTCAATAATTATGCTGTACCAAAAGGAAGCTTAAAATTCTTTTTTCAAAAAATAATACTAAACGAAACAATGAAATTGCATTACCCGAGTTGTCGAGTCATGATCGAAATTTTATGAACTTTTATGAACTGAATATGAATGACTTTTATGAACCTAGAGATTGTCCATCCCCGAAACAGTGCATGATCGCGATTCGCAGGGTCTCGCCTACGCGAAAAACGGGAGGAGCCGGCACCAGAGACGTGGTTCTCCGCCTTAGCGTAGTCCACGGGCCGCCTTATAAATATTTATAATGCGCAAACAGAGGGAAACGATCCTGGCGGAAACCGCGCGACGAATTCGATCGTGAAAGCATTTGCTTGTACTTTAAACGGCGGTCCCAGCCGCGCTGTATAATTCACTAAAATTGAACTTCGCCTTCGTCGGAACGATCGAAGCATTTCGTGCTGTACGCCGGATTCCAGAGACCGGAGCACGCGATGTTCCTTGCCAAAGGAGAGAGAGAGAGAGAGAGAGAGAGAGAGAGAGAGAGAGAGAGAGAGAGGGAGGGAGGGAGGGAGGGAGGGAGAGAAAAAAAGCGTTTTCCGAAGAAACCGAATACGTTTTTCGACAGCCGGAATCCCCTTTGCGCTTGAAAACCGTATCCGGTGGATGCCGGTGCAAATAATTCGAAGAAAAAAATTAACGGGGGAGCCGGCTGGGATTCACGACGGAAAAACCGCGTGTGTACAACAAAAATCCACAGAGTTTAGGAACTCGAGAGTAAACCGGGAAGGAAGTCGATCTCTCGTTCGATCTCTCCCGACTTCTATTTTCGCGTATCGAACGATAACGAACAACTTTATCCGAACACGAGATTTCTCGCGGAAAATAAGTACACCTTCCACTGATTCCGCCGCGTGCCCGGAATACGATCCTCGAATCCGACCAGCCCGTAGGCCACGCCGAAATATACGTCCCCCTTTTATTGGTCCCGATTTTTATGCCCTTGCCCCGGAATATACAGTGTGTCCCACGAACTCTGTCCACTTGAATATCTTGGTTATTTCAAACTATACGAGAAAATGTTACTTACAGAAGTTGTAGGGTTTAAGAAATTACATAATATGGTATAAATGATATTCTTGCAATTGGAGGCGTAGGGAAGATATAGAAGTCACCTTTGTTTTTTTAAATGGAATGTCCAATTTTTTATGCTCGATTTTGATAGATTGCCGTATTCTGAGTATAAAAGTACTAAAGTGTATTTGTCCTAAAACCTACCGTTGCTGAGATATTTGACTGTTTTCATTCTATTACTTTCATTATGAAACGTATTCAAGGATATGCTCACTACGTCAAATTTAAACATTGGTAGGCTTTCGACGTCTCTCAGTGTCAGTCAGTTTCTCAGTTAATGAACATAAGGTAGTCAATATGAAATTTTCATTCGAAGAACAATTAGAGATGCTTCCAATTTATAGAGAAAGTAAGAGAAACACAATTGTGGCTCGAAATTTGTACCGTGTAAGATATCCAAACCGCATATGCCCATCATACAAGATTTTTGAAAGATTGTGTAAAAAATTAAAAGAAATTGGAAGTCTCGCTGTTCGTAAAATGAATCGTGAAAAACCTGTATGCAGTGATCAAGATAATGAAATTAATGTTGTTGCAATGGTACATGATAAATCTCATATCAGTGTACGTCAGATTCAGCGCGAATCTGAAATCAGCAAAAGTAGTGCATCGCGAATTCTCACTCATCACAAATATCATCCGTACCACATTAGCCTTCACCAGAAATTACATGACATGGATCGTGTAAATTGTGTTAGATTTTGTGGATAGGCTCAAGAGCAGCTACAAATCAATCCACTTTTTTCTCTTTAATACTATTTACCGATGAGGCTACTTTTACCAGCACTGGGCGTGTTAATTTACATAACACGCATTATTGGTCAGTACAAAATCCTCACTGGCTACGAAAAATTGATCATCAAAGACGCTGGTCCATTAATGTGTGGTGTGGAATCATAGGGCAACCAATAATTGGGCCCTATTTCATTGACGGCACTTTTACTGGTCAAAAATATGATACGTTCTTAAGAAATACATTGCCAAATTTATTAGAAAATGTGCCATTAAGCGTTCATCAGACAATGTGGTATCAGCACGATGGATGTCCAACACACTACGCTCGAAGGGTGAGAAGGTCACTTAATGAAATATTCCTAAATCGATGGATAGGACGCGGTGGCACTATTTCCTGGCCAGAACGAAGTCCAGATTTAACACCCCTAGATATTTTCTTGTGGGGAAAATTGAAAAATATTGTGTATCGAGATGCACCAACAACTCCGGAAGATATGAAGTAACGAATTATCGCAGCGTGTGCTACAATAGATGCTCCAACAATAAGACGTGTAAGAGACGCAACAGTTCAAAGACTACAAGGTTGCATCGCTGCAGGTGGCTGACATTTCGAACATTCTTCATGAAAACAGTCAAATATCTCAGCAACGGTAAGTTTTAGGACAAATACACTTTAGTACTTTGATACTCAGAATGCGCCAATCTATCGAAATCGAGCATAAAAAATTGGACATTGCATTTAAAAAAATAAAGGTGACCTCTATATCTTCTTTACGTCTCCACTTGCAAGAATATCATTTATACCATATTATGTAATTTCTTAAACCCTACAACTTCTGTAAACATTTTCTCGTATTGTTTGAAATAACCAAGATATTCAAGTGGACAAAGTTCGTGGAACACACTGTATGCATACTGCTACCACTGCGAAACGGTAATTTATCCTCGAATTTAGATCACTGAAAGAGACTGAAGAGACTCGATTTTTAGTGTAGTTTATTGAACCTTGGAAGACTAGATTAAGTAATACTGCAGATAGAATGACTAAACTGGACTTGAACTAGTAGATCGAACTAGAAGAAAGAATTCGTTTGGAACGTGATGTCAGAATTAAATTTAAGAAATATTTTCTCTTGAGTTTGGTTGTGTATTTATCGTTTGCGCGCTGTCGTTGGATAAAGTAGCCTAAGTGGGAGGTGTGGAGTGATTTCTTACAACCGAATGATCGCGGAATCAATGATCTCGGTCCCACGATGTTAGCATCTGGAATCGGTGAACGCAACAATTTCGTCGGACAAACGCGAACGCGGTGATGGCCAACGAGAGCTCGGCTAAACAGATTAAACGCGCATTCGATGAGTTACGCAGGTGAGCACCAATTGTGTTCATTATTAACGTAATCGGGTGCACCTGAGCCACGCGTGAATACGTTCGAACGCCGAGCGGTTTACGACTGCTAACGATCGCGAAATGTATCGATGTCGTTATGCGCGCTACCCATCCAACAGTTTCGATGCTCTCGAATCGCGCGCATCGATTAACGACGGTCAACGCGGACGATGCAGCCCGTGAAAAACCTTTTTGCTACGCTGATATTTAATTCCCGATTGTCGGCAACCGACCAACAAATTGCGAGCCTCGTGTCTTGCGAACTCGTTGGTGATGTTATTCGAGTAATTGACTGAAATGATTCAGCTTCGACTGCAATCACTTTTTTAAAATGCACCAGGAGACTTGAGATTTTTTACGAAATTAGAAGTATTAGTTTGCTAAATTTCACGCGAAGAAAATTCCTTTTATTCCTCACTGCTTTTCCATAAAAAATATTTCAAGATGCATTCAATACGTTTCAGCATTCTACGCATTTAACAGAACGATTTCACCTACATATTTGGAAAAGGTCGGGGAATGTTAACTAAATTTATTTTCGGCATTGCGTGCAATGTGGATTTAGAAAGAGAGCAATAAAATGAAAAACGCCATTGAAAATATTTATGGTGTATGTGCATGAACAATATGTTTTAAGTGGAAGAAGATATCAGACGTGGATTTTGCGTACTCATAAACCGTGTTTTTCAAGCTGTTTTCCCCGGTTCGATAAATCAAGATCGGATCGGTGGACAGCGTTTGATACCGATGGATTAAAGGCTCAAATTGGGGCAGAAGCTTTTTAATCCAAAGCACCAACAATTTTTTGGAAACGGGATGAAACAGTCTGATAGATGGAAGAATGTCATTGAAAACGATTGGTGTAACAAATGTGCAAATTTTGTGTACACGACAAATCACTGGAACACCAGTGGTCCATTTCTGGTATCAGAATCAACAATTTTCCTTTATTTTTAAAAGACTTCTGTTTTGTCCTATATGTCTCGTTTAAGAGAATATCAACGCCAATGTCCGCTGTAGCCGCGCTCCGATTGGTCCGCCTTTTTCGTTAATAACTCCTGAACAAAGCCGTGGGGAATATTTTCGTGAAGGAAAAACTTACTCCAAATGTTCTCAGGAATTACTTCTTACAAGGAAGTGCAACATTTTTAGGACACACTGTATATTTACACTCGAAGCTGATTCGACTGCACTTAACGCGCCTCCTCGTACCATATTCGAACATTTAGAAATCTATTAAATACAAACATATTTAATACTGTAGAAATTGCTTCGGACAATAGTATAGAAATTTTTAGTGGTTCCTCAGAGTCGCCCTGCGAGTACAAAGGCTTAAAAAAATCGCTTGGGTCGAAGGCTGGTACCGTTCAGCAAACAGCTACCAAAAAGAGATTATGGAGCAGGGACCAGAAAGAACAAAAGTCATGGAATAACAAGTATTTCATTGACTAAAATCGTATTGGTTACAAATAAGGATTATAAGTAACCGAAAATTTTTTCTCTTGTTGGTACATGTTATCGTTGAAAGAAATTCATTTCGATCACTTATAAGAGTTATCAATGAAATAAGTTTATTTCGATCGTTCATAACAGTTATTGATGAATGAAAACTTTCAAATGGTAGAACATCAATTATTTAATAAATTTTTTATTCGTAAAATGAATTGCTACAATCAAAATTTAGTATGACAAACATGAGTTTTACCAAATTTTCTCCTGACAAATTACACTGCAAATCACCCAACGTTAATTTTAGAGCAGAAAAGATTCGTTCAAGGTTAACCTGAGTGTGCCCCACGCGGGCTCAGCATGAATTACGCACGCTAGTTTTGATAAATACAAGACTCTATATTTCTGATTTTCTCAGTTGAAAAAATTTTTCAAAATTTTTTCTTCATAGTTTGTGTTGTTCGAAACTTGTTGTAAGAAAACTTCACAATGAATTTTACAAGCTTGCCCGATCCGAAAAAGGGTAGACAACTCAGTAATTAAATAAGCAACTGAAATGAATTTTCTCATGAATAATTATTATGAACAAGTGAAAAGAAATTCGATCATCGATAACTGTTATGAATGATGAAATTAGCTTCTCTCATTGATAACTATTATGAGTGATCGAAATGAACTCCTCTCATCGATAACTGCTTTGAGCAATCGAAACAGTTTTAATCGATAACAGTTATCGAGGAGGATCCAATTTTTTGGGCACAAATAACTGCTATTTGTAACCAAAAAGTATAAAAATCGATATTTTCGAAACATTTTGTTCTTCGAATTTTTTTCATTATATTATGTGTAGATTATTTTAAATTTCAATAATAATCAACTTTTTATTAATGATTTTTATCGTATAAAATTGTAGAGTAACTGTTATTTTTGCTTCCTGTTATGGAGAAACGAGAAAATTGATGCTGCTTTTCGATCTCTGGTTCATTAATAAAAATTAGTCGCGTAAGAGGACACCAACTCGTAAAGAAGATCGCGTTTCGCCCGTCGCCGGAATCAAACGAACGTAAAACCAGCGTCGTAGCCGTAAACGTACGAAAGAGGCGAGTGTCGGGAATATTGTTCCTCGTCGCGTGGAAATTTCGTTGGGAAGGGTCTCGAAGGAACGAGGGCCGCGCAACAGCCCGTCATAGAGAGGCCCTAATTTTCGCTGCTCGTCCTCCGCCTCTTCGACCTCGTTCGCGTCGTCCCACGCGACGCGATATCTTTGTCGCCTAACCTTCCCGGCGAAAGAAAGGGACGCCGAGTTCTAAACGCGGGGCTACATTTGCATTTCTCGGCGCTTAGGGTCCGAGCGAGGCGGCGGGGCGAGTCGACGTTATGCAAATCTTAATTCGCCCCGCTGGAAAACTCGTAAAATTACCGAGCTTTTCCGCAATAAAGCCCCAAATTACTTGCACGCCTTTGAGCCCTTTGCCTTGCCCTCGTCCGTTCGCCCGGCTTCATCGGGGAGAAAAAAGGCCGAGGATCTCTCGACGATCCTAGATCGCTTCGTCTTGATAACGGTTATGGGTTGGAGCTGATCGTTAACGGGAGTGCTCCAAGTTCAAATGAAATTACGCGCTCGTACATACGACGCTCCGGCTCCCAGGACCAACATTTGCAAAGCCGATTCTCATGAGTCAACGTTAAGTCGAATCGGGGGCCGACCACGCTCTAATTCGTTATTTCCACATTGTTTATCTCAACGCGGCCCGCTCCGGCTGAAAGGACTCGAGCATAGCCGTCCCATGTACATTATGCGAAACGATAATCCGAGGAATCGTCAACTTGCATACAGGACCAAAAGCTCCCGCGCACGTGGCTCTATTAGATCGTCCCATTAGCAATCTCAGACTTATCTTACTTTAACCGTGGTATTCTCTATGCTTTCGCTGTGATTATCTCTGTTCTTAATAATTCCACAGCAGAAAATTTACACATTTATGTCTACGTTTATTTTCATGCTTAAATACACTGGTAACTACACTGCGTATCTGTATGCAAAATAAGAATTGTTTGCATTGGTTACAATTATCAGGAGCCAAACAGAAATTTTGTTCTTCCCTTAAATATTTGAATAAGCTGAAACTAATACATTGATATCATTAAATTCTTTTAAATTATACTTGTCATTTTTCTACGAATTATAGACTGCAGATTTTTGTGCAAAATAGAAATTGTCTGCATTGATTGCAAGACACAGAAGCCAGATAAACATATCTCGTTTCTTCCAAAAATTTTCCAGAGTTGGAAATAATATGTGTACGCAGGACAAATAAAAAAGACGGCACTGGTTTCTCAGGTGACCTAATAGATTCTGGAATATAGTTGAACGATATACGTTCGAGGGAATCGGAGACAAGGAAAGTTCGGAAGACGACAGAGTTTCCGTTTTTCAGGGTCCTTGGAAAATTCATTCCGCCAGGGTCCGCGATTTTCGGGCACACGACTCGCCGATAAATTATCGAAGGAGACCTACGGGGACGATATCTCGACCTTCGGTGTGTTCCATCGCGCGCCCTATTGTAAATTTATGGGTTATCGTGTATATAGACGCAACGGCACGGAAGAACGCGCGATATCCTTGTTCGGTTTTATGGCGGTGGTGGAGGAAATTTGCGAGATCCGTATCCCGTGGGAATAAATGCGAAACCAGACTCTGCAGCGTCCATTGCGGATAATAGCGCGATGTGTACTACGCGCTTCCACGTATTTAGACTTACCGAGTGGCTCGTTTAAGCGTTAACGCCGAGATATCTCCGGCAACCACCGGATAAAATGGTTCGAACAAAACAACGAAGCGGTACCGTTCCCTCCGGTGTTTGCAAGAATGTTAATATCGTAAAATGTTGGTCCGTTTATCGCTGCGTCGCGTCTCGACGCGTCGCGCCGTATCGCGTCGTTCCGAACATTTGCAAACTGTTTACAGTCTTTCTCGCGTGTATGCCGTGTGCGTCTTTTCTGCAATTGTCTCCGTTTCGAAGACCGTAAAACGCAAAGTTGTTGTTTAACGAATTACTGTTGCCGTGGAGATAATTAAATACTTGTCTTTCAGTGAGAATGTTACGCCATCGTGGTTTCACGGACATTACTAGTCTGGCGAACGACGATGGACCCAGAATCGAAAATGTTTTAAAAGATAAACGGTAATTTGTTGTGTTTTTACATCGCAGTAAAAACAATCGTTTCGGTGAACATAGAAGGGTTTAAATAATTTCTATGTTTACTAGTGATCGTTCATATCGACGTCATATTGTTACGAAAAGCCTGAGTACCATATTACCAATTTCGTTGCCATCGATTGATTGGCACGCTCCCTGGGTCCTCCCCCCCCCCTGGATCATCTCCCTCCCATCCCTACCATAGATCCTTTCCTCCTTGCCTAGAATCCTCCCTCCCTTGTCTGAATCGCCTCTCGCTCTACCTTACCGTAGATCCTCTTTCCCCCTTCCCCTCTAGGGATCGCCCCTTTTTTCCCCTAAATTCTCTCTTTCCCTTCCCTAGATCCTTCTCTCCCCTAGCCTTCGATGGATGCCCTTCTCCACATCCCTTCCACCTGGATCACCCATAGATTCCCTTTTTCTAATCCCTCCCGCCTGGAACACTCCCTTTCCCTCCTCCCTACCCTTGCCCTTATCTAACTCATCCCCTTAACTTGTATGTAGTGCTAATTCGCCCCCTTTATTCCGTTCATATTACTGAAAGTAGAAATTAAAGAGAAGAATATTGTATTCTAATCAATAGTGTTATTATATATGTGTCCATATCCGAAAGGAATCATCCTAAACAAATTTAAACTTCTGAGCCGATTCCGTGACGGAAATCATGTTTGTGGCGCCATCTACAGCGGCAGATTTGTGAACTAACATTCCCTATCTTTGTAATGTGTAAGAGAAGGACAGGTAGAGAACGCACTTATGCCACCTACTTTCCGTCAGCAACCTAATCCCCTGATACTTACGCGCGAAATATGATACGCGAAGAAGTATCCAACAAGATAACTATCATGACAAACTATATAGAAAGAAGAGGGTAGACTTCTTTAAATAATCCGACAAGTCGATGGAAATGAATTGATGATTCCCTTCGCTTTAATGATTGAAAATATTTTCGAACTGTAGATAATAGTATAGACATTAAAAAATATTCACGTTCTAGTGGGATTTCTAGTGGGATTCAATAATTATTAACATTATTTAAATCTATATATGTTCTAGTATAAAGAAGTATCTTCGGATAGGTACCCTAATGAATCAATTCCCAGCTTTACAGAATTAATAGATGCCGTTGTATGAGTTTAAAGAAATCAAAATGGAGACCCGACAACCCTCGGAATATAATTCTTGCGCGAATTTCGATCCGAATCTACTAGTTATTTACAATTATTTAAATTTCACTCACCGGTGATGTAACCTACAAATACCGCCGGCTCCCCAGGTACTGATTTCTCGATTGCAAACAATTGATCCACGATGATTCATGATCGATGAAACAGAAATGGATCCTCACCAAAATTTCACTGACATTTCCGACAGTTCCCATCTGAAATTAATCAATTATTAACCATTTTTGTATAGAATTCAAACTATGGCGCCAATTCACTTGGCAGTACTTCTAGCATTTCATATTTTCTCAATTCACATTGTTTACTCATGGAAATTTATAGTCAAAGAAACTCACTTGAATCTCAGGTACTTGTTGTATCATTTTGACGCAAAGTTTGCACTTAATTAACTAAGTATCATTGATTTTTCACGAGGTTCTCCGTCTTCCTACGGTCCACAGCAAATGGCAAATACGTATCCCACATAGTGGCGCCACCCAACGGTGATCAATAATATTAATTAGTTTGAATTTTTGGTATCCTGTCACGGGTGACGCCACCTGTGTTTGCTGTGAGTTCACCTGTCGATAACCTTTGTCTATCATTTTGAGTATTTTACCACGGATGGCGCTACAAGCCCAAAATTAAAAATTTACAGTATTTTTGCTTCCGTCAATTGTATTTTGCGCATACGCGTATAGTATCCTGATGACTCACTTTTAAAATTTTCTCCCAACAATTGCTAAACACCCTACATAATATATCCCCTAAAACCTAAAAGCACGTTTGTGCTAAAAGTTTTAAAACTATGTAAAGTTTTAGCGCCAATAGAGCTGCAACCCTTCACACTCAAACACTTCTACACCCTGACCCTGTATTTATATGACTTATGTGACGAACAGATTAGTCCATGTGGTTGACTATTCTTGTTAAAACATTTTTGCGACTTAATTATAATTGGTATCCCTCAATGTTGCAATAACTGTTACATAAAGGAATGAAATTCTGAAGACTGACGTCATTGCGATGTATTTTTAGAGCACATGTATTCTTACATTCCTCCACGTGCTAACCTACTCTGTTTGTAAACAATTCGTTTTCGCTTGACACATCGAACACAATGACTTTTGCTGGATTGAATTTGAGTCCGTGGATAGTGAATCAATGTAATTCTATGGGTAAGTTTCCATTTAGATACCAAAAATCTTATAAAACATATCCTACGTTGCCATTTGTGATAGGTCTGAAGAAACCTACTCCGATTCAGGAAAATTGTGTGCCAAGAATTTTGGCAGGTGAAGATTGTATTGGATGTGCTAAAACTGGAAGTGGAAAAACACTTGCGTTTGCACTTCCTATAATTCAGAAATTGTCTGAGGATCCCTATGGTATATTTGCTTTGGTCTTGACGCCTACCAGAGAATTAGCTTTTCAAGTATGTTTGCGTATCTAATTACTTCTCCCTGCATTCTCTCTTGGCAAGAGTCATACTAAAAGCTTGTATACATAGATTGCAGATCAATTCTCAGCAATAGGGAAATCTATTAGTCTGAAAAAATGTGTAGTTGTTGGTGGAATGGATATGGTTACACAAGGCTTGGAGTTGTCGAAAAGTCCACATATAGTTGTCGCTACTCCAGGACGTTTGGCAGATCACTTAGAAAGCTGTGACACGTTTTCCTTAAGAAGGATTAAATTTCTGGTTCTGGATGAAGCTGACAGACTTCTCGGTGGTCACTTTGACGACCAAATAAAGACTATATTCAATGCTCTGCCTAAACAAAAGCAAATTCTCCTTTTTAGTGCTACTATGACAGACACTCTTGATAAAGTAAAACACGTTGCATCTAGCAAGGTATGAATTATCATGGAAATTGATATAGGGTGCTGTTGGAAAATGCCTGACTACAATTATTTTTGAAGGTTTTCATGTGGGAATCTAACGATGACACTGGTGTAGCTACAGTAAAAGAACTAGATCAACGTTATGTACTTTGTCCGAGTGACGTTCGCGATTCGTTTCTGGTAGAAGTAGTTAAAACATTTCGATCAAGTAACAAGGATGGATCTATAATGATTTTTACGGACACTTGCAAGTAATTATACAGTATGTCCGGTTTAGATAGACGCGATTGTTTTAAGTATTAAAAATGCAAGTAAATGTTTCCTTCCCTATGACCTTCACAGGAATCTTCAAGGCCATCCAAGATGTGCAGCATTTGTCATTTCAGATACACAGCAACATTTTCTTTGTATTTTTAATTCTTCAGAAAATAATCGCATATATACATAAACCTAATATACTGTACACATGGTTTTCAATAATATAAAAAAAATGAACAATGTTTTATTGCGCATTGTCTTCTAGGAACTGCCAAGTATTGTCTATGACACTGAATGAAATTGGCTTTAGAAACGTAGCTCTTCACGCAATGATAAAACAAAGAGAACGGCTCGCAGCGCTCAGCCAATTCAAATCTAATCATACGAAAATTTTAATAGCTACAGACGTCGCAGCGAGAGGTTTAGATATCCCTACAGTAGAGTTAGTCATAAATCACATCGTACCGAACGTGCCAAAAGAATACATTCACAGAGTCGGGCGAACAGCCAGAGCTGGTAAAGGAGGCATGGCTGTTACCCTAATCACTCCGCACGATATCAAATTGTTGCACGCAATTGAGGATACTGTAGGGACTAAATTGACAGAGTACAAAGTTAATGGTAAGGTATTCATTAAATCGATTGGTGTTACTCAAACGAATTGAAAGACTCGGAATGATTCAATGCAACATTTTCTGCGCAGACAAAGAAATAGTTACGATGATAACGCAAATATCGGTGGCCAAACGAGAAGCGGAAATGCAGTTGGACGAAACAGATTTTTATGAGAAAAGAATGATTAATAAGCGCAAAAAGCTCATTCTCGAAGGAAAAGATCCAGACGAGATCGAGGAGATATTGGAGAAAAAAAGGTCTGGCAAATCGAAGAAGATCAAAAAGAGGAAACTTGCAGAGAAAGCGTCATAATGCAGACAAATGCGATTAGCTCAAGTTTTATTATCTGAAAAAATGTATATAATAATATGATGTATAACAAGCTAAATTATTGCTATGAGATACTTATATAGTTTTTCAATAGATGAAAGGCACTTGGTTATTTGTACCATATGATTATCATTACAGTGAGAAGATTATTATATTCGGTATAAAAAAAATATAAGAAAATATTTAGGTTGTACAAACTTCTCTTTGCTAATTATTATCTATAAGAAACAAGTACAAAACAACCACAAAATATGTAGTCTACGAGTTATTTTCAGTCGCATGTTTTAACTATAGGTTCCAATAATTATAGGACTTAACTTTTCAGATTATAATAACTTTGCAACAATATAATACTTTTGAATATTGCACACGTTAACATTCCTATTTACAGCCGACAAAGCATATGCAAGAGAAGATCATTAAGAGAAACTTTATAATCGATTGTAATTCTACTTTGGCATTCGTTTTTCCTTTCTTCAAGTTAATGAATGGTTTGAGGACTACATATTTGGCAAGTGAAATAAGGTATATATTCAAATATCCTTTACTCATGTAAATGCTACTTGGTAAGGTGTCGGACTGCATATTTAAAGCCGTGCTCGAATTTTCTCTTCGTTCTGAATCAAATTTAATTTATCTAAGAAAGCATATAGTTCTCCCACATATTCTTTCGGATATTTGCGAAAATGTCCGACATGTGGAGATTTATCGAATATCTTGACGTATGTCTGAAAGAAACGGACACAAATGTAGTCTGTTTATATTAAACAGTTCGAAATCTTACCTTAACACCATTGATAACCCATTGGTCATGAACTCGCATATTGTCCCTTATGTTACCAACAGTGTCCACTTTACTTATAAAGAATAATGCTGGACTGTGTACTAAATTCGTATGAAACAATTGACTAGATCGTACATAGTATTGAGTAGATTGCTTGTAAAATGTTCGTAAGTGATACCTAAAAATCATTTTGATACCATGTTGGACTTAAGGCACTGATAAGAGGGAGACCCTAGCTATCTGACTTTGGTTTCAATGATAAAGATGCTACCATCCTACTCCACTATCGCAGGTTTGGAATTTTTATATAATTATTGTATACTATCATCGTACGAAAGCTCGTTGATATCAAAGTCGGATAATTGAGATCTTTCCTTTGAAAAAGGCATGCAATCACGTTAAAGAATTGACTCACTCTAGATACTTTTGAAGCATGTTTTGCAACATGTAATTTTTCGGGAACACAGCGGGCGGTATACCCGATGATACTTGGGGTACATCGACCACACTATCCCAGACCTGACCGATAACCATGTCAATGATATGAGCATACTTTTGGCGGTCGCTTTGCATTAAATCCATCACTTCTCCCCACATGTACGCACCCACTGAAAACCCATGTAACAATATCT
This sequence comes from Halictus rubicundus, assembly GCF_050948215.1. Lineage (NCBI taxonomy): Eukaryota > Metazoa > Arthropoda > Insecta > Hymenoptera > Halictidae > Halictus > Halictus rubicundus. The sequence goes on from NC_135151.1 coordinate 1,430,372, forward strand.
GTTGATTACGTTCGTACTGTACTAGGAAATCAAGCAAATCTGCAGCAACCATCTAGAAAAGAAACTTTCCTCGATTATACTGCACGCCTGTTTCCTTACTTATCCATACCTACCCTGGATCCCTTTGTGGGCCACATCAGTTGCCAAGGAGTAAGTGTCACTAAGGCAACGTCGAAACCCTGTTCTGTATATAGGTTCACAAATTTCATAACATGCCTACGTTTGGACATAAGCCAGCTCAGCATAACTAGCAATGGTCTGTTGTCAAGGTTCTTGAACTTTTCCATTCGGCCCTCAGGAGTCTTGATCTTTTTGTCGTGTGAGATGAATTCAATGTTCTTCGTAACATGGTAGCTGGATATTTTGCATACCAACAATAGCAGAGTCTGATTTCAGAAAAAATTTCAGTATAAATATATTTCTGAGAAACAAAGTGTTATAGAAATTTGTATAGAAAGTAAAAGGAACAAATCTACATTACCAAATCCTGTTTCTGACTTAACAATTGTGGCTGAGCATAAGAAACCAGTCGTGTTCTCGCCAAAGTAGTTGACAGTATTCTTCCAATAATCATTGTTGCTGCTTGAATCCTCTGGAACTAAACTGTATCGAAGGAAAAAATTTATTTTGAGCGGTGGACATAAATAAAAACGTAAATTATCAAGAAAAAATATACAGTACTTTACGAATTAATAACTACACTAGGTTATTAAATTGCACCTACTGAATAAAAAAGAAACGGAAATTCAAATTACATAGTGTTATGATATGATAACTTGTTGACAGTTACGAGTTAAAAATTACACATTACATGATTACATAAATGATTCGCAAATGATTTGTAAATGAATGTGACAATGTGTTGACAGACTAATCGAGGGGGGTCGAAGTACAACCTACATACAAGCAATTTAAAATCAATTAACCCATCCGTGACATTTTTATACGCTGAAGAGGCATATTGCTCTCCTCTCCTTATTTTTTCTGTGTCCCGTCTTCTCTGTCTGTCTGTCGATTTAAAGAGTCGTAAGCGCGAAGATCAAATTTCATTGAATCTCCCTATTTCCGCTTTACATAATATTTTGTGAAGGGTCGCGTGACATAAGCACACTGTGCATTCCCTTTAACATTTTTTCCATTGATTACGAACCGTGACAGTCAAATTTATAGGCACAAAAACTCACAAGAACCGTTTCGACGAGCGCAGAGTTTCCAACTACATTATCACAAAGATTTACGTTGGGCAGAAATATCCGTTTCACATTTTCAATGTCAAATACATTTCACTTTAATTAGTTGGTAATCAATTCTTTTGCTCTATTATTAATAACGTGGGAAACGGATGAAAACGAAATCGATCGCGTATCGTTAATAAATAGCGTACAATGAATGCTCGAAGAAAAAGACAATTCAAATTTTTTATCGTCGCAATATGCGAGCGTGCGTTCAACCAGAGAGGCGCAATTAAAAGCGAACTTACTAGCCTGATGGTTGAACACTTCACTGACTACGGTGTAAACTGAATAACATTTGTATTCGCGTGCAGCCACAGTCGACTGCTATATGCTTCGTTTCGTGCAACGCAAGCAGATAAATAATCGCATAGCGTCTACTGATTTCTCCTTTCGTCTCGTAAAATAATGATAGAAACATTTTTTAAACAGACTGGCAGTTTGTAACCATAGACATGTTAATGCAATCAAAAAAATTGTTTACGAAATATCCACGAGCTAATTCGAGTGTCTATTTAAATAGACGCTCAATGTTATTCGACATCGTGGCTATTTCAAATACGTACAAAACCAGCAAATTGTTTAAAAACGATTTATCAAGAAATGAAGGTGAACATTAATTATCTTAATGTTGATAATATGAATTATCTACACATTTTTTCCAGGTGATAACGGCCCTCTTGTTCGTAATACTAAAGATTCATATAAATATATTTCGCCCGATTTCATTGCGGTTTATAGATGTACATACGTATATTTACATCGAAATATAAAGCCAAGTATATAAAACCCGTTTCTCTTGGTTATATGATCCCTGACATTTTTAAAAGTTGCTTAATAAGATAGGCAACGAGACCTTGTCGAAATTGTGAATGCATTTTGTTGTATTATGTTTTCACATATTTCGATATTTCAAATTTCTGCAATTATTTATGATATATGGACAATATACTTTTACATGTTTTGAGTATACATAAGAGTCATACATTTTCAGGTACAGAAAATTTATTAGCAATGAATCACTTACAGTGTATTATAATAGGGAAAATGAATTCATTTGTAACTGTCACATTTTACGATAGCTATTTGTAGAATTTTATTACACCTTGTATTCGTTACTTAAATGGTAATTTACGGTAATTTGCGCTGGCTATAATATAAAGACGGACTCGATATAATATTGTGAAGAAAGTTCCGCTATACAGCGCCCTTTTGATGATTAAACTACTTTCAACATATTTTAATTTTATAACAAAGTAGAAAGTACTAAAGTAACACATGAAACTAATGATGAACATTCATCCTAAAAAGACACAAGATTCTGTGCTGTAGTTAATTCAATTTTCTGACTCACTTACATATCGTTTAGATAGATGTTACTTAAATTTACGCGTCGCTCATTAATTTCGAAAAGTGTACATGATCATTGTGCCTACAAGTGTTCCAACTATAAGCCCTTCCTTATAGCAAAATTGTGTACCATAGAAAATTGAGAGTATTAATTACAATTTTGCTATTTATTACACACTACATCACTGCAAAGTATGCGTAAAATGTTCGTTTCACCTCGTCGTAACTTATTTACATCATTGATCGTTACCTTCGCAAACTTTTAAATGCCAATGATACGTGTTGAAGTGAAATAGAAAAGAATTCAATAGACATCCTGTGATTTTCATTTGTTTTCCAATTACAATATTCACGAATGTTTATTTTTATTATTTAGTACTGCTTTAAATTGATCTATTATAACGAAGTAATATTTCGTTTATAAACTGCTATTGTTATTAATAATAAATTACCTATACCGATGTTATATAAAACACATACATATAAATATTCTTTTACAAGGTATATGTTACTGAATATGGCGATACACATTTTCGTCTAATGCCAGAGGAAGAGGTAAAGAAATATATAAACATATTTTATTAAACACAAATATATTGCTGCAAAAAGTCAGATTATACTTCGAGTAGATATATTATAAACAAATATTACAAATAAAAGATACACTCAAATGACCCCAACGGTACCGACAAAGGCAATTTACAATCTTCTAATTGATAACATAAATATCACATTCTCCTACCTTTTATCCATTTCTCTCTTCCTCTGTATTCTATTCTACATTGTATATGTATACATTCATGAAGATGTATTATAATAGTAAACATCTATAAAACAGTTTATTGCAGTGTTCGTGAAACATAAACATATAAATTAAATAAATTACACTATGTATAGAAAGATAATACATGATCAGACTTATGAACGAAGTTATCAGATTTGCTACTATTATTTAATATTTATTTATCCGTATCGTCCTATGAACCACAAGCATCGGTTCAAAGTAAACATAATAATTGTCAGAATAATAATGCTAATCGTGTATCGAGTTACTTACAAATGTTTGTGCATGATCGTAGAGAACATACTTAATAGAGAATTAACGTAAATTTGCACCTAAATACTGATCGTTATTGGGCCTCTGGAAGCACGTCAATTTATCTTTATCAATTTCATACTGTTATCGTATGAAATAGCTTGCTCTGTAACTTCCTATCATGCACGAACAGATACATGCATTGTAAGTAAGGAGAAGGATATATACATAATATCCACTTATAGTATAGTACAGTTACAAGGTTTGTTCTAGAATTAATAAAATACGTCGCTCAATCGTTTCTTGAACCCTACTAAACTGAAACAAGTCAATGGTTGTGCAGAAGTATAGGCCAGTCTTTGACAATTATACATTCAATAAAATTGTCATTCTGTGTCCTTTCCGTAATTGGAAATTATTACATTTCTTGAGATATGTATTCGTATAAATAGAGAGACGGTATTTTAACAATATAAAGACGTAACATGTTCTATAAGATGTGTGTATCATATCGTACACAGAAAATCATAAACGTAAAATCTATTCATAGAAGATTGTTTGTCAAAACTGACCGTATTGAGATAGCAGTGGCAAGTGATATAATGATAAAACATAGTTGAAAACCATATGTTATACACAACTTGAATGATATTATCACAAAACATACCGCATAAATTCTTCAAAAGCAACATTCTACAAAGAATCAATGAAAAATCTTAACGTTTCCAGTTTGTCGTTTGTGCTGCAAACTGGTACATAGACAACAATCCTTCCTCATGAAAAAAAAAAACATTCGAGCAATAGATAACATAAAAACGAATAACATCATGCATTACAAAAAGAATACTTGTAGTCGATTCCTTTATCGTTCAACTGTAGTGTATGAACAAAGATTTCCACTATAAATATGTATACGCGATTAACTTCGCAGATTATTATCGTGAGTTAATCCGATATCGATAAAAATAAGAAGAGTATTAATAGTTTTTAAAAAATATTTTTGTTCAAATGGCAGTATCGATATAGCACAATCTTACTAGTTCTTTCGTTTCATATAAGACCGATGGCAGTAAACATTTTGTATTACTTTAGCACACTTAATATGTATTTAATCGTTCAGAAAAAACTGTCTTAATCGATAATCGCGACAAAAGATCGCGTGAACATACTGCATGTAGTAATATATAAGTGTTGTATATCCGATACATAATTTATGCAGTATCAAACAATCTCATTGCTTGGAATCGTCCACTTACCCTCATACCGACGAATTACCCCCTAACAAAGTCAAGAAAGGACTCGCGTAGATAGTCACCTTTTCGATTTTCGGTATTTTTGTGCAGAGTTATATACAGGTTTCTAATACAAAATGGCTTTGTGTTGTATCTCAGAAGGCCTCGACGAAACTCGCTGGAAAAAGTCCTGTGCGACCAGTTCTCTGCTGGGTACCTTTGTACCAACCATCGTCGCGCTTCTTATGTACATAAATTATGTCTCCCACGCGAAGTTCAAGTTCGAATTCACTGTTCGGCGGGTATGGCACAATGCAGCGAAATCTGTACACTCGTTCTCTGCAAGAAACATGAGAGAGCTTACAGGATCGTTCTACGCAAGAAACGATTGCCTAGCTGTTACGGTCGAAGCAGAAAAAGTGCTTAATGTTGAAAATTTGATACTGTTCAAAGAGAAGAAATAATGTATTATATTACCGTTCTCGAGAAGGCTGTTGTTTGGTCTGTTTCCCCATACCAGCGTCCAAAGAGTTGCTCTTACGGTGATGATTACCGACTGTCGTGCACATCATCCCACCGGATTCGCTGGATCTAACAATATTGAAGAGATGAGAGGAGTTTCGCGTGTTGCGTGACTTCTAAAGTGACCATTAAATTTTGTGCAATTGTGAAATGAATGCACGCATACCGAATTAACGAGCAATTGTACTGATGAAATTTGTGATCGTAATCAGGGAAACAACAACAAGCAATTGAGAAAAACATGGCCAAGTAAAACAGGCGTGGATTCTAGTGCTTAACACTAACCACATACTAAGCTTTGAAACACAAAAGGTCTTCCGTGGTCTCACGACCATACTTACCCGGGTAATCGCGCATTTAATTGCGAACGTTAATACAGACAAACATATGCGTCATACAATTATTATGTACACTATTAATTTGCGTCAAACAGAAAACTCGATTTCCAGTTCTTTTTACATGTGTATATGCAGGGTGTTTATCTTGAATTTCTCAATATTTTCATTATTTTTATCGGTATAAAGAATTGTCCTAGGACAAAGTTGTTTGACTCGGAACAATGAGCCAAACAGCTTTATACTGGGACAATTCTTCGTAACAGCAGAAATGAATTAAGGAGTCCAAGATAAATGGGATACCCTGCATATGAGCTGAACAAATATACTTTACTGCAGCTGCTAATGTTCTTTGCGACTCTATCTGCCAAAAGAAATATAATTACCAAGCGACGACTAACCTCTGGAGGATCGAGACCGGTAAAGATGGTCTCTCCTTGTACTTAAGTCTTTGTGAAGACGTGACGTGCCCTTGTACAGAGCCTGGACACAAACGATGATGGTTGTTTGAAGCATTTAATTCCTGTGTGGCTCCCACCTGTAGCAACTGACTTGGGCAAGATCCCGATCTAATTTTAAATACACCCGCCCAACCCCCCCGTGTAGAATTAGACAAATACTTCATGACGTGCAGCTCATAAGAAGATAAAAATTGGGGTGGGGAACAACAATGAACGAAATGAAAATGTTTAGAACTACTCTGTACACTATGCGACTGACTCGCTCTAATATTCTTCCGTTGTGTATGTGCGCAAGCATCAACTCATGCAGTGATTTTTACAAATATGAAGAGAATAGTATGCCTGCACAACACATGGTGATGGAACACAAATACATTGATTCCATGTATGCACGAAAACATAAACGAATTTGAACAATACATGCGGATTACTTAAAAAAAAAAAAAAAAAAAAAAAAAAAAAAACAGGGGAACGTGTTAGATATGCTATAAGCATGCGGATTATGATCCAGTTTTCGTTTCGTTAGAAATTTTGATCGAAATTAACCACATTATGCCGAACGCATTATAACTTGCGTAAAGCACAAAGGCTGTCGTTGTAATAACAACTGGTGAATCTTACCGAACGTGTACCGGATTGATGGAATTACCATCGTCAAACACAGGGTTATCCATTGAATACGTCGCGGGTGGCGGAGATTTTGATTTTTTAATGTTTGCGAATCTACGCATCAGAGAGACACACTTATCCTTTTTCTCTTTCTGCTGAAATCAAGGTATTCAAGCGTAAGATCGTATAGCAGTGCAAAAAGACGAAAATAAAGAAACCATTACCTTTTCAGTGCTCTTTGGCGGAGCAGCAGCAGCAGCAGCACTGGCAGAGGAGGGGGATGCAACTGTGCGCAAAGTACTGTTCGGGCTTCTGTTCATTTCAGTAATACCAGAGGAAGCAGTAGCGATGATGTTGCTGCTATTCATACCCGTGATAGTAGTGCTAGTAGTCACCGATGGAGGCAAGATCACTTGCTTTCCTGGTGAAGCTGAAACACAAAGCAACGTCTTACATGTGCTGATATCGTGCACATTCAGAGTACAATTAATACGTACAAATGTTCGATGACATCACAGCACTGTGACTGCGTCCGAGAGGATTCACCGTATTTTGTTCAGATTGCCGAGGAGGGCTCTTCTCCTGATTTTGTGTCTGGCTCTGACCGTGCCAAGAAGAAGACACCATAGGAGAAGGACTGATCGCGCGCGGTGGCAATTCAGGTGGCATCAGGGTGCGTGAATTGTAGGGTTGAGGTGCGGGTCCTTTGCTTTTAGTGTACGTCACGGTAACTCGTGGCTCAGAACCGTTTTGACCGGTCGACGACGGGAAATTTTGATGCTGTCCTGTGTTCTGTGATCCCCGACATAAACTACGCTGACATCTGCGAAGATACATGGTCGTTTAGTGTAGGAAGTACTATAATTCAGAGTCGGGCATTATTCGAATAACGAATGAAATCTTATTCGCTGTTCGACCAGAGTTCAGCTTAATCGTTAGTCGGTCTTCATTTATAATTCAATCGTTATTTGCGAATGACAAATAATTTTGTATACCAATAAGAAGATAACGAATAAACCGATTTATTCGTTATTCACAAATATGACATAATATATCATACTTAGCAGGCGCAACATAGTTTCCAGGAAAAACTCCGCACTTCTGGGTACGGTTCGAAGTCCCCTTGAACCATCCGTCTTGGCAACGTTCGGTCACCATATAGATACCGCCTTTCCTCAACTCGAGTTCATCCGCCTTCTGCGGTTTGTACGGGTACAAAGCAATGTACGCGGCTGGCAAATGAGTGCTGCCGGTGGTCGTGGTGGTGGCTAAACTTTGGGACGTTTGCGCGAGCACAAGGTCGCTGCTACCGCTTCGTCTGTGCCGCAGATTATGCTCTACGCCACTTACGGTAGTCTGAAAAATCGAAATGCGTAGAAATACGCTGCACCTGCGACGGGGCTTTACAAATTCAATTGCGTTCTTCACCTGTAACGGGGAAAATGAGTCACTGCTGCAGCTGCTATTGCTATTCCCAGCTGCATTGTCCACTGGTGGACTAAGTATTTCAGCGCTGTGTCTATGGTGTGGATGGGCCTGATGACCAGTGTTCACAGCAGTGAAACTGTGACGTTTCACGTTGTGTCTGTTTCCAACAGCTGGAGGGGACGTTGCTGGACTACTAGGACTGCTCGGAGCAGTGCTTGAACTACTAGAAGTACTTGAACTATTAGGAGTATTTGGAGTAGTGGTTGAGGAACTACCTCCTGATGATACATTCGAAACGGTATCAGAAACCGGTAACGTTGTGTTCTGTTGACAAATTCATTACGATTTAATGTATATTTCTGTTATACCTCAAAATGAGTATGTTACGAACGCAATTACCTGTACAAGCTGCGGCCGTGGCTGACTTGTCGTTTGTATATTGCGTGAATGATCGGTAGGTATTAGGGGGGTAGTTTCTTCATTAGTAGGTGTAGGAGGAGCTACTCTAGACGGGCCTGGCTGTGCACTGATTGCATAAAAAATAATGATATTAGAGGCACGCGCGAACGCCAAGATTGTTACATAAGCTCGTTGAAATTACTTTGTTGAAAGTTTCATTAGAGCTCTTGCCACGCTGTTCAACTCCACAAAAGCCAGTGGAAAGATACCAATTCTGTCCAACAGTTTCCCTTCTGCCCAATTTTCGTCCACTCTTCTAATCACACTTATAACTTCACCCTGTAAAGACAATTTTTCTTTCAATGAATGATTGAAACAGAATTATGGTTCCATTGCTTTACCTTGTTAAACGTAAGGCAGCCATCTTCATCGTCGTTGGTCATTCTAAAATCATACAGTGCTTTGCACTGAGGAACATGCGGTGTCAATGGTGTCATTACCTGAAAGATAAAAGTAGTTCATAGTTGATAAGCTAAGTAGAACAATTGGGTATAACACTTTTTAAGATACTAAGGTATTACCTGAACGTAGGAAAGAGGAAAAACACCGCGGCTGTTGGCGCTCTCCCCGAAACACCAATTGTTGTCAATCTTCTTGCAAAGGATGACTATATCACCCTTCTTGAAAGACAAATCCCTGAAACAGGAAACGTAGGATAAATGCAAAAATCTCACATGGAATAGATCTACTTCTGCAAAAGAGACAATTACCCTGGAACTTTCGATACATAATCATAGATTGCTCGGCCATAAGCCCGATTGTGCAGTTGGACTTGCTTGGCTGCAGCGTTTGCGTGACGGATCGGTTCGTTCGTGTAGGCAGTAGGAATAAGACTAGCAGTTACGGTAGGAGCTGGGGTGACCTGGTGACTGCCGAACAGTCTCTGCGGTCCTGGGTTGCTTTTAGTCATGGATTTGGCGGTTTGTTTGGGAGCAGCGTTACGCATACCTTCAAGGATGCGCATCAGCAGCACGTTCGGAGGCAGGTCGTCGACTTTGACGTCGACCAACACGCGGCACTCGGGACATCGCAGCTCCCGATGGGTGCTGACAATCTCCTCGAGGCATTTCTTGCAGAAGGTGTGTTGACACGGAAGTACCTTGCTCGAGGTATCCAGCCGCTCGAGGCACACCGAGCACTCTAGCAGATCGTTCAGCATGCACTCGTCCATTCTGGCCGAAAGATTCCTCCTCTCACTTTCGACGAATCCGTTTCAATCCGTTCGCTCGCAACCGTTTTCTCGATAACTGCTTCTTCCTCTTACTTCTCCAATCTTCCCACGCGTCCCGTCTTTGTTGCACCCATACGCCGCCATACACCTGACGCACTCGCCACTCTTCGCATAACATGCAACGATTATTCGCATAACTCAACGGATGGCCAGAGTCCACCGACAAGCCCAGCTTGGACGCGAACCCGCGGACATGTTATCCGATCCTTTTTTCAACTTTCGAACACCACTCTTTCCACCCTTTCATTCACCGCGAGCCAAAAACCCTTGTTAGGCGCGTCAGTGTACCCGCTGTCATCCTAGTATTCGTGTTTCAATGTACGCACACACCGACACACGCGAGACCATATCGATCAATCGGACTATCGTCGATTACAGTCGATTCTAATACAGGCTAACAAGTGCTCCACCAATTGTACGCATGTACCAACCGTACAATAGATATTGTGTAATCGAAGACAATGTCATAGAACAATAACGGTTGGCCAGTCAAATCAAAGTTCGAGTACCGAAATCTTTCATTGGAAATTCCTCGTGTACATATGTAACTGTGCTGTACGTATATTTTATGTATCTGGGCGCTCTCTTATGAACCAGGGGTGGTTTCACTCGAATAGAACTGTTAACACGGGTTTAGTAGTGACAAGGGCCAGAGGTCTCTGATTGCATAATTAATTCTCGGATTATACGCTAGATGGCACTCGCAACAATATTTTGTGGAGATTTATTTAACATTTGATTTTAATATAAATAATAGTTGGCTTATCGTAAAAATATGCGAAGTCTATAAGCGAAAAATTGTTGAATTGATTATGCCTAGGATCATGCACTACAGATAGATGAGAGGAGAGATAGAAAGAGTTTAGATTTGTACGGTTATCCGCAATTTAAATAACTGTCGATAACTATCGATAACTTTTGATTGCGACGATCATCGATAGGTATCGATAGTGCCATCGATAGTTCTCCCCCACTATATACATATATAGTTCGTAACGAAAGGGGTGTGCAAGGCATGTGTGCCGTTCTATATATCCTTTTACATAATCCCTGCTTTGTTGGCTGCTTCTTGTGTACAAGGCGAGAGAGACGTAAAGGTTCAGTAGCTGGAAAATGGCGGCACCGAAAAGTCAGCGTTGGATGGTTGATTCGGGGATCCTACGTAAAAAGAATGGAGAAGAGGAGCCGCAGGAGCTGTTGGTGTTTGGATATAGCTGCAAATTATTTCGAGATGATGACAAGGCGAAAATGATTGATCAAGGAAAGCATTTGATACCATGGATGGGCGATAACACATTGAAAATAGACAGGTCCGTTTCCCTAACCTAGACAAACTTTATCATCTAGGATATTTAATTCTCGCATAAAACGCACACCGTACATGTGTAACCTTTAGAAGAACCGATGTCCGACTAAACTGAGCAAATTGTGCAGCTGTTCGAAAACTATAAAAAAAAAATACGCACTACCACGAAACGGTTTACGTATGGATAAGCAATCTGGAGACTGTTTAAGGTTTCTGCAGGTGTCTTGGCTGTGAACAGGCGGTGTGGAAGCGCGGTATACGCGCTCTACACGCCCGTAGAGCAAGTGCTCTCTCGCGACGTTGGTGCTTACGGCTGACCGTCGGCGCAGCAGCAAGGTGAGACACAGCGTAGAGAGACAAACGGCAGCTGACGATTGTATGTACTACAATCGCTCAGCATGGTATGTATTAGCGTCCTAGACTCGGCCATACCCGGCATAGGCACTGAACGCGTTTCATGTTATTCGTGGTATGGATAGATTTTGTTAATTGCAACCTATATCAAAATGATAATGTACACTAAAATCTCTTGAGAATATATTACAACAAATGTGGTTAGATATCGATAAACATTCTTTGAGATTCGGTACACACACACAACGTGTCTGGGTTACACTAAAACTTCATGACGTAGTCATTACAATATCTGCTATTCAGTTAAAGAAACTGTTATTATATCGTGTAGCCAACCAATCCCTCGAGAATATATTTTCCTGTATGCTACGTGCCTGCAATGATTAACGTATAGATAAACACGGCAAATGTAATAGTATGTCATAGAGTTTTGTATAACTGTATTCTATTTCAGAGGAATGACTTTTGACACAGGGTTTGCTTCGTGATCATAACTTTCAGATGCCGAGATCGACCAAATAAATTCTACAAGACGCCTGTCATTTTCCTCCTTTGATTGTGTTATTGTATGTGTATAGATACGATGGACGCGGAGCTCTGGGGGACTTAAGGATATACGAACCACCGCCAGGTGGGTTTGATCAACGTACTATCCTTACGGAGGAAGAGCTTAAAGTGGAACAGCTATGCGACGAGGAACGGTATCGGTCCCTTTACAACAACGAACTCGAAGATTCCGTGTATCATGGTAAATTGCGGCCACGACAATCAATTTTTCAAAGTCTCGAGAATTTCAACTAATAAGGTATAATACTTTCAGAGGAGGAGATGAAACGGCTGCATCAAGCGTTGGATTCGGAAACCACGTATAGCCAGGTAGCGTATAGTTACAACGAGGAAGGGAACGGTCCGAAAATCACGTGCGAAGATTCCCAAAGTCCAAAACAGTCTGAGGGTTCTCAAGAAGAGGACCAGGCGTTCGTTCCGCCACCCGATCTGGAAATTCCAGACGGTATACCGTTGGTAGGTGTTAAAGCGAAGTTGACGAGAGAGCAGAAGAGAAGAGGAACTTTTACTAATTCTGTGTTATTTTGTGCACCAGCCGGAGACACAGAAACTAAACGCCATCATAACAAAAACAGCGTTGTTCATAAGCCGTCAGGGGGGCCAAATGGAGATCTTGATTAAAGCGAAGCAGGCAAACAATCCACAGTTTTCGTTTCTGTCGATAGACGGACGTCTACACCCGTATTACAGATACATACTGGACGCAATCAAGAGCGGAAAGTACAATCCCGAAAAGCAGCCCGAAAAAGAGGAATCCGGTACGCATATTGTTTTATTCAAGGCAACATCTTAATAGTAATGTTGTTCACTTTTGATATTATTGAGTTGAAATGATTGAAGCGACTTAAAACAGGATTTGATTACCCACATCTACTTTGAATTCTACTTAGTTTTTCTTGCCGTAAGTACTTCCACGCATATTTGTTAATGTACATCGATCTCTGTGTGATACGTAGGAAGCATTAGAGCGATTGTGCACGGCCATGTTCTACTTACTTGTATTCTTTTCAATGATAGAACACGAAGAAGGCTCGTCGGATCAGGATGATGAATCGTATCTGCATCCGAGTCTGGCGCCGTCTTTCACCAAGATCGAAGCGGTATGTGCTTTGGTATTATCGAGAAAACAAGACCAATCAAATCTACAAGAGCTGATAAACAATAATCATTTACAGGCTCCCAGTATTCCCAGCATACAGTACAAGCCATCCGCAGATTGTGCTTATTCGATGCTGGTGAATAAAATCACAGGGAAACCTCCACCCTCCAAGGTGCCGCAAGTGCCGGAAACACCTATTCAGCCTCCAGCTCCTACTCTGGGATATTATCATCCTATACCTGGACAAGTAAGTTGGATAATTACTTGAAAAGGGCTTGATTATGATTTTAATTTTATTTAACGGCCATTTTTGACCACAAACGCTTTGAACATAATAATTTCTTCCGAAGCGAAAATATGCTTATGTCCTAAAATTTGAAATAAAATGTCTATCGAAAACCAATTGTACAACGAGAAAAAATTTTGAATTGGTCAGAAATGACCAAAAGACTGAGGGTTAAACAGAGCTGTAATTGCAGTCCATAAATAATCGGAAGAACGATTGAATTTATTCGATTGTCCACAGGGTTACAATCCATATCCCGCACCGGTACAATATTCTCACGGTCCCGTGGTATACGGGCCAAACGGGCAAATCCAGTCCCCTGGTCAGCTGGCTGTCGTAAACATACCACCGTCGTCCGTCGACGTATCTGCAACACATCTGTCAACGATCGAGCCACCGTCGCCTTTAGTCCCATATGGGTCCACCACACCGCAGAAGCAATTAAGCAGGCCGTCGTTCATCGTACCGCCAGCGGATGTTCAAATAGTCATCGACAAAATGGCCAGTTACGTGGCGAAGAACGGCCGAGACTTTGAGGCGATCGTGAAGAACAAGGGCGACCCGAGGTTCAATTTCCTCGAGCTGTCGCACCAGTACCACGGCTACTACGCGCACAAGCTGACGATCTACGAGGGCGCGATAAACCCAAAGGTTCTAACGGAGGAGGAGCTGTTGCAAAAACAGGAGCCGCTCGAGGAGAAGCAGAAGAAGCTGGAGGAGCTGCAGAAGAAGCAACAACGGATGGAGGAGGTGCAGAAGAGGGTGAAGATGATCCAGGCGAAGAAGAAGTGCGATACGAGGACGAAGCAGGTCACGCCGGGGACCAAGCAGATCACCACGGTGTCGTTTTCGATAAAGAAGCCTAAAGATGGCGAAACCGGAGTGATCGAGAAGAGGAACGCCTTGCCATTGGAGGAGAGCGACGACGAGATTGAGAATGATAACAAAGATGCTAACTCAAAACCCAATTCACCGCAGAACATAGGCGAACAGAATTTAATGACCGGCGGGGATAAAGACTCTTGGAAATCAGAGAAGAAATCGAGGAACGAGGAGAAGGAACTGGTGGACCTTACTGACGAGATTCTAGAGGACTGCCAGAAGGATCTTAGACACAAGCAAGCAGAGGACAGGATCAAAGACAAGCTGGTTGCTGCTGCCAGGGACAAGTTAGCCGCCACGTCCAGAGAGAGACAGCTCCAATTGGAGAGGAAGAAAAAAGCAGCAGCGTTCTTGAGTCAGATACAGTCTTCCGTATTACCGAAAGCTACCGGAACCATCGTTCAATCCATGAGAAAGGACGATTCGGACGAAGTGCACTCCTTGCCGTCGCCTACACCTTCTCCGTCCTTCGATGACGGGAAGTCTTCCGACTCCAGGACCGGTGGTAACTCGTTGATGGATAGGTTGAAGAGTGCAGACCTCACTGGCAAGAGATCCAGGCCGCGGTCGAGGAGTCCCGACGGAAGTCGGAGTCACAGCGACAGACAAAAGTATCACAAGAAGCACAAGAAAAAGAAAAGTACCCACAGAAGGTACTTCAGTTTCTATTTAAACGGTATCCTCTTCAGGGAAACACCGAGATTCCATATTAGAATATATATAATATTTTTCCATAGTGTCGCATTGCTCTTCTATTATAGGGACAACCAAAATGTGATGTTAACAGGAAAAATGTTGCATTTCATTATTTTTGAGATATACAAACATTCAGAGAAACAAAAATTAAATAGCATTTTTTTATTATATGCTGTTCAAGTTTCTGTTTTAATTCTTGGAGGACAGATGGCCATATATTAGGGACATTAGGCTCGTGTATCTAATCTTCGAGATTGCAATCAAATAATTCAATTATTTAAATGTCATAAGTAGATTGCGGACCTTTATGCAAAATAAAAAATGTGTGCATTGATTGCAAGACACAGGAGCTAAATAGAAATTTAAAATCTTTTTAGTAGGTCCACTGCTTAAAATTATACGAACCCATTTTTGTCAAAAATACATCAAATCCGAAGTCTAGTCATAAGATGAGTATGTATTCATACATTTTTCTCTAGTAGATAAGGCTACTGTTCTTTGAGAAAAATGTTCTTGACATTGACAAAAACCCGCAGAGTGGTCTGAAAGTCTGCATATAGAGGAGAGGTGGATAGTTGATTCTCAGAAAGCAATCGGTATCGGTTTGATTACAATTTATGCGATCTCTGTTTTATCGAACGTTAATCCGTTAGTCCGTTGTTCCTGTAAGCAGTAATGAGTTTCAGAGACTCGTGACCCATATATGAATCATGTGGCGTGAGTCGAGGCTTCCGTGACCCAGATACACGACTCATGTGAAACGTCGACGCATCGATTTCGCAATATTTTGTCGCTAATTCCCTTCGCTTCCGGTTCCAGCAACCACGACAGTCCGAGCAGTTCCCGGTCGCACCGATCCAAGAAGAGCAAGAAGTCCTCGTCGAAGCACAGATCTAGATCACGAACGCCGTCCCGCAGACATCATCACAGCGCGCGACGAAAGGGAAGCAACTCGTCCTACTCGGACTCGAGCTCGCCTTAATTCGTACTTTCCATAACTTTATACGTGTAAAATTGTATATACACACTCGTACGCATACGTACATGCATACATACATACGTACACACCGCATATACACATACGTACTCGCGGGCACCAGCGAATATTATCGTTCAGACGATAATTTTAATACGACTTTCGTCCAAGAAACGAAACAGGAGGAAATAAAAGGATTGAAAAATAACATGCTCGGACGATCTTTGAAATTATCCGTCCGCTGATCACGGTGTGCGATGACACTGACAATCGTGATCCTTCTCTAACAATATCCCTGTTTCCTGTCTTCTGCCGGATGAAATCCTTGTCCTTCAGAGAAGTAGTACATGAAGGTCAGAAAAGGAAAATTCATTTTTCAAACTATAGCACCATCAGCTAGCGCAGAAAACTTTTATTCGCAATACAATGTACCCAATGATAAAGAACGCACACGGAAATACGAAAATTTGTTAAATTTGGCGTTCCTTTTTTTTTCTGTGGACCCTTCATACTCCTAACCGGACTGTGAATGTAATACATTTATGGCAATTTAAAACAGTGGAAAGATTAAGATCATTTAGGAGTATCAGTACGTTACTTTCGACTTGTCAAAATGATTAAGGAAGACGCAGAAAATTTTTATTTTGCACGAAGATCCACAGTGTATTTATAACATTTCGGTGGTCGTTCCACTAATCGAGCCAACAACGCGTTGATCAAACTGTTTTCTGACATGGAGAAACGATTATGGTATTGACACAAAAACGTAAACAAGTAGAGTAGAGTTTGATAACTTGTTATTACAGCATCACGGAATGCAAGTTCCACAATAGTGCTATCGTTAGCTCACTCGTCAATAGCGGAGCAGCTGTATTTTCGTTTATCGTCATCCGAGAAACATGTCGGATGAAAAAATTGTAAAGAAAACACTAAAGGAAAATATTTGGATCGAGATTCATCCTCCTAGTTCTGTTGATGTATCGAACGCCACGCAATATCAAAGGTTATCAAATTAAAGTATTCCACGCGCTCGTGCTTGTTGTATCGATTGTTACTCCAACGTGAGCAAGCGAGTTCCTCTCGTTCGCGTCGAGCAACGCTTTGGATAGACATCTCGATTCTCTTCTTCCTTTTCTCTCGGCTGCACCCTGCACCTCGGCCTGACTCGCCCCCTTACCCCTCCGTCGCCTAAATAAGTAAGCCACCAGTTCTTCCTTGGTCTGAAAATAGCACCGATGCTTTATGCATTTAACACCGATCGAATATAAGCTGCCCCGGGAACTGTATTCCATTTTACACCAAATCAATTGCCACCTAATTGAGTTTAATAAATCGAGAACACGCCGTCTCAACTACGCAGAAATGATACGCGCCCTCGTGCGAGCCACGCGCGTGCCGACACCTGTTCTCGACTGAGGATCGCCACTATCGCTTTACTATAGTTGCATAATTGCTTATTCAATTAATATTCGTTTTGTCATCGATGGCGAATTCTTGCTGGCATGCTCGAAAAGAACGTAGATTTCATTCCCTTTGGGGTTATTGCAAAAATACTTTGATTTTTGTAGAAAGTTTCAGTGACGATAGAAAAAGCGCGTGACAGTCACGTGTCACGTTTCGTAAGAGTCAATACTGAAAGAATCGGATGGCTCAAAGTGACCCATTCATAAATTCTTGGTTCACGATTACCCAAGTAACAGAGGTGTTCTTGTGGAAAATAATGAGCTACATTTATCTGTTGTCATTTGTCTACAAAGAAGCCTGAGGCCGGGTTCATGAGTGAAACGTTATATTTGCAACAACAGGGGGACTAATGGAACCACCAAAATTATTTTAAAAAATACATATGCTCAAAAAACTTGGCCGGAAGTGACATCAATTTCATATTACGAAAAAGGTCCGCTGCCCAAGGATTAAAGGGGAAGAAATACAGTTCTATCTGACTACCGTCTCCTGCAACCGTGACAGAACGTTTCTAGTTACTTCTGTCTAGGAAGACAGAAAAGAGACGAAGCCAGACGAGTTAGAACAGGTGCTAGCGATCGAAAAGCTAGAATTCCCCAAGTTGTTCCCCGAAGAGCAATGATTCGTTCCGTTCTGCGAATCCAAACAGTTCAAGTTCATCGAGAGCAGCCTCTGTCGAAGACTCTAATAGTTAGAGCAGGAAATGAGAATCGAACGGAACCGATTCGATTAACTTTTGCCGCGAAGGGAATCTAACGGTTTAGAGGGCACTCTGTATTGCAAACCGACCCGCAAACTGTTCGGAATCGCAAAGTAATTCTCGCGAAGCGAGCGTTACAAATTGCACAGGTAACTCGTCTTCCTCTCGGCAAATGATCACGGGCTAATTACGGTAATCCTACGATGATAAGTCCGAGTGGCGCCGACGGTCAAAGAACCGTCGCGTCGCAGGCGAGTCGGATGGAATTGGACCGATCGAATTCGAGCAATTCAAAGAGTCAGGGGTCAAAGGAAATTTTTATCTCATCTCGTTATAAGCTTATTCGATCGCGGGAGGGCTTAATCTCGCCCGCAGAATAGACCAGCCTTTCACAGGTCTGCCAGGAAAATAACGAGCCGCCATTTTTTTCGTCCGATTACTCGAAGAATCCAAATGATTTTTTTTCTTCATCAATAAAGACTGCTATTCACGGAACGATTACGATGCTGGCGACCACGAGCCCGTATCTCCGCTTTTTTCGCACGATTATGTCCTTTATCGCTTATATGAACATAGAGCGCTTTTATTTTTCTCTTGATTGTCTTTTCCAAGGTGACCGCGGCCTTGGACGCGTATAAATCCTGATAACAGCGCTATGAATCCATTGATCTTCAACTTTGAAGACTATGTTCACGAAAGTCGTATTATACACCATGAATATGTTCCTTTGTTAGAATCATTGCAATGATGAAATCGTGGGACATGTTTCTGTGGAAAATTGTCAGATAAATTGCAAACTATAATCCACGACCGCCATCAGAAAATGTTCGAAACAATTATGTAAATTGTTCACAGACCAAAACGATTAACCATCTTTCGAATTTCTTTTAAATTTTAACCTTTTACTTACCTTGTCTATTTATAAAGGTAAACGCTATATTAACGGTCTTTAGCTACCACATTGGTTTTTAAGAAACGAATCAATTATAGGCTCACGAATGTAAATACTGCCTCAGATCCACAGTTTTCGAAAACGTGAGTGTACATAATACACTATTGTTTGTATTCAAACAGTTGGTGGGGTCAGAAGGTGTGTAGAATAGCAATCGCTGACGTGATTAGTGTGTAATTTGTAACACGCAAAATTTAGTACTTTCGATAAATCCATGAAGATTGAGGATCGATGGATCGCTTTCCTCGATCTTTTGCCCCCAGGGACGAGACGTCAGCGGTATTGACGGAAGTTCACGAGGATCCGTCAGCGTCGTTCGGTCCCCACGAGCATGTCGCGATTAAGCAGACCGTTAATTTCCATGGGAGATTTTTTTATCTGATTTGTTAGACTCTTTAGAAACGCGCGCGAATGTGTTAAGCTGCGATAGCGTGTATCGAATATTCCACACGTGACCACTCTGATCAAGCGGAGGTCAAGGGTGAATTGCCTCAGATTTATAAGTTAGCTCGGTCGCACGAGACTCAGTCAGTGTTGCATACTCAACATCAACAGTAACACACCAGCACAGACAGATGTCGGCCAAGACGATCGTGAGTATCTCCGAGGACCGCGGAGACGATAGCATCACCGACGCCTGGCGTCGGAATTCCCTCGATCGATCGTGCAGTCGATCGAGTCGACTGTCTTCTATTTTCTGTCTTCATTTTTCCTTGCCCTAGAAAGGTTTCCGTTAGAAAAGACTGCCAGAATTTTTATCAATGCCTGAGTTCGACCTAATCTACAAATTCTAAACACTTAGTCAGTGACACTACGAATTTTTTTTTTTTCTTCTGGAAGGTATATAGCTAAATTAAAACTTCATACCATAGCTGTTAGTTGATCAATACTGTTAATAATTCGGCAAGAATTTTTCTGTGTCAAGATTGTTTTTTTTATCATGGCGGTTCTACCTAGGTGCTGGTCTCCAATTTAGACAATTTAGTATCTTCTCTAACGAGTAAATCGTAGAATTTTAGGTAATTGTTTCTATTAAGTCATTGGCCTAATATTTGTAGAAGAGTTCAAGGCAGCATAAATTAGCGGAAATTTTGAACCTGCTTGCTCTTGGTTCCAAAAGGGATTCGAAGACGTTTATACTGCAGGGAATAATAGCAAGGAAAAATGAAAAATAATATCCTTATCACGAATTTGTTTTCTCATTTGACGAATCGCTTTTATAAATTATGTTGCAATTATAAAGATGACGTAAACTATATTGCTATCTAAGAAAAGAATGCGGTTTGGCAATGTTCACAAAAAGATTGCATGAATGATTCAAATGGGTTGATTACCACATTTTTTTAGTCTTCGATTAAATAAACCACTCGAGTATTATTATCCGTAAGGGCTAAGCTTCGAGCAAATAATTACTGTAATCTACAGAGGTGCTAATCCTACTTTAATCAAACTACTATTATCTTTCTTAGCAGGAATTCCCAATCCTATCTCGTCAATCAAAATTCTCATTAGCAAAATTCACGCAAATCTAAGACGGGAGAATCGAAATCGCGACTAAAAACTGGATTGCATACGTCTTGTATCTACGTCGCTGACAAAATATTCCAAATTGCTGAAAAAAATTGATAGAATTAAAAAGAGTTGGTACAATTCCAACAGCTTCGAAGAATTCCAATCAGTTTAAGAACATTCAGCAGATAATTGCTACCGGCCAATACCAGTAGTGTCTACAAAATATTGACTGATAGTGCTATTGATAAAATGGTACCCGGATTAACTATCTTTCGTAGCAAGTTCGGATCGATAAGACTATTCGATAAATGGTTGGAAAAGTTTGGAAGATGTCGAATGGAATGCGCTTGATAGTACACATTTCAGGAACAATAGGAGGATGATAAACTGTAATGTTTTTTGTCTATAGTCGCAGCCGCAGAGGCAAGCCATGATCCTGGATCCTTCGGACAAGTACCGTCCGGAGCCGGCGCACGCCGGGAAATTCGAGAGCGAGTTCAGGAACTACTCGGTTGACGGGGCGGATCCTGTGATGGAACGTGTTCGCAACACCTATCACAAGATGCACTCTTCCCAAACCGTAGAATTCGTTCAATGTGAGTATCAAGTTGACCCTGGACCACTAGAAACATGTGCATCAAGGTCCTTACCCCTATACTACGATTTTCTTTGCATCTACAACGATTAGATCTTGCCATTTTTATCGTAGAATTAGTCATTTATCATTTTCTAGAAGAAGACAATGAAATAGCTTCTCGCAATTGTGGCAGCAGTGAGATTACCAAGAGTGAGAACAATTTAAATGTTCAATAAGATGACGAAGTCTTCTCTTGGATAATGAGTTCGGTTTGGTTTCAGCTCGCATGAAGGACTGGCTGCGCTTCAACAAGTTCAAGATGACCGTGAAGAACGCTCTGATCATGCTGAACGACCTGGTGGACGAGAGCGATCCGGACACCAACCTGCCGAACATTGTGCATGCATTCCAAACCGCGGAGTCCATCAGGAAAGAGCATCCGGACCTGGATTGGTTCCATCTGACTGGCTTGATTCACGACCTGGGAAAGGTAGAATCGCTCTTCTCATAAAAGGCGACCAGCAGAAATCCTGCTATCTCCTCTGTCGATGAATAAAGTAAATAGCCAGCAGAATAATTTAACGCGATGATTTGCTCGTGCAGGTGATGGCGTTTTACAACGAGCCCCAATGGGCCGTGGTGGGCGACACGTTTCCGGTTGGATGCGCCTGGGCTGATTCCATTGTCTACAGAGAGTCCAGCTTCGAGGACAATCCCGATGGCAAGGACTCGCGATACAAGTAACTCTCGCGCTCATATTTCTGCTACTCCGTCTGAATACAACAATCCCCACTAAATGTTTGATCCTTCCAGCACGAAATACGGCATGTACAAGCCTGGATGTGGCCTGGAGAACCTGTTGATGTCCTGGGGCCACGACGAGTACCTCTACCAAGTCCTGATGCACAACAAGACCACACTGCCGAAGAAAGGGCTGGCTATGATCCGGTATCATTCGTTCTACCCCTGGCACACGGGCGGCGACTACATGTACTTCTGCACTAACGAGAATATGGAGATGCTTAAGTGGATCAACGAGTTCAAGTAAGCAGTTGATGAAAGCCACACTAGCTTGCTAATGCTAATCGAATTGGAACCCAGGAAGAATTTAGTACGCTACATGAATGGACCAAGCAAAATTCGTTTGCACTCTTTGCTCTTGAAAGACTCTATTCTTGTATCAGTTGTCTAGACGCATTTGCCATGCAAGCAAAGCAAAATTCGTTTACACACTTTTCTTCTGACAATCGCTGTATCCGTATCAATTTTTCCTGGAGACAATTATAACTAGACTACGAATCTTCATGCGAAATAAAAATTGCATGACGCAGAAGCTATATCACACTTATTTCTTTTCTTAACACGTTGACTGTTGGCCGTGTATGGGTGACATAATTCTTCGGGTATTATGTATTTTGAAAGTCGCGTCATTAGGATTTATAAGATCTAAAAGAGTTCAAGAAGCAGTGCCTGCGATAAGCTTAAACTCTACAATTTTTATTGAAACGATTAAAATTCTTTGATTTTTTGGGACTTTGGGGGGCGATTGTTTTAGGCAGTCAATTAATAATTGTGATCAGGTGAAAATAATACATTTTTCCACTGTCTAATTATGACGATGATGATCTTGCTTTCCAGCAAATACGATCTGTACACCAAGAGCGGCGAGATTCCCGACATCGAGAAGCTGTGGCCTTACTATGAAAAGCTGATCGACAAGTACATGCCTGGTGAACTGGAATGGTGAAAGCCTTTCTCGAGCCAACAAGAATCAATCTATCATCGATCGACGACAACCAGCGACTACAGTGTCAACGAGGCAGACGAGAGGATTTCCTGTTTGTAGATTAGCGTACCCTACGGTCTCTAAGTCAGGCATGTCCAAGTTAGAGCTCGTGAGGGCCGACTTCGAAGCAGGGAGCAAACAGAGGAGCACCTGACAAGCTACACTACTTTTTACAATCTCAACATTCCACCTTTTTCACGGCTGTAGCCTTTTGCGTACCCCCGATGAAGATCTTTCCGCGAGCATCGGTGTTGGAAGTGTTGCCTGCCGCAGGGGCTGCGACGAATAGGAAGTAATTTATAGACTAAACTCTTTTCTTTCACGCTATGGCTTTTGCCTTTTCTGCAGTGGTTCCTTAACCCTTTCGATGTTTAAGGAAGAAATATATTCGCTTCTTTTCTTTATAACACAATTTAGCTAACGCTCTATTTAGCACACTTTTTAAATTAAATGAAATACTTGAAAGGTTAAGATTCAATCTTGTATATTTGAATTACATTATTTAATTTAACTTAGTATTGAGTAGCATTACATTATACAACTCAAAACATCTTTATTCACATGGAATTACGCATCCTGCTAGTCCTTACGTTCATTCGCCTCGTTCTTCCATTTCCGCTGCCATTTTTCCCTGCGTATAGAATCGTTGGTGGGTAGAATCTCTGTGGAGCTTTAAAGTTGGTCAGATTCCAGCTTCCGATTATTGCTCGAACCTTTCGATATTTTCATTAATCTCTGAAGCATCAATATCAACGATCCGGGTGTGTCATGAGCCGAGGGCTCCTCTTACTCTGCGCCACTTTGTGCGTTAACTTTCAAGCTCTGCGCTGCATTTGGTCATGCCTGTAATTTCTGCGATGACTTGAAAGCTCGTAGATGCACTTTGATATTAACGTCTTGCATTGCTATCTATTTTACGAAATTTTATTTCATAATAATCTAGAAGAGAAAACAAATTTATGTTGTACTCTCTAACGATGAACACTAGAACAACCGAAAATTGACATATACCTACATATTTCTACCGGAGGGGTGAAAATGACTTGTTTTATTTATTTCTTCCAGTAATTGGCTTCTTCGTGAAAATTTTCCCATAGTTTCTAAGTAATTTTATGGGTTAAAACATTTCTGCAGATCACGATAAAAAATAGAAATCTGATTTTCTGAAAGTATTATGGCACAAAATAACGTTTCCTCTATCAGCGTTTCTTTCTGACTAAATGCGAAATACTTTCTGCGATGCAAGTGCATTGAAAACAGAAGCATATCAATATATACGAGCGTTACATGTTTTTATATACAAGCGAAGATATTGTTACGGCCATGTAACAAAAAATCACAAGTTCACCTACGTTTCGTAGGGGTCTAAATGACTCATCTCGGTATATGTAGGTATACTACATCAAATTTTACGACAAAAAGACAAAAAAAAAAAAGAAACAATACAATACGAAAAGCCATACAATATTTTAGACAACAAAATGTTCTGAAAATAAGTAATGATTGTAAGAAACGCCAAATAAGTCATTGCGACCCCCCTTGGTGGTTCTAGTGTAAAATATCGACAACAGCGAAACCGAATTTGATTTCAGTTTAAAAGAATTGATAACAAATTGCGCGGATCTAGTAGAACCTGTTCGAAGCGTTCATCACGAGTCTCACTCGATATTATTGTGCAACGGGTTAAAACATAAAAGCGGATGAATCGAATGGGTGGTCGCGTGACCCAGCAAATTTTCCAGATTCGCTGAGTAACGGGGAAGAATTTGACTCACCCTTCGATCGATGGTCACACGCGACTACCTGCACATCGACCAACAAACTGAATTCTAATTTTGCAATTGTTCATGATTGACTATCCGATTGATTATCTGAGAGACAAATCAGCGACAACATAGAGCAGCAGTTAAAATAAAATTTTATCTGTTTGCTCCATGCGAGAAATCGCAACAACCCAACAAAGTCTACAATTAAAAATGCGTCTTCGACACGCGACTTCAGAGAATTCGACAAAATTAATGGCGGAGGTGGCTGGAGGTCCACTCTAGAATAATCGGTAAACTGGAGATTGAGCCACCGATACGCCCGAAAAAAATTCAGAAATCCGACCGCGCCTCTGCGTTTCATGTAAACATGATCGGACATACTGAACCAAAACATGCGATCTATACGGAACGATTTCACAGAATTCGACACCATTCTAATTAGAGTAATTGGTAAAGTAGAGGTCGTACCTCTGACACGTCACGAAAAAATTCCGTAAATTCATGAGAGCACTGTATAGATCGCTTAGAAAACGATACGTCGCCATAGGCGAGAAGATGAGAAGTAGAGGGCGGAAGAGGAGGAATTCCTTCGCGCAACGTTGGTATCGCGCGAAAGTGTGGGTACCACGGGAGGAAGCTCTAGAAACCACGGGTATGCGTGGTTTCGCGGGTAATCGAAAACGCGTTTCGACTTTCGAGAAGACCCATCCGAGCACCGGCACCAAACATTGCGGAGTCCTGGACTCGCGGTTTCGTTCCCACGTGATTAGCCCCGGTAACGGGTGCCTTGTACCACCGTGTGTGCGTGCCCTTAAATGGCCCCCATTTCCGGATACTATTGAGGGAACCAGCCAGTACATCTTTTTCACTGACAACTCTTTCTCCTCCTCCTCGCTTTCTCGCGTTGATAGTTTTCTTCTGATTGCCGGCCAGACAAAGTTTCTTCATTTTGTGTTTGCACAGAAAATTTTCGTTAAATTTACGAACTCATCGGTTTAGTTTTTAACTGGATATACCGGGCACCAAGTTCAGGATCCATCATGGATCTCACCGACAGCAATTACTTTTCGTCTCCTGCTTCGGAGAAGACAGGAACGCGGTTTGCAGTACCGCGAGTTGCATAATGAAGACATTAATAATAACGAGCCCGGCAACAATGCCGATGAGCTGATAAATTCCGAGGGTGAGGGAGTAAGAAGGGGCGTATGGTTGCATTGAAAGAAAGGGGGTCCGCTGGCGGCGCAGTCGTAGGATGGCATTTTTTCGTGGTCAGGAGAATAATCCTGCGTGAGGCGCCGTTAATCCCTCCGAACCAGCGTCGTTAACAAAGATATCGAGCGATCGGGGCGGCCATGCCGGCGTGCACGTCCCGCCAAGCTAATTATTGGCTTTGTTGCGATGTGCATCGCGATGTGCATCTGCAAAGGTCGGAGGAAGGGCAGGCTGTTCCTTTCCCGATCTGGGACGCGCGGGATGTATCGTAATAAAGGAACAGCTGCGGCAACGTTACTCAACCCGAAACGGGGTTACGTGGTTTATTTCGACGCTGCATACGGTGCCGACGATCGCATTTGTGGTCAACGAATTTTGCCTGGCAATTCCTGTCCCGTTTCCCACATTTCCCGTTCGTTTTTTATTTTCTGTGTCTAATCGCTGCATGGGAATTGTCCGATTTTCTCAGAGAGTAACAGGAATCTTAGATCGTGCGTTGACCCTTTGTGATCGAAGCCTCTTCGTCTCCAACGACTAGAAATTTCATAGAACCTACAAATTTCTATTTTAGACAGAATATTTTAGAAACAAGAAAAGGTGTCGTTCACTTTGTTACGTCGGTCACGTGTGAATCTCTGATCCGTAGACTGCGGATTTGATACATTTATAACAAAACAGGGTAGCCACAGTTTTAAACAATGCAAAAATTGAAACAATTGAAAAGGGAGGATATATTTGACCTTTTCAATTAATTAAAGAAACAAGGCAATTTCAATGTGGCTCCCGTTTCTTAGAACAGAGGCAGTCAATTTTTATTTGTCATAACAATCCGCAACTCACGTTCAGGCTTACGGAGCACTAAAAGTGACTATTTTACGTTACTTTATAAAAATAACAGGAATGTGCTGCCCAAAGCCATCTTTTTTTTGACAACATATACAAAAAAAAATTTGTTAAATAATTCCTCATGGATGTATCTTTAAAATCTTGATAATTGTAAATTAAAAATATTAGAACCCGTTATTTTGACAGGTTCCGTAAACCTAATGTTAAAGCAAAAATTCATTGCAGCTCATTGCTCTATACTTGGCAAAAGAGCAAATGATCTATTGTTATGTACTACTAAAAATCTCACGAGCATCGTTAAACGAAAAAATGGTTGAACATTCGGGTACCTTTCTACTGTTTAGTAGTATTGGAATGTTAGAGCTGATGATGTCAGTAGGTCTCTTAAAAAATCGCTATGGGAACTTCCTGAACAGACTGTGTATTTCACGCCAAATGCCGAGCAATAACATTATTTTGCTCTAGTTCCAGAAATATAGCGTACGCTTCATGCTATCGGACTGTAGCCCAAGTAACATTATATTCCTCAAGTATCCCATTCAACAGCACGTTTGGTAAGAATTGCCAAAGAATTTTGATCGAAATTTTAATCCTTGAAAATGGAATGTAAACTGTAATCTGATCGATTTGAGAATGTTAATAAGTTTTCACAGTGACTGGTGACACTTGCAACCACTGCGTACTTTATGAAACGCAGCCAATTGGAAGGCAAATTAATTTTCTGGCACGCGGCGCATGCAATTCAACGACGCGTCGCCTCGCGTGGGGAGATGAGTAAACTTTTGAGAAAAACTATAAAAACCTCTGTCATTCATCAGTTCCCCGAGCTTGCGTCCGAGTGGCAATATTATTTTTAATGCATCCTTTAAAATAGCCTCGATCTTCTCAGAAAGAGGACTTGACCATACATTGCATCTAAACCTGCTTCGTTATTTAGCTCGAAATCTAGCCGTGCATCACTGCTAACTTTATTTTCACACTCATCTTACAAGCTCATTTTACCATTGATAAATCTGATACAACTTTCTGCGAGCATAAATAATCACCTGTCCACAAAGTTTCGTTAATCGCAGCGTCATATGCAGGTGCTGCTACTTGTCTGGGTTGAAAAATACTCTCTGATGCAACAAGGTTGCGAACACCTTTTATTGCATCTTGCAAGCACTGGGTGGGCCAAGAACTGTTGTGGTGTCGTTTGAAGAAAAATTTCGCTTGAGTAAATCAAGTTTCGTAAAGTATTACCCATTTTATTCGGTAATATTAATCTTATTGCATTCCTTGCAGTCGACTTTTATATTTGGACTCAATTCGCAGAGAGGATAGAGGGACAAAATAATGGAAACTCTGCTTACTATACAGGATAGAAATACTTTTTCAAAAGCTGAATAATAAATATTTCCATTTTACTTTGAATCGTGCATATAATTTTGAAAATAAAACACCAAATGCAATCCTACATTATATGAGTTCTCTACGGATGTTGCCGCCATACTGTCGCTATAGCGATGCCATATAGACGCTATGCTGGCGACTAGACTGTGGATTTTATGCATTTATTATATAACGAATATTAATAGGTAAAGTATAAAACGAAAGAATTCAATCTGTAAAAATTACTGAAGAGAGAAGGAAATCTGTACTTAATTCCCGTTTGCTACAAATGACGCAGACAATTTTTATTCTGCATAGATATACAGAGTAGATTGAGACATTAAGCTCGCATAACCAACTCCTAAGATTGCAAGCAGGACAATATAATTATTCAAGTAACAATAGATACCGTATACAGTTCCTTTTTCCCATCTTAGAAGACATTGACGTACAAGTCAGTTCTTTGAAGAAGATCCTCTAAATATTAAAAAAAATCCTCGTCCACAGAGAGTCCTTGAAAATTTGTCTTTAATGCGCGGATGTGTCGCCATTACTTTGTCGAATTGCTCCAGGTAGTCTCACCCCTGGAAATCTGTGTTAATTCAATAGAATTGTAAAATGGTTTAATTTCGCGCAATTTTTTCTATTCGACAGAGATTTGCGCGTCTCGAGTCGCAGCTGCGCAGCAGATTTCGCGGTCCCCTTGTTCGGTGAGTCAATCTGTCGACTTTGAAACGGTAGCAGAGCCGTTTTCCCTCTCGATCGGTTTCTCCCCTCGGGCCAGAGGCGGCTCGGATGTTCAAGCGATCGGCAAACCGCGGTTCCGAACGCTTTGTCGCTATTGACGCACGCGCGCGCTCACGGTGCACGGGTATACAACTTATACAACTACCTAACAACCGATATAGCGGTTTCAGGGAACACGTTCGGCCTTGGGAACGCGCGATCCTTCTCGATCGTCGAGTTCGTTGGACGAGCGAGACTCTCTGCTCCGGTATGGGGCTTCTTCATTTTTAGCGATTCACCGGCATATCGCATCCATGCAACTCCTCATGGGACACTCGAGGAGACGCGCTACGGTGTCGATGGTGGCGGCGGCGGCGACGTCAACGTCGACACAGATCCTTCAAGTACCGAGGTCCTTCGGCTGCTTTGGCTTCGCCTCCTGCCTCCGTTTCCTTCCGGCCGACACGGTTCTTGACGGGATTCTTCAACAGGATCCGTGTGGTCTTTGCGACCGTGCCGGCGACAGGTTCGTTTGCTCGTTTATTAGGCCGAGTTGCCGATCCCTGGGTTTCTCCACCAGCTGCGCGAAAAGAAAGCTGAATCAAAGTAGATTTTCCACCTTGTGTTTCCAGAATAACGTGCGAAAGAATGGATCAGCACACGGTGTCCTGGAAATCTCGAAAAAGTGGCCGAAAGTCAATTTTTCAAGTTTAACATTTTGAAAAAATATTTCTTCCTGTAAACTAAGAACCCTTCAAAGCTTCAACTGCCAAATCATTGTTCATTTCAGGTTATTCTCTGATCAGATGTAGCGTTCCGAAAACAACATCGTAAACTCGAGAGTTAAATTAACCCTTTGCACTCGGCGCTATTTTTGTTCTAAAACTAAATTTTTCTTCCGTCTTAGAATATTTTCATTTTATTCATACGAAGCTGATCCGATTTCCACATATAATGTTTAAATGTTTAGTAATCTATTAAATACAAATTTTGTAATGCAACAAATATTTTGTAATATTTTTTGAAATTTCTTTGAAATAATGCCACAACAATTTCTAGTGGTGCTTCAGAGTCACCACTCGAGTCCTAAGGGTTAAACGTTTTAGTCTACCAGACGCTGCAAGGTAATAGGTCCTATACCTAATTCGCAGACAATCCATAGTCAATTTTTACCTGTAGTAACACCGTAAATTTGTTCCTCCTGCAAAGTACAAACCTGTATCACAATCTTTAGCGCTCTATGCAATTATCAGCACCAATCCTTTGCACTCCGATTCTTTCTTCAATTTTATACTCAACAACTTCTCGACATTCTAACTGGTTTATTCATAATGAGAAAACGATCCTGAAGGCTTCCTCTCAGGCTATTTTGTTGAGTATAAATGTGACAGGTGCAGCAACGTTCGCCGTCACTGTTGGATATACCAAATCGCTGCAACGACTGTATGTCGTGAGAGCGTGACTCGGGAAAAGAAGATTTCGATCTACGCAGAACGTTTACCAAGATCCAGGAATCCGTTCGTAAGAAACCTTATGGTTTTCTTTATTCATTATACAGCGTCGCTGTCTATTTCCGAAAGGCCAATGGACAAATCAGTAAAATTCTAATGACTCTGCTCATTTTGTTTTCAGGGTCACGCACTCGGGTGGCCGATCGTTCGAATTTCTCAAGCGATAAATTAATCACGTAGGCGCACGTGGATTCGTTTACACTTTTTTTTTCTTCTTACGACGATCATTAATCATCCTTTTCTTCCGTTATGTATTTCGCCTGAAGTGAAAAACATTCTACGAATAGAAATCGCAGTGGACAAGCATATTGCTCTGATGCACTGCAATTATTTGCTTGTTCTACCGTGCTTATTCTCGGTCAACTCTGATGATTCAATTTTCTCGTTTAATATCAGACGAAGATGTATAGCGTCGCTACAGTGATGCAAGTGCAGTTTAAAGGAAAGCATGGCTGTAGCGTCAAAAGTGACTTCACAGAGCTGAGGGTTAACAAGCGCTAAAGACTTTCAGTCCATTCAAACCTTTACTCATCGATCATTTTAGATACTTTTGTTCCCCGTCTATTTTAATCATTGACTGGCGATGCTATGTTCAAACGAGACGATCGATATTAACCCTTATGTCAATATGTATCCAGGTTCATAGATACCTACAGTCAGTCTCACAATTGATAGCACACGCTTTAAATCAGCATAACTCTTTCATGAATGGATTAAACGACTTTAGTTTTTCTGCCAAGCTAGGGTAAGAGAGCCAATTACTGTGCCTATATTAATTATACTCATTTTTAAACTATAATGAATATTAAAAAAGAGATATTAAATTTTTCATTAAAATCAGTTAATATATGTTATATATATATCCTTTTTAATATTCACTATGCTTTAAAAATAAGTATAATTAATTATAAATTAATTAATTATAAATAATTATTATAGTAAATTAATGGATTAGTTTACTAGACGATATGTAATGGAAATTTTGGAAACGTTGCGTATAGTCTGAATTACGAAAAAAAAGTAAAAGTTGTTTTTCACAATTTTTTATTTGATTTTAAAAATTTGTTAAATTTGATTTATAAATGCATATAAGCTATACAGGGTGGTCCTTTTAAGTAAGGCCACCTAAGTATCTCTTCAGGTTATTGTGATGCAAAAAATATTTGTTATGTACAGTCAGTCCCATAAGTATTCGTACGCTCTTAAAAATCGCATAACTTTGTCAATATTGGACTATACTACTTGAATTTTTTTGAGAAGTTAGAACAATTGGGTCACTACATAAAGTGAAACAAATTTTTTACAAAAATTGCAATTGGTCGAAAGTGCAGAGAAAATACTAAAAGTTGTATTTTGTAACTTTTTTATGTGGACTTACATTGAAAATTTAGAAAGTACTATTTGTAGATCTGTATGAATTATACATGTTCTGAGAATTTCATCAAAATCGGTCGCAATGAGCCGCAGATGTTCCAAAATGATCACATAAGGGCGAAATTCCCTGAGAAGGCCAAAATTCTGCGACTTTCGCCCTTAAGTTTTCATCGTTAAAAGTTTGTAGCTCAGTGCAATGTTGACCGATTTAGATGAAATATTCAAAATATGTATAATTGATACAGATGTACAAAACGTACTTTTTAAATTTTTAATATAAGCCCGCATAAAAAAGTTGCAAAATACAACTTTCAGTACTTTCTCTGTAATTTCGACCAATTGCAAATTTTAATCAAACATTTTTCTCACGTTATGTAGTGACCCAATTGTTCTAACTTCTCAAAAAAATTCAAGTAGTATAGTCCAATATTGACAAAGTTATGCGATTTTTAAGAGCGTACGAATACTTATGGGACTGACTGTATTGTACATGGCGTCACGTATATACATGCTGAATATTTTATCGAAATTTACGAATTTGTTTATAGCTTATAAACCATTGGGAATTGTGAAAATCAGGGTTTTTCTATGTTTACCATTAAATTGGTGAATATTTACTAATCGCACACACTTAAAGTGTATACTATTGATTATGAGACTGCGTCTAATTTGTCTTCAATAATTGTTGTACGTATTAGGTGGACGATGCATCGGGATATTTCGCAACCGACACGCCTCGCCTCGGTGTTTTCGGGTCAATGCTGTCTCTCCGCTATCCGAGGAGAGATCGATCGATCAGGAATCCCCGTCGGCGGAGATCTAGTAGCGCGGAACACGCGACACGGTCTCGCTATAGATCGTAAATCGCGCACGCACACAGAGAGCGAGCGATTCTCGCGGGCCGTGGGACGCGTGGGCATGGCTCGGTTCGAAGGAACACGGACCGCGAAATTGGCTTAGTCATCGGCGTATTACAGAATATTACGGGATATTAGCGAGAAACGGCCAGCAACGAGCGGCAACTCACCGCTTTCGACGAGGACGAATGACACGAGGGGCGAGCAGGAGCGACGTGTATCCCATGATTCATACCCTCTACCTTGCGGCTCCCGCGACGATCGTTCGATTCCTGGAACGAGGGCCAACCTGTGTAACGAGCTGTCGAGCGCCGTTCTTTTCAACTGGGATCGTAAGCTGGAGCAAAGATATTGCCCTGTGGGGCACTGGCTCTGATTCCGCTTAATTTGGGAGCAGCAGAGCCACGCCCACTTAGAGGGCAGTCTACAGAGAGAATACAAAATGCAAGAGATTTTGAGATACTCTAATTGCGAGTAAAGCTTGAGTAAAGTTTGCCCTGGCTCCGCTGAAATCGAGAGCAACGTAGTTACGAGTAGATAGAGAGAATGAGACACTGTTTTAGCGATGCTTTTCTCTGTTACGAAATATTCAGACGTAGGAGATTAACCTGTGAAGTGTTGAGAGCAGCGAAACCACGCCCTCTCCGAGCACTCTACATAAGCGATACAGTTACTTGTAGTACTACTCCTTCTATTAGGAAATATTCAAATTTAGAAAATGGCAGGATGCTTTGCGAAAGGCTTGAGTAAAGATTCCCCGTGAAGCATTGTATTGGCCCCGTTCAAATCGAGGTCCAAGAAACCACGCCCACTCAGAGCACGCTGCATAAATAGTACGAGATAGACATCCTCTCAGCGCTTCTTCTATCATGAAATATTCAAACGTTAAAAGATTGTGAGATACTTTGTGAAAGGCTCGAGTAAAGATTGCCCTGAGTAATGACTCCGCCCAAATTGTGAGCAGCGAAGCCACGCCCACTCAGAGCATTATTCTAGCTCCGCCAAAATGAAGAACAATGAAGCCACATCTACTGAATGGTTTCTAAAGATAGATAACTTTGTATCTCTCTCTCACTCTCTTATTTCTTTCCGGTGACATCATTTGCCCTGACCTATTGCTATCGGAGCATACCAAGAGCATTCCCAGGGTGTAGAGTTCTCATTAGCAGTGTTCATTAACAAAGATTTTCCCGCGAATCATCAGAGTCGACGATGTAACAGGAAACAAAGTAGCGAGCGAACTATGAATCGACGATGATAAAAATATCTTTGTTGCGCGTAGAATTCGAGTCTATGTCCAAAGAAAATGCCGAGTAGAGAGAGATGCAAATTAATGTGAGATAACAACAAGGAAAAACACGGAGACATAAATAATGTACAGGAAAAATTGCGTGTGTGCAATTGAGAATGGATTGTACGCAGTTCGTTAGGTATGACAGTTAGTGCCATTGTTCGGTCATTACATTTCGACAAGTCGACTTAATAATTTTTTTTCGTCATTTTGTTCGCAGAAAATGCTCCGATTAGATGCATAAAAGGGAATTCTGGACCACGGACACCGGGAATTTCCACCAAGGAAACGACACGATGAACGCTACACCTTTTTTGCCGCGAGTACACGAGAATTCCGGATGTTGAACGTTTCTTGTCGCGACATTCTACTGTGCCGGATAGAAGCACGTGAACATACACACTTTGACCATAATACAGTACCAGGAAGCCATTCACTGGCGATCCCGGCGATACGGATAAGCAACGTTAATCGGAAAGTTTAGTGGCTCATGTACATTGTATATACGTAACAGAAATTCACCTGTACTCAATGTATCTCGGGTAATACCCGTATCGAACCCTGACTACACACGCTCACGTTTCCAACAGTTGGGATCGATTGTGTAATGGGCACAAGAAACGTGTTGCTTCTGTTATCAACATTGGAACAAGGTTTAGTATCTCTGAAGAAGTATACTTACGGTTCTATACGATTTCGAACATTTCCAATTTCTGATCGAAGCTCGATCCTGCGAGCTGTCTAGCTTGCTCACTATTACGTAAATTGCTCTCAGCGGGCGTGGCTTTGCTGCCCTTAATGAGCTGGGAGCAATGCCCCGGACGGCAATCTGTGCCAATGCCAGCTTCAATCGAGTGAGCACTCAGCATTTCATTTATACGATTTTGTAAACAAGAAATTGCCTGCCTTGTACATTCTACGTAGAATGCTCTAAATGGGCGTGGCTTTATCGCTCTCATCGGAGTAGGAGCAGTGCCCCAGAGGGCAATCTACATCCAAGCTTGCTTTGATCGAGTTCCGACTGAACATTTCATTCATTTAATGTTGCAAGCAGAAACTTGCAATCTCGTGCTTTCCAAATAAAATTCTCTCAGTGGGCGTGGCTTTGCTGCTCTCAGCGGAGTCGGAGCAGTGCCCTGCGGTGCATTCCTGCAAATGATAATAATACCCTATGGTATTTCCATGCCTGGTTTAATCACATTTTCACTCAGCATTTCATCTACTCGATCTTGGGAGCAGAAAACTGTCTGTCTGTTGTTGACTATTACGTTGATTGCTTTAAGTGGGCGTGGTTTTGCTGATCTCGGTGGACTGGGAGCAGTGCCCTATGAGGTGATCTGTGTCCAAGCCTGCTGCAATTCAATTTCTACTAAATATTTCATTCGTTTAACCTTACCAAGCGGAAAGCTGTATTGTGCTTTCTTCATAAAATCCTCTCAGTGGGCGTGGTTTCCCTGCTCCCAATGGACTGGGAGCAGTACCTCGCAGCTTCTGCTCACAGAACAATCCCCAAACCAGAAAATACTCCATTCATGCGTGTTCGACACGCTCATTCAGCATCCTCGTCGTCGCTATCGCGAAAACCGTCTGCTCGATCCCGATACAGGAAGTCAAGAGCTATCGAACGGCGTGCAATACATCACCGGCCGGATTACGTTATCGTTGGTAGCTTCATTGTGCAACGAGAACCGCGCGCAGATTTCTCGGACGAGCGAACGTTTCGGTTCTTTTCGTGCGT
The DNA here is from genome assembly GCF_050948215.1 of Halictus rubicundus. NCBI lineage: Eukaryota > Metazoa > Arthropoda > Insecta > Hymenoptera > Halictidae > Halictus > Halictus rubicundus. Next base: position 1,466,116 of record NC_135151.1, read on the forward strand.
CGACGAATGATCATTGACTCTGTTCTTATCGGGAATCGAGCGAAACCCCTCGGATGACGCGTCGCGGCGCGGCGCGGCGCGGCGCGGCGCGGCGGCGCGCCTAACCGATCTAGGGTGACAATAGCGTCACGCGAAAGCTTCTCGTTCCGCGAAAAAGCTTGTGAGCGTGTCAAACGGGGAGGAGCCGTATTCCGCGAACGTTTCTCGTCGCGTTTTCTGTTCCGAAAAGCGTCGTCGATCGTTTCCGCCTCGTCAACGACGACGTGTCGGACGCTCACCGTCGCGTCGACTGGAAAATCTGACCAGACCGAATATCGTGTCGCCGGCGACTTTTGACCTCGCAGCCAGCGATTATTCCAATCGCCCCGGTTCTCTCTCGATTTCCTCGTCAACGTTGTTCCATTTAGCGGCCCTTCCGGTGATAACGCGATTTAAGCGCCACACCGCTTCGCTTTCGACCGCAGACGTCCACCGACCGGATTGCGACCGCGTTTCGTCGATCATGGTTGTACAGCTGCGACAAGTCCGATGCGACGAGTCGCGACAGCTGGAAATCCGAGACGCGTCGATGCACGATGGGAAACTTGCAGAGGATCATCGGTGAACGATGACGCTGATTAGGATGATCAGAATGGTGCTGATGGAGCGACAGGATGTCAAGGACGACCGAGAGATTGCTAATATGATTTTCATTTGCCCCTCTTCGACCCTGATTGCTCGATTTCATCTGTTTCATCCTCTTGGAGCTGGTTCTTCTTCTTTTTCCTCTTCCTTCTATTACCAATCTTTTGAGGATGAGTGTATCCTAGTTAGACCGCGGGTTTTATGCATTCATGACAAAAATGAGTAGGTGAAATTTAAAACAGTACAGAGACCAAAAGACTTTCAGAGTATTCATAGATTATTTTTTACATGTATTAAAATATCTCAATGGAAGATATACATTTCTGTTTAGCCCTTGCAATTAATGGAGAAACTTTTTATTTCGCACAAAGATCCGCAGCCTCAGCCTAGTGTATTTTTTGATTCATCGAACTCACCTATCTATGTTTTCTATAGCATGAGAATGTCCGCTGAAAAGTTGGATATTATAGTTAAACGAAGAATAGATCAATGGTTTCAATAGTGTGGTATACAAATAAAATTTTCAGTCGTTTGCGAGAATTCAAGCATACAGAGTATACCGATGTATGTATTTCTAAATGGTTTTGACAAGCGTTATCCGAAGTATGTTGTTCGCATTCCGAACGGGAATAAATGCCCCACTAACTGCGGATTTGATCAGCTTCTATCAATTAAACGGTGGCATACAGGAAAACGAAGTCTATTGACAGAATGAGGAAACAGCTAAGTGATTTTGTTGCGTGATAACGCTTGTCCGCATGCTGATTTACTAGAAAACAAACTACCTTCAACTTTAATTGAGTATCTTCTCTAGACTTGAGAATTCATTCTTAAGACATTTGTAGCTTGTACTGTGTCGAGTATACCGCGGCTTGCTTACAGTGAGACTTATCTTTTTGGTTTTTCTTTCTTCAAACCAAAAATTGCTTCGATTTTGTGAAGTTTCTATTACATTTACAATCAGCTCAGGACTCAACAGTTAAACTATTCGATCTGCTGATCCATTTTGATTGAAGTTTGTAAAAGCTTCGCGTGGTTCTACCGCTTTCATAAAAATAATTGCTTCGATTTCGTAAAGCTTTTATTACATTTACAATCAGCTTAAGAGTCAACAGTTAATGTATTTGATCTGCTGATCCATTTGATCTAGATTTGTAGAAGCTTCACGTGGTTCTCCCGCTTTCAGAAGTTACCTAACTTCGATAGTTTTTTATCTTAGGTGCAAACAGGAGATCGACGTGTTTTAAAGAAGTGCTTTCAGAAATACGGTCTACTTTTTCGGAAGACAAAGCCTGACACTATCGAACTGATCCTGAACACTCGAACGCCATGTACTCGAACTGATTATGGTAGTACGGGTAGGTGTTATGATCGACAGTGTACGTCAAGCTTCCCCTTTCGAAAAACAGGCTATAAAAAAGTCGATGAGTAAGGGGTCTAAATAGATCTGGTCACCACTACCTCTACAGTCTTCGGATGCGTCTACCATTCGTGGGCTAAGAATTTCGATTACGCGTTTGCATGTGACACGCCTTTACAAATGATTAGTAGGCTGCGGATTTTTTTGCATTTGCGGCAAAAATGAATAGGACTAGAAGAACTTGGTGTTGGACTTTTTAACACGATTGAAAACGAAAATATACTTTAACTTCGGTTTCTCCCAATTGTCTTGGACAATTGGAAGGGAGACAGAACTTTTCGTTTGGCTTCTGTTGTTAGCAATTGACTCGGGCAATTTTCTTTTTTTTTTTTCTTTACATAAGGGTCCACGGTCTACTAATTGGGATCGAAAAATCAGCGATTCAACAGGTAGGACAACAGCACCACTGATCGGACGATAACCAGCTTGTCGAGTTAACGACGTCCCCAGTGACCGAAACACGGAGACACTATGAAAAAGAAATGCTCAGCATTGTTCAACCCTGCGGACCGGAGCCGACCCGCTTGTGTATCGTCTCCGGGTCGACCAATGCCGAGTTTCCCAACGTTCACGTCCAAGTGTCGACCGTCTACTTTCACGGGTAATACCGGCCGGTAACTCGACGGTATTCAGATACCGGGCCGATTGATATTCGTGAGGCACGGTATCGAACTTGATTCCGAGTAGTTGTAGTGATGTAGTAGTAGATGTAAGTAGACGTTAGTAGTAGTAGGGGAGTCGTTAAATAGCGCGCGTTACCACGGTATTCGGCAGTCGACGCGCGGCACTCGAGCGGAGCGGGTCGTCCCGTCTTCAACCATAATCGCGTCGTCGCTTCTCGTTCGTCTGCGGCACCGGAACGAGAGTACTCGCGCGTTTGGAGAACCGGAACAGGAACATAACCGAGGAAAAGCAGAACGACAAAAAGGAGGGAAGAAAAAAGAGAGAGGACCACATAAACTATAAGGCGGCACACGTGGATCGTGTGCAAGGATTCCCGGAAGTCGTAGATGAACGAGGATCCTCGATCGGTCCTCGTTTTAAGATGACCGCCTCGGCACCGTCTCCCCTGTCTTCCTCTCTCTCCTCTCCGTCCGCGGACCCGTCCGTCGCCTCCTGGTGCACGTCGTCGTCGTCGTCGTCGTACTCGCCGCCGACGTTCTCCTCGTGTCCCAAATTGCCGTTACCCTCACGCAGGAAGAAGAAACCGAACCGGTGGACCATCGACCGTGGCTACCCGCTTCGTCTTCGCCAGAGAACCGTCCTCTGAATCCTGTCACTGATACCGAAACGCAAGCCAGACACGGAAGAAGAGACTGTCCGAGTGAAGAGAGACACGTGGTCGGTTGAATCGATTCCAGAGCAAGAAAGGCCGCGCGGGTAAACAGTGTACCCGCCGAGGTGCTCTAGCGAGTATCCCAACGAGTATCCTACTGGTATAGGACCTCAAAGTGTGAAGGACATAGACTAGCAGAAGAGGGGTGACACTCTTGCGGATTGCATCATAGAGTTAGTTAAGATCATCGACATAGTCAACACTGTCGTGAATTGTTAAAGAAATTAGAAGACAACGTGAGTGAAGAGTGTACCCATTGTGTGTACCCATCGCGTGTACCCATCGCAAGAAAGAACTCTGGAAGAAGAGGACATATTCTAGTAAAATTATCAGTGAAGAGTGTACCTACCACCGGAGAAAGAGGACTTGAAGAATACAATTCAATATCGTGGATAGAGCCTGAGGGAAAAGTTGTACTCGCCGCAACAACGAATAAGAGGAGGCACTCCAGAAGAAGAGGATACAGTCTAGGGAAAAAGAGACACAGGACTATTAATAGCTAAATTTATCAGTGAAAAGTGTACCCGCCAGCTGAAAGATACCTGGAAGAATACGAACGCAAAACTGAATGTGAATCGTTCGTGAATCTAGTTGACGAAACTAGTAAAGAGTGTGAGTGAACAGTGTACCCGTCGTGTGTACCCAGCGCTAGAAAGAACTCCAATAAGGAGAACACAGTTCACTAGCTATAATAGACACGCTATTATTACAGTGTCGCACGTGAATAAATCGCAGAACACGACGGTAGTGCAAGTGAACAGTGTACCCGCCGCGAAGACCCGACACTGCAAAAAGTCTAGGAAAGGAAGATATAGTCTACCAGCTAATAGACACATTATCATTCTCGGAACTGTCGTGTACAGATCGCATAGCAAGTGAACAGTGTACCCGTCAGTGGGAAGAACTCAAAAAAGAAAAATAGAACACAGTGAAGATAGATAAAATCATTGACGAAGAGTGAACTCAGTGAACCGAGAATCGAGAAAAGAGTACAAAAAGAAGGAAGGTACCCGTCATCGGCAGGAGGACCATCAAACACGTTGCCATAACTGCATACCGGGGGCCAGCTCGGTGAAGAACTCGTGGCAAGGCGAAAGAGGAGCAATCGAGGAGGGAAAAGAAGCGAGGCAAGGGTAGGGGAGCGAGGCAAGAAGAGTACATCAGCGTGTTGTGTGATCGTGAAAGCGGCGAGGTGCTCCCTGGACGGAGACATCTTGCCGGTTCGGCCGCGAGCTCGGCTTACTCGCCGGCTATGGGAAAGCTGGCAACGACTGGTGGACGACGCGTGACCCGTGATAACGAGGAGGACCAGGCGGCATCGGCGTGCCCGTGCGGGCCAAGCAGCGCCAGTTCCGGCCGCGCGTTCGTCGCGGAGCCCGTCCGCGGGATCGCTCCTCGCGGCGACGCTCTTCCGACCATCGTTTTCGATCCGGATCAAGGAGAACGCGTTCGCGAGTGCCGATCGTGGATCTTCGCAGGTGCCCGGACGCCCGAGGACCCGACGCACGGGTCGCTCGGACCCGGCCGGGATTTGTCGAGCCTCCACGAACCGACCCGACCGCCCCTTGAAACGGCAGCCACCACCGTCCCGTCGCTCCACCGGCCCCATGCAACGCATCAACCAATCCGCGTTGGCGACCCGTGTGGTACGGTGTTTAGGGAATCTAGGGAGAGAGTACAGACGACCCGACCGCACCTGGAGACGGCCACCGGGACCTATCCGTCGCTACACGGGTTCCACGCGAATAGGAGGAATACGCACCACCGACTAATCCGTGACGATGACCCGCGTTCCACGGTGTCTAGAGTCTCCGAGGAGAGAGTACCGATGTCTAGAGACTCGAATGATGGAGCACCGGTGTCTAGAAACTCTAATGAGTACCGAGTACCGGTGATTGGAGCAGTACAGACGACCCGACCGCTTCTAGAGACGGCAACCACCTACCCGTCTTCCCTGGAGACGGCAACCAGGACCTACCCGTCGCCACACGGGTTCCACTCGAATAGGAATGCGCACCACCGACTAATCCGTGACGACGACCCGCAGTATGCGGTATCTAGAGACTCTAAGAACAGAGTATCGGTGTCTAGAGACTGTAAGAAGAGAGTACCGGTGATTCGAAGAGTACCGACGACCCGCCCGACCCGCTCGTTAGTAGCAATAGCGATCCTCGCGATGTGCACGCTCGCCGCGGCCGTGCCCACGCCGAAGCCGAACCAAGTGGACCCGTTGCGAACCGGTCTACGACGCGACCTCGACGGCTCGTCCGGTCTCGAGGACGTCTACGAGGACGCGTTCGAGGACGTTTTCCGAGAAGAGGACCGAACCAACGCCGGCACCGTCCTCGACGAGAACGAGCTGGAGATCATACGACGCAGCATCGCGCGCGGACTCGGTTTGAAGAGGATACCTGACCCAGCCAAGGTGAGTACTGTATGGACCGGAGCGAGCGCTCTCTGGTACCGTTTCTTACGATCTCTTTGGAACGTCCAGTTGATCACTGGACATATACCAGCACTCGCTGCTCGTTTTTAGAATAGTTGAAATTTTAGTTCGGCTCGTACTTCGTAATAGGTCAGTGCAAACGTTCCTGCTCGAATTTATATTAAACTACGACCAGGAATCGGGCACGAACTTTTGCACTGACCTAATACTTTACTGGAGAACGAATTCCATTAGATGTCGATGACTCAGCTCTTCAGGGGCTGCTGACGATGTGCGTCGCTATAGATGTTGCATCGTGATCTGTTGATCTGATATCTTTAGCGCTGGAACTACCAGAGGAGTCAGACTTGTCCCCGACCTTTGATTCGTCGCAGAATGGAATTCCAATTTTTAATGACATAAGCGGGCGTTTTTAAGGATTTTGAAACAACGCGGGGGTTAAAAAAAGGGCTGCGCTTTAATTTGTGATCCGAATATGTTGATTTCGTGGGATCTTTCGGGACCTTGTCGTTCAACGTTAACTCCTCGGTTTTTCAACTGATAGATTCTCGATGCAGCCAAAAGGCGTGCAGCTAGCTTCCAGCGTTAGTTTGAATCGCCGTTGTCGGTCGGAGAATAGCCGGCTCCCGTTGGCAAAAAGCACGGGACCCCGTTAAAAGGAGCGTGTACGATCTCTGGCGAAAGGTGTGTAGGGGGAGAGAAAGAGAAAGAGAAAGAGGAAAGGGTGAAGGTGGAGAGACGAGGTAGAGACGTGAGAAGGGTGGAGGGAGAGCTGAGAGACGGGGCAGAAGAAAAGAAAGAGAAAGGCGGAGTGGTGCTCGACGATAGACGGACGCGAAGCGAAAAGGTTGCCGGCTCGACTGGGCGCCGAAGAAGATGATGATGATGGCTCGGGGCGAGGTGACGAAGCGGCAGACCGGGATCCCGACAACGAAAAGAAAGAAACGGGGGAGAGAAGAAAGAAAGAAAGGAAAGGAAAGGAAAGGAAAGAAAGGAGAAACGAACGCGACTCGACGCGACGACGACGGCCACTCCGCCGACGTTCACCGCGCGCCCGACAACTTAGCGCCTTAGGTCAGGGACGAGATGACTATGACGCGACGGATCATCGACGGGACGAGCAATTAAAAAGGGAAATCGTCGACGGATGGAAAAAAAACTGTCGTCATCTTTGCGTAATTCGCGATGGAATCTGCTTCGAGCGAAAATTCACCTGCTGCGAACAACGTGTTCCTTTTGCAGACATTCCTCGTTAAAGCTGTTTCTCACGGACTTGCAAAATCGTTGTCGTTGATCCAAAATTGCAAAAGTCACAGCACAAATTTAAACGTTAGGCGGATCCTCACCGTAGAATGTGATTTTGTTTGTGATTTGTCATGTTGGTTAGTTGTTTATTCAATTAGAATGTAGTCTTACAGCGCGTAGATTCCACAATACCTACGCTCAATTCTACACTCAATACTAAAGCATCCTAATCGTACACTCGTTATAATCGTACGCTCAATCTTGTTGTAACACGGTTTTGATGTAGGTAACACGACGCATTGATGACTTAGATTTTTTAATATTCGCCTAACTTTAATAAATAGACTGCGGAACTTTATGCAAAAATGGTTAGTATCAATCACAAGGGACGGAAACCGGATAAAAATTTTATCTTACAGTTTTATACAATCTTACAGTTTCAACCCCTTGCCCTACAATATCGAATCATACACGTGACGAAGATTCTGAACAGAGTATAATAATTATGTATGTTATTAATTTCCTTTAAACCGAAATAACATTGTATTTTGCCGTTGTTAACACGTTAAGTGCCAAATATCAACCCCAGAGATTCTTACAAAATCAGAGTAATTTAATTAATGAAACCAAAACTAGAAATTTAAAATGTATTATAGAGGATGCTGTCTTAACCCTTTTGAATTCGAAATGCTCCAATAAAATTCGGTTTATCTGGATATCTTATAATAAAAATGAATTTCTAAACCCAGTCAAAAATCACTGTCAGTCATATTTGACTGGTGCGGCAGTTAACGTGTCAATGTACAACCATTGAAGAACATAGGCATACGTAATAGATATTTTCTCCATTTTTTAGGAAATTACGAATTACAAAAAAGTTCTAATCACTGAAACCGTAAAATAAATCGTAGTGCGGGGGGTTAAATCGTATCTATTTATCTGTGTAATGAGTCCGTACAGTGTACTGTGCACAGACGTCTTCATTAGGTTGAAAATAAACTTGAAGTCGCCGTGAACGCAAAGCTCAATAAAACTGAACGAAACTGAACGAAATTCGACAACCACCTAACAAATAACTTTCTTAGAATTCTTTTATCGTCAACATCTTCCGCATCTTTCAATATCTGTTCTTAAGAGCCAATGGTAGTCACGTGACTTTTGCAGAGCCAGTAGGTCGGTAACTGCTGTATAATTTCAGTTCACAGCCTTCAGCCACTGACTTAACATCCATCTTGGTCTTGATCCGACGGGTCTTAAGTCTGTCACGAAACTTGTCACATTTTTTGCTCTATATTATTGATATCATGAATTCTGACGCCAGTCTGTTGTGAGTCTGGTTGTCAGATGTATGGCAGGCCCATCCTCGGCTGGTTCGTAATGGGCCTAGGTAAAACCCTCGGGGTTTTTCCCGGGGCGCGGTAGCAGTCGAGTCGCTACAGTGCTACTCTCGATTTCATCCAGAATACTCATCCAATGGCATAAAAATGCTTGGATTCCACGGCACGCACATCGTCAATTTTTGGCCTACTTCTAACGCTTATATTACCAAATATCTGTATAATCTCGTTAGCTCGTGACCACTGTGCGCTAGATTGACCCTTCCTCTTTCGAACGAGCCCTTTCCCAGCGAAAAATATTCTCGTATAAGGACGAAAATTTGAGTCACGTAAAACGATTTTTCGGCTATTTTAGTCGGTAACCTGGTCACTCTACCTTATCGCGAATCTACGGAGTCTTGGCTCTGAAACGGACGTCGCTCGATCCTCCGATTTTCTGAAATATGGACTCACCGTGATATTAGATTAGCAAACCAGCTATCCGTGGGCGTAGCAAAAGGTTCGGGGCAACAGGTGTTATCCGCGAAGCCCAAGGAGAACGGTAGCGAAAATGAGCAGAGAAAGGTGCTTGGATGACGGCGAGGAACGTCAAAGGAGGTTCGGGGATCGCGGACGTCGCGAGTCGGCGTCCGTAAACAGCCGGCGAGACGAACACGAACACGGGGAACGTGGGTGGTCCGTCGTGCGTTGCCCCACTTTCGCTAACGCATGCATGAGCACGTGCGCCGATCCTTCTTCTGCTATGCAGAACCGGCTGTCCACGTGCGTGCGCGAACGCCCACGATTCTTTTCTCTCTCTCCCTCTCTCTCTTTCTTCTCTCATCTCTTCTCGACGCAGTCGCCTTTCTCTCTTCTTCTCTGTTCGACGCGGGATTCTTGTGCTCTCCATGCTAGCAAGACGTTTATCCGATGACACTCGATACGAGGATAGACGAGTGGATCGACGAGTTCGCGAGACAGAGCTTGTTCGCGTTTGGAGTGGCTTTTGCCGATGGTTAGGTGTCTGCGACTATAACGAGTAGACTGTGGACCTTTCTGCAAAATAAAAATCTCCTGCGTCGACTGTTGGAACTAGAAACCAAATCGAAAGGGCTTTCATTCATTGACACGTTGAACGCGCGAATCTCGTGTGCTTCACTCGAGTTTCGTTTATCTCGTTCAGAGAAGTGTTATTAATTTAGTTCTTACTTGACACACTATGATCATACTTAATTTCATAATCATTCTTAAGCAATACAATGGTCACCGGTGAGCACCGTGGCACGTTCAACGTGTTAATAGTTTTAATACATCAAAAAGAATAGATTCGCATTCTTAAATTCCTATAATGTTCTCGCAGCTTTCAATTTTACCTATCCAATGTTGTCATAAATTCTTAAATTCCTATAATGTTCTCACTGCTTTCAATTTTACCTACCCAATTTTGTCGCAAATGCATAGAACCCGCAGTCTAATAATGAGCAACTAGCAGGAGAACCCTGTACATACAGGGTGTCCTAAAAATGTTGTATTTCTTTGACAGGGGCGATTCCAAAGGTCATTTGAAGTAACTTTTTCCTTTGCGAAAATCTTCTCCGCATCTTTGTTAAGGAGTTATCAACGAAAAACGCAGGCCAATCATAGCGCGGCTAGATGCGGATGGATTCCGACTCGGCCAATGCCAACGCCAGGCTTAGCGAGACCTGTCGCCGAGTCGCAATCCGGCAGCTATAGCCGTGCTCTGATTGGCCCGTGTTTTTCGTTAATAACTCCTGAACGAAGCCGCGGATAACATTTTCGTAAAGGAAAAAATTGCTTCAAATCACCTCGGGAATCTCCCTATTTAAGAAAGTACAACATTTTTGGTGTATAATGTCCTCACGAAAATTATATGGTAGTTCTTAGGTAAGTGTTCGGCACGTATCTGTTCTTTTATCCCAAGAGTTTTAGGAGACCATCAAAAAAATTGTGGAAAAAAATATAGTAAATGGGTACCCGGTTGGCTTTGCACAAGGGTTAAGGGCCCGGGATAGTCACGTGACTTGATTGTCACGATAATTCTGCACGCTATCGTTGATTCGCTGTTAAAATGGACCGCCCCCGCGTAACAACGACCGCCGAACCGGAACGATCGGACCAGATCTAAATTGAGAGCGTTACGTCGAACAGGCGTCATCCGGAAATTCTCGTGGCGATCGGCGAAATCGGAATTTGGATCGTTGTCCCGGCACACCGACTCGACGGTTCGGTCGATGACGATACACCTCGTGGACCGGATTCTCGGTCCCGTTCCGGATCTACCATGAGGACGTGTGAACGTGTGAGAGCGTAGGCGGGGGCGGGAACACCTGTTGTCGCGGCGACTATTGCCGCCAGCGTGCTCGTAACGGCCGCGATAACAAAAGCAGATTCCCTGCGTCCTTCAAACTCGAGGACGTCGCCGGGAAACGTGAGAACATAGTCTTCAGAAGAGAACGATATCATTAGCGCAGCGGCGCGGCGACGCGTTCTCCACAATGTCTTCTTCTGCTTCTTGTTACGCTCGTTCAACTGCTCGTTGATTCGCCTGACAGGCAAAAGTCTGGATTTCCTCTGTTGTTTCTGTGAGGAGCTTATAGTCTTGAAAAGTGGAGCTTCTTGATGATCTTTTAGGCCGACGTTTAGGTGCTTTGGTCTTGGATTCGCTTGGTCATTTTTAATCGACTAAAATTTCGCAAAGAAAAATCCTGGGACGATGAAACCTGGCTCGTTTTAAAGCTTGAAGCCTCTACTTTTGCAAGCCATTGTTCGTTTTCTGCCGTGATGTTTTCCCGCGATGTACATAGCGAGTGGCAAATGGCGGACAGTTTTAAAACGAGTTTAAGCCTATGGTTGTAGGAAGATTAGTAAGATGTAATAGATAAAATGAAAGGTAAAGGATTAGGCAAAACGATGTTTTTTTGATACAGAGAAGTTTCGCAATGTTTCGCGAGGTTACCAGTCTCGCAGCATCCCAACTAGATAGTTATTACCGAACACTAAGACCGTATTAAAATGAATTACGATCTACCACTATAGCCCGTCTATTAAAATGATATACACTATACCGTGACGCAAATCATTTGCATACGTACAAATTCAGGTTGCCTCGATGAATATTCGAGCATTCGAAGAACCTGCAGGAAGTTTAAATTTTTTTGCCAACGGGAAAAAAATATTATACTGCGTCAGAAAAGTCGAAATCACCTGATCGTTCCTTGAAAGTTGTTGAAGAACACTCGGAGAGGAGACAGAAGAAATGAAAACAGGTAACTCCGAGCGGCCCCGACGAATCTCTCAAAGGAAACGTAAACTGCGAGTTCCGAATACGGTACTTAAATCTTATCAATTCTCGCGACAGGTTAAGCAAAAAGTCCCGTTAAGCAAAAAGCGAACAAAATAAAAGGTCCACGCGCTGGGTGAGTCACCGGTCCTAGCGAGACGCAAAGTCTGCCATCGGTTCCAGGTTTAAACGAACGAGGGAGCTGAATCGGAAAAATATTTATTCGCGGCTGAGTCTTTGAACTCTTTTTTGAAAAATCCGGCGGTCGACTTTGAGACTGCCTTGCAGACCGGAAGCGTTCACGAGGAAACGGAAGTCCCAGGCGCCTTTGAGACGTTCTCGAATTCCTTCAAATTCTTCCTGTAGTTATTATTTACAATCCGGACATTTATACCATCTGTTAAACAAATGTAAAAGCACCAGGTTTTAATTGTAATCAGCAAGCGAATCAATGTCAATTACGACTGGACAAGAAATCTTTATGGAAAAGAAAAATTGTCTATAAATTGTACAATACAGGAGCCAAATGCAAGTTTCGTTCTTCCTTTAATAATTTCAATCAGCCGAAACTTCTTTTAATCTGTCCACTACTTTGAGTCGCTCTTACTCATTTCGATGATGTCCCTATTTTCTGTTCACGAGCGACAGAAAGACAAGCTTTCTACAGTTGTAGTTGAGAGCAGAGCGCAAAATACTTGCGCTCACAAATGCACGTAATTTTGCGCAGAAAGAGAAGTTAACTCTTCCCCTTGCAATTCAATCCCAAGGTTTCAGATTAGAGCATACAGTGAATTCCCGTTGTAAGTCGGTGCAATCCTCGCGGTTGAAAGTCAGTGGAACTACCCACACTACCGCGGGGTATACGATATATCGAGCTTCGCTGACCGTTTCTACCTGCAACATTGTATCAGAGAAAGACATTTTCTCAGGCTTCTTGTCGTAAACCTATGACATAGAAACAGCGTGCACTGTGTATTTTAAATGCAACGTTGGGCGAGAACCTCAGATTCCGTCTAACTGTCTCTCGCTGGAACCGTGCAACTGACTTATAGCGGGAATTCGCTGTACCGTTTCATTTTATCGGACGTATTGAATACGCATCGATAAATAATGTCTATTGCTGTCAAAATCAGTTTAAAATGGTTAGACCGACAGCATTTGCGACAACATTCCGGTAGGCGTTGCCACAGTAGCACCGTCCCGGTCGCTAAAAATAGCTGCTCATCAAAGGCGGTAATTTCATCGAGTAAATTCGCGGAGTGTACCTTTCTTTTTCTCTCTGGCGTTTCGCAATCGCCTTTCTCGACGAAAGACGCCGGTCATGACGAGAATCGATCTCTCGGGGAGAGCTCTGTAATCGGCGTTACGAGCGATCGCGGAGGAGAAAGCCTGAACAGAAGGAGGCGCAGAACGGAATGGATCCGTGGCGATGAAAATTCGTTGTCTCGGGGTCGGCGACCCGGCGCGATTGGATTAACCGAGAAATTGCTTTCGAAAGGGAGCGTGCTCAAAGGGCGAGCCACGCGGTGCGTTCACGAGGCGAAGGTTGCGCGAAGAATGCGACCCGACTGGGCCGCGGCACCTATGCCAGCGTGTATAGTAACTATAGTAGAGACACGGGTTGCGAAAGATCTTTCTTCGCGTGGGAGGCCGGCAATGCTTCGGCCTCAAGGACATCCGCATTCGCGGGGAACGTCACCCGTCCTCGGACTACCCTCTCTGTACCCACCTCTACCCGGCTGTGTACCCGTAAACTTCGCTGGGAACGCTTCGCGAAGATTGAACGAGAGAGCTTCGACTCCGGTGGTCTTGCCGCGAGGATCGTTTTCACCGTGGAGGATCTTCGAGCACTTCCTGCATCTCTCTATCTCTTTCTGGTGAGCTACCGACACCTGGAAGCTTGAACGATGGAGCTTTGCCGCAGTGTCGACCGAAGACGTCGAACGGCGTTTTTCATTTTCCGAAAGTCACGTAAGGTAAACCTCCCAGTATCCGGACGCTTGAGGAATACATAGCGGGGTACGGTATGTCTTAATTTAACACGTTGACTGCCATGTCACCCACATGTGGGTGACGGAATTATTTGTCCAGGTTTTAAAATTAATTTTTATGTCAATTTATTCATTGTACCAAATTTGATTAGGGCCAGTATAATGTAAGAAAGTTGGGGGACTGCTCAATATCATGCATTTAATTTTTTTCAATTTTTATTTCATTAAATAACTTACTTCGATTATGTGGAATTTTTCAGGCTTCTAGTTTGGCAGTCAAAGCGTTAATGTGTAAAACCACCATAAAATTAAACCATTTTTGTTTAATTTGGAAGCTAATACAATGTAATTACTGAAACTGAGGACAGTTTCAAACCTCTAAATCATGTTAGGCGTATTTATTTTAACGATTATACGAGAAGGTACAATGTCCCAGTTAGCGGACAACCTAAGAGTGCATGTCCCAGTACACCTGAATTACATTGTTCGATTAACCGAACACATAATATGTTCGACATTACCTGTTACATCTTCCGATACAGCTTCAAAAGTTTGTTTTAATTGATCTTGTGTATATTTTTGTTTTTTCGTTTCTGCCATGCTTAATTTATAAAAGAAAAAAGATAAAGTTTGATTTTATATGAATCTAAAATTTGAAGGATATGTACAAAATACTGTACATATACATACTTCAAGAATACACTATTTGTTATAATTTACTATGTAACATAATTAAATCCTCAATATTTCCACATGAAAACTCACCTGTGCTACGTGCAGCCACGTGCTGATCGATCAATTACTGATATAACACAACGGTCCCCTACTGGTACATTGAGGAAACTGTTGTCCCAATATGTAAATCTTATAATTGTACAGTAAAAAAATTAATTTTCTTGCACGTTCGAATATATGGTTTACATATTAAATAAATATCAGATATAGTGAAATATTCCCTTAACAAATTAGCGAGATTTCTTAGTAAAAGCTTAAGAAATTCTTCGAGATTTGTTATAGATATGACACATGTTTCAAAATAATAATTTTTAACTAGCAAATTTTAATTTTATGTAACGATTATTTTAATTTATATCAATGAGTGTTTCTACTTTATGCTACTAATTTTTATTTTTAATTATATTAACCCCTTAATGCGCGGTTTAAAAAAAAAAACCGGCCAAAAAATCAATTTTTGATATACTGCGCTTTTGTTCCATGGAAAAAGGCTATATTTTATTCTTGAATAAATAAGTGTTATAGCTTACAATCCCATGTAAATGATAAATATCAATAAAACGATTTTTTTTCTTTGCTTTCACATGGTTATTTTCAATTCTCGATTATATTCGAGTGTGAAAAATTATAGCAGCATAAAATACAACGCCGCTCGAATTATCTCGAGTATGCACGGTTTGGCCTGTTTAGCGCGCTCGAATTAACTCGAGCGTACATGCTAAGGGGTTAATAAGTAAGGTAAAAAATTAATTAAATTTGTATTACTGTCCGGATACCGAGACATGGTCAACCACTGGGACGTACCTTATCTGTGCTATTTCGCTATTTATCGTAATTAAAATCCATCCGCCGTAGCCGCGCTCTGATTTGTCCGTGCTTCCTGTTAATAACTCCTTACCAAAGCCGCGGAGAATATTCCCGTAAAGGAAAAAGTTACTTCAAATGACCTCGGGAATCGTCCCTTTCAAGGGAATATATTGTTGGACACCCTGTAGTTATAGATACGATTCCAGTTATGGTATTACCGGTATAGGACCGGTAAGCACGATCCATCGCATTCGACACTAGAGTTTAAATTCGAGTTTATAACGAATGGTTCTCGAAACTTCGAGGACCGGTGTCGCGAACCTTGACTAAATTAAATTCGTGTAATCCGAACGTGCTCGCTCTTTTTCTCTTTTTTTTCCCCTCACTTTCGGGAACCATAATCCCGACGGAAACCGCGGATTTATTTTCGCGCGCCGCAGGTTGCCGAGCTGCGCTTTCTCAACCCGGAAACGACCCGGATTAAAACGGGCTTCCGAGTTCGACGAAACGGATCCGCGACCCGTTCCCGATCCCGCAACGCTCGATACAACTTCCCCAAGGCGAAAATATCTCCTTCGTGGCCGCCGCGGTCATCTGCTAGACGAGACCCGTCGATCTCCGGTAATTGCCTCTTCAAGGCGTTAGGCGTTAGGCGTTAGGCCAGAACCTCGTCTTTGATCTTCTATCTTTGGTATCTGCCGTGCTATTAATGCGCGGGGTACCCGCCGGTTTATTTATCGTTTGAAAAGCTTATTAACCCTCGATAACGAAGCCATCGTACCTGAAATTGACGACGCTCGAATGTATAAAGCTGTGTCCATACTGAAGCAACGTCGAACTTTTTGTCGCCTCGTCGTCTTCTATTCGGTAACAAAATCATTCACATTGTGGACATTGCTTTAGATCTACGAACTGATTCGTGACTGTCACAATCAATTAATTGCAACTAGATGGCGGATCTTTGTGCAAAATAAAATTTGTTTTCACGACGAAGAAGAGCCAAATAGAAATGTCTGTCTTGCTTTAATGATATCAATAAGCTGATATCAAATATGGTCTCAAACATTGTCCGCAAACGCATTGGAAGAAGAAGAAAATTTGCATCTGTCGTGTTCCTATATATTCTCTATACTGTAGATTATTGTATCAGACTACAGACGAGTATAATTCCAAGCTTAGCACTAGAACTACCGAGCCCTAAAAGAGCCCTATTCGATAGAATTTAGTATGATTTTTATTTGTTTTGGATCTACAGATGCTGTTCCCATGAAAAATAGGCCAAAATTGGAAATTCCATAAACATCCGCAGTCTGTTTATAATAGTAACAGGATTACATTTATTTGGATTTATTCAGACAGAATTTTTCTGGTAGAAAGTATTTCCGTAACTTGACGAATTGTAAAAGACAGACAAATCTGAAATCCGTCATTTTGACGGGCTCGGTAGTGCCAGCGTTAATGATCGCTGAAACAACGGAAAAATCGTTCGACCAGAAGAGCAGGAGTAGCAGAGACAGTGCACGCGAGTGTACCTTCAGTTGCAAGTAATGATACAGCAAGATGCGAGCGGCAATTACACCGGGGGCTAGTTTGCTCGTTGCTCTCGCGGACGGAATCACTCGCGGCTATTAAACGCGTTGAATTTAATCAATAGGTACGGTAATCTCTCCGACGAGGAGGCAGATCGAGCCGCAGTCGAACAGCCGCGGCTACTTTATTCGCCGCTCCTCCGATTCGAGTTCACTTTGTAGATGCTTAAAGTAATGTCGCGAAGAAAACCAGTCGTAGGAAGCATGCGAAACCGAGTAAAACATCAGCCGAAGCGAATGGTATGGTTAAATTCCTGCTTCAACCGGTCTTTGAATCAACTGGTTGCATTTTCGACGAGATGTCCTTTTGGAAATATTGTACAGCTACGTCGAGACTCCGAACGACAGGCTGATGCAAGCAATTCGTTTCTTCTGAGCTGTTCAAAAGGTTTTCAACGTTCTTGCTCTTCTACGAGAACTCCATTTTGAATCTTCGATGCAATAATATCAAATACTCTCACAAATTGAGTAGGGTAATTCCGGGAGAGACGCACCATAGGGCGAGATGCACCAGTTTGTATTGTGGCAATACCGGACGATTCTCAACTGTTTTTCTGTTACCATTTACAACATTTTAACGTTTGTAAATAACCTCAAAACGGAGAACAAGTGTATTATATCATTCACGTGTAACAGAAGCATAAAAACTCCCTAGTGCTCGAAACTTCTGATGACATATTTTTGTAAGTGCTCAGTACAGTTTCTATTTTACGATATTTCATCGTGTTTTGACAACATTTTTTGTACTGGGTTTTGTTTTTGTACAGGTGCATCTCTGCACCGTCTTTTTTATAAAAAATGAAGCATCCTTTTTTTAATGAACTAAAAAGCGATAAATTAAAACTGGGACTTGTTCTTTGCCACTCTATTTGTTAACATCATACACTTCAATTAATTAAAATTAATTAATTTATATTTATTGCTCTGTAATTAGGTAATTAAAAAGGAGATGCTCCATTTTTTACAAAATCGACTGGCTAGTAGATACCAATAATTATTGTATTGAATGTTTACAAGATTATTATTCAACCACATCTCAAGTAGATTGGTTTTCTCGTTAAGAATTCCTACA
This sequence comes from Halictus rubicundus, assembly GCF_050948215.1. Taxonomy (NCBI): domain Eukaryota; kingdom Metazoa; phylum Arthropoda; class Insecta; order Hymenoptera; family Halictidae; genus Halictus; species Halictus rubicundus. The sequence continues at coordinate 1,483,998 of NC_135151.1, forward strand.
ATGGCTCCATAAAACATGTGCTATGTATACTCCTTTGTGTAACATGTGGTAGAGAAAAAAAAGAATACAAGTAGGGAGAAGAAGGTATAAACGAAAGGAGTGCATCTATCCCCAATCAGGAATGCATCTAACCCCAGACCCTAGGAAGAGATGCATTTTTCCGAACTTTTTTAAACGGAATATTAACACATTAAATTAAAAGTTTTACTCATTTAACTTTATATATCGTTAAAGAGATTTAAATAAATAATTAAACTATGTCATTCAATATTCCATAAACTATGCTATTCAATAGGTCCGGAAATGATTAGTTTCCGAGTTATTAAAGTTTTTGTGCCACAATTCTCGTCACATCGTGTCATTGAGCTCCGAACACGCTTCCAAATAATTGTAAACAAAAACAGTACACCGCGATGACGCAAACATAGACCGGCGATTACTTCAAAAACATTGTTGATGCCTTTAAACGGGCCTTTAACAGTAAACTTACCACGGTTGAAATGACCGATTTTCCATTACAAAATTATTGAAATTGTAAAAACGTTTTCATAGGAAATTACCGAATTGACTTCTTTGAAAATTGAAAATGAGAATGAAATGAGAATGAAATCGAAAATCGTACAAAGTTTAATTAAATTCAATCTTCTCTCTTCTATAAGACGTTTCACTTTCATGTTTTGTGCTTGGTAGGTTTAGTGTTAAGACGATGTGGCGAGAATTGTGGCACAAAATCTTTAATAATTCAGAAACTAATCTTTTCCGGACCATTGTTGATATAAATTTCTTTTCTCCTCTAAGCGTTAGGAATCTATTCCTAAAGTTTTGCCCACCATTTACGAAACACCCTGTGGATAGCCTCCTCGAATTACCATCGAATTAACACTGTACCAAGCGTTGGTTAACAGCAAGTAATTTGTGGCGTGACATACAAATTGCGGGAACATGTTCATTAAAATTGTGGAAAGGAATGCGAAGGATGGAACAAGCTGCTAGTAGACCTCCAAGTTCCCTGCAATCGATGCGGAATATTTTAATTCCGCACAAAGATCTGCAGTCTCTTAATAACCTTTCATTGAGGCATCTTCACGATTGCAACGATTGTAAAGAGGACATTCATAGATTCCTAGAACAGCTTGAAGACGTTTCCAAAACATGAAAATGAAGAAACAAAGCTCAATTAGACCTAGGGTAAGGGACCCAATTACTGTGGGGGTACCGATTACTGTGCTTATATTAATTATACTTATTTTTAAAGCATAATGAATATTAAAAAAGAGATATATAACATATATATTAACTGATTTTAATGAAAAAATTGAATATCCCTTTTTTAATATTCATTATGCTATAAAAATAAGTAAATATAGGCACAGTAATTGGGTACCCTATTCCTTGCAATCGATGCAGAATATTTTTATTCCGCATAATGATCTGCGGTCTATTAATGTCTTTTCAAGTATCTTCAAGGCTTTAGCAATTGTAAAGAAGACATAAATACCGAGTACAACTTGAAGACGTTCGTAGGGTTCCCGCAAAGCTTCCTGGGAAAAATCGCAAAGGAAGGAACAAGTTTCAATTAGACCTATTTCTTGCGATCGATGCAGAATGTTTTTATTCCGCATAATGATCTGCAGTCTACTAATACCTTTTCAAGTATCTTCGTGACTTCAACAATTGTAAAGAGGACATGGATACCAAGTACAACTTGGAGACGTTCGTAAGGTTCCCGCAAAGCTTCCTGGGAAGAATCGCAAAGGAAGGAACAAGCTTCAATTATAATGTATAATGATCTGCATTCTATTAGTAACTTTTCAAGTATCTTCACGATTTCAATCATTTTAAAGAGGACATGGATACCAAGAACAGCTCGAAAACGTTTGCAGGGTTCTCGCAAAAGCAGTTTCCGCTCCAGGCCCTACATGGTCCTTGTCTCATTATGTGTATTGTTACCTCAAAGTATACATCTGCGAGATGCAGTCCGAAACGCAGATGCACGCAAACGCCTCCGCGGCGTCGCGAGCGGAATCCCTTAACTGGTCATACTCTTTAAGGACAGTTAGCTGGTCCGAGCCAGTTCCGGTTCGTCGAGACAGACGTGTCGCGTTTATGCTTATTCTTTTTCTCTCTTTCTCTCTCTCTCTCTTTCTCCAGAAGGCACACCAAGTGCATCCGCCCGTGCACAGAGGATCCGTAAATCGATTCGGACGCGCAGTTTCGCTCAGAGCTCATTTAGCTGTCGGCGCTCGGTGCAGTTGACTTCTCAATAGCCGCTCGGCAAGACCGAAAGGTCGGACGGCATGAACGCGATAATGATTCGCGACCGCTGATCTTTCGCGCAATCTTGTTTGCGGAATACGGTGAAAAATTCATGAAAATTCTAATCAATTAGTAGCATTATATTAACTCTTGAAATAATAATCTTTACTAAAATACACGGTGGTTGAACCAAGGTATTGGCCCAAATTAGGCTACTCTCCCCTACGCTTGCAGTTCATTGTCGAAAAAGAACAATTCCTTGTTAACACGTTGACTGCCGCGTGAATTTTCCGCGGTTACACAAGTCATGTCTGTTTCATTCAAAGTTATTAATAATTATTACTAGGTATTGGATAATGAAGTCTGCGCCTTACACTATAATTTTGTTCATTTCGGAGTGAATAATTTTATAACGGTCGTGTCGACCGCGGCAGTCAATTGAAAACAAGGGATTGAATTATTGAAAATGTTCCGGCCCTGTTTTCGAACTTTCCGGATGTTTCGTTGATCGGCTAAGGCGACGTCTCGGCGAACGAGGGCCTAAGTTCGACGTTTAGGTTCCCCGATGGAGCTGACGAAACTCGCCGGCCAGACCCGTGGGCGAGTTAATTTTACGAAAGCGTGTCTAGCGTGTCTGGACTTTCTCACTCGGGCGCGGAAGCTACGGGAGACGCCGAAGAAGAGGAAGCAAGAGGCAGCAGCAGCAGCAACGGCTTGAAAATCGTGAGGACGCTCGAGGCAGGGGAGCAAAAGGGAACCGGAGAAGCTGGTCCGGCGGCTGAAACGCGGCGGAACAATGAAAAGGAGCCGCGGCGGACGAACCAGATGAAGAGATCACTGCCGGAGAGCCGGACTGGATCCAGGACAGAAGCAAACGGAGAAAAGGGAAGAACGAGAGAACACGACTCGCTGCACTGTGAGAGATGCCAGCCGGAGAACGAAGCTGTATCTTCGTGTTCCCGGGCCCTAAATTGGATTCCAGATAATTGGCACCAGACGCTTTTCGATGTAGTCGTCGTGTATCCCAATTTCCTATTTACTAGGATAGAGAAAAATTAATTGAAGCAACTACAATGTAGAAAAAATCGAGCTGATGTATTTATCTGAAGACGAAAATTTGCTCTTCAGGGGCCAGGAATCATGACCTCGGAATTATTTTTCTAGCAATACACCAATAATAATTTACCTCCGAAGTGGAAGAAGTATTAATTTTGTTCGCGATTTGTAGAACACTCCAGGCAAACGATAGGCCAGATTGCCCTGTGGAGCTCTGCTCTGTCTCCATTGCGTCCGAGAGCAATAAAACCACGCCCATTTGAGACACCCTGCCCGCAGAGAGAACGAAATAATCCATGTTCTGATATTTTCAACAATCAATTCACGAGGAATACTCCTACAGCGAAGACCGTCCCTCTTGTCTCTATTTAACCATTGAAATCGATCGGCTGCTGGGCCACGCCCCCAGAAAATGGTCTCAGAATTATTTTATAAATATGTCTTAATAATTTGACTTAGAAACAGTAATTTTGTCTACGATTTGTACAACATTCCAGTGCAAGTACTGGATTTCCCTGTGGAGCGCTGCTCTAGCTCCATTGTATCAGAGAGCAATAAAACCACGCCCACAATCTGACAGTTTTCATATCCAGTTCGCAAGATGTGTTCAACTTACTCGAACACAAAGCGAAATGTGCCCTCGAAGGGCCATCTGGAGCAGTCTCGGAGCAAAGACCCGTCCCTTATGCTTGTGTTAGCCATTGAAATCGGCCAGCTGCTGCGCCTCGACCCCAGAAAATTAGATAATTCCGATGTCACGCCCGCGGGCCGATTATCGCGTCCGCGAGGTCGATAAGTTAAATCTCCTCGAGAACGCCAGAGGCTCGTTCCTTCTGTTCTTTATGGCTCCGACCACGAGCGACTTATTAATTTCCTTTTAATCTTCCCGGCGCTATATTTAGTGGCCGACCCTCTGGTAGCGCGCGGTCCGGGGCCAACGAGCGGAGTCGAAGGCGTCGAGGTGTCCAATTATCGTCGGAGATGGATCGCTGAAAAACCGATACCTATGATCAGCAATCTAGTTGTCGTGGTTTTCTCGCATTCTCTCGCTTTCTCTCTCTCTCTCTCTTTCTCACTATGTAATCTGATAACTGATAGTTAACACGTTTGGGCACCGCGGGGCAAATCCTTTCGACTTAACGTGGGAATAGAACAAGCTATACTTATCTCTCGAACCTGGGCTCCGACTACGCTTTCAACTAAACAGTGTCCTTAAGTAACGCGAAACCTTATTTCCTCCCCTATTACACTGCGAATCTTATGCATTAATGAGGAAAGTGACGAGCTAGATTACAAGACGGTAAATGCCTCGGAGGAATTTCAAAATTCTGTTACATTAGAATCATTACGAGAGAGGAAATCTAACTTTTGTCTAACTTTTTCTATTACTCTTCCTGGACGTAATTGACCTATCTATTAATATCAGCAAGTTAAATATAATGTCGAAGATTATAAAATTGTATAAAAATTTTCATTTCAAAAAGAGGCGTCGGATTCGTCTTCTTTTAGATAATTCCAGAATGATTGAGTAGATTGTATGGGTAGCCTTATTGGTTCACGGTTGAAGTTGCTATTGTTGCTAAGCAAATTTACCAAAGCGATTTACTTTGGCTCTGAATCGTGGATTCAAAACAGAATTAGGAATCAAGAGATCTGAATGATGGATTAAGAAAATGTTACGAATGAATAAGGGAGGTAACACTGAGTCTTTGGTTTCAGGCGAACGTGAGCCAAGCCGAGTACGAGCGAGCGCACAGAGAGTACCTGAAGAAAGTCCACCTGTCCTTCGACGAGGAGGCCTCGAAAAGCAGGAGGAGCCTGCACGTGTTTCACGCCGCAGGTACAGATAAAAAAAAAAGAAACATCTTGGTCGCGTGTTTGCACAATTTCGCTACTTCCTCTCTCTTTCTCGCCTCGCCTATCGATACGTTATTCTTAAGAGGGAACGCGAACGATCCTCAGAAACGCGTAATTTTTGCGGCCGGCATTCTGGAAAAATATACACGGCACGTCCGCTATAATTACTGGCCGCGTAAACACGAGTCCGATTCAAAGAACACGCTCCTGGTTTTTTCGCCACGTGTAACAAACTATGACGACCTGCTCGGGAAAAGCTCCGGAACTTCTAACATTTTCTCGTTGATGAAACGCTAACGTTGCCTTTAAAGTCTTCGTGCATCTTCTTGCTCGCCTTCATTCAAAGACGCTAAAGGTAATTTTAACACTAGGTTTCACGTCAAAATCGCGCGTTTTCATATTTTTAATTTATGATTGTTGGCATCGTAAAGATTCAAATTTATTTCTTTGGATATATACTAAAAAAAAGAGGATTTATAAAAATTTGGATACAGTGCTTCCTCGATATATGTGAACAGCACGGGGCTTGCCAGCGACATATACCGTCTAGGAGATACTATTATTCTTTCGTCCACGTGAACGTCGTACCCTAGCCGTGTTATGTTTACACTCCTCGGCGTCCGAGGCCTCTCGATCTTCGTGGCCCACGGGGTATACCCGGCGGTAGTGGGGATAGTTCTACGACTTTTATCAGCCAAGTATTTGCGACATGTATCGAGAAATGACTGTAGATACTCTTAGTGCTCACTAAGTCACTTTTAGTGCTCTGTAAACCTAGTGTTAACGGCACTGCATACTGTAACACAATGTTGGCTGGAAAATCAAATGTTTAGGGGACTCATAGCCTCCATACCGACTGCAAGTTAAATATATGTAAGGTGGAGTGGGGTAAAACCGACTCAGAAATTGTAAAGTTTACTTTAAACTGATGTATTTTCTATCTATTCCACTAAAACCTAATAATCTTAGTGTTTTTATTTAGCGCATGGTTTATTCTTTAAGTTGCATTAATTTGGATTGAAAATATCTTCTGAAACTTATGATTTTCTTAATAAATTAAAAACAGTGCTGCTAGGGCGGACTTCCCCGGAACTGGGGCAAAACTGCACCTACCTGTTTAAAAATTATTGGAAAAAGCGGAATTATTATTAGTAATAAAATAACATAAAGATAAAAATTCAAATTTGTATTCAATCATCGTCAAGACATCTCTCACATTCATATTGTTTTTTTTTTCATCCTTTGCTGCAGTTTCCACAAACCCAGTTCATGCAATTGTGATTTCTACCTTACAGTTGGTACAATGCAACGTATATTCGAATAAATAAGGGCCTAGTGCGGATTTGCCCCGTGTACGGATTTACTCCACTGCACCTTACTGCAATGAGAAAAATTTATTTAGCTTGGAATTGGCACGGAGTCTATGAGTACCCTACTCGTTTGATTTCCCGTAAGAAAAATTGCAATTAAAAGCAAAGGTCGATCCATGTTAAATCGATTCAAACACAATGGTTTCCAGGCGTTTTCACTCCAGCAAAATTAATTTGCTAGGTTCATAAATTCGCGGACGCTAGCCAGGGAAGGGTAAAAATGTTTGAAGGCACCTGGCGCGTTCCGATCCCTTTTTCCAAGAGTTTCGAGCTGTTCTCGTGCACGCAACAGGGAGACGAAGTCGGAACGCGTGAAACTAGTTGGTCGAGTGGCTCTCCGGAGCCGAATCCTCGAGCAGAGCGAAGCAGAGCGGAGCAGAGCGGAGCGGCGCGGCGCGACGCGGCACGTTTCGCGCTTGTAGACGAGTATTAAAAGAAAGGGTCCCTGGATACGTGACGTTTGACTGCGTGGAAAGGGTTAGAGTGGCTTGGAGCACCCTCGAACGAGCTCCTAACGGCTCTGCCCTCGGATCTCCTTCTTTTCCGTCGTCTCCAATTACGAGCGGCGCGTTTTGCATACGATTACGCGTGCAAAGAGACGCGACTCGGACGATGTAATACCTTGGCGTCTTAACTCTTCGCGCGCGATGCAGAGTTCGTTACTTACTCGCAAATTTACATTGTTTCAACCCTATGCAATCGGAGATTTTTCTTGGACCGTCTATCAGCAACTTGAACGAATCATGTGTTGCTTACAGAAACGATCAAGTGCTCTGGTCGTATGGGATTTGGTAGGAAGTTTTATTGATACAGATTTTGTGGAACAAACACATTACATCTTGTAACTACCGTAATTGCCAGAGCAATCTTTTCATGTCCTCTCGAATGATTTACGAGACGTCCCCTCGGAAGGAACAGTCTACATTAAAGGGCTAAAGGGTCAACAACACGTGTTTTAAAGCCCACAGTTTCGAGGATTCGGCTCTTCAAACTCGAACAATAATGTCGGGGCAGCTGTTATTCCTGACCAGGCTTATCAATCACTGGACAGCTCTCGTATCGCTGATCTAATTAACTTTTACACGCCTGGTCGCTCTATCAGCCTGTATTTCTCGCTTCTCGTACCACGCGTTTTTGCTTGCTGCGATAGAGCCGACACTTTTTTTCGAAAAAAAAAAAAACATATTGGCTAGCTGTTGGCCTAATTTTCTATGTGGATAATATTTCTTCTCTTGTTTTTTCCATCTCGTTATTCGAACTCAAAACATAAAGGAAGATGAGGGCCGAGGAAGGATCGTTTTCTCGAAGATTCTTTGAAATATTTAATGCATTTATGACAAAACTGACTAGGTGCGATTTAAAGCAGCAGACAAATTAAAACAATTAAAAAATATCAATGTGTCAGCTTCAGCTTATTAAAACCAATATAACAAGAAAGAAATTTCTATTAGACTCCTGTTTCTTGCAATTAATGCAGTTTTTATTTTGCATAAAGATAGCCTAAACTGTCCCGAAATGAACATGGAATACTCCAAGCACGCTTACGAGCAATTCCGTGGAATCTTCTTCGCAGCGATCCGAATGTTCCATTAGGTGTTTCATAAATCAGGGATCTAACAGTAAGTCACGAGCAAGGGAGTCCGGCATCGAGGAGCAAAAAGCTTTCGATTTCATCGTGCGCGAGGCATCCGGGGACTGGTCCGGAGTCACGGAACTGGTCCGAAGTGCCATGGCGAACCGCTTTCCTCCGTTCGCGGAAAGGAAAACGTGTTCCCCAACGACGATAAGTTGTCTCGCGACTCGGCCCTGTTCGCTCGGTGCGTCCTCTTCTTGCAGCTGCGTCTGTAGCGGCCGCGTTATTATGAAATAGAAATTCCGACCGCGATGGAATGCCGAACGACGAGTTCCCGAACGCAATAAGAACGAATCGGCGAGGAAGCCGCGGCTCGGTCATGTTCGATTTCCTTTTGTACACCTCAAGTGTACGAGCATTCCTTCCACCGGGATTCCTCGCGAATCGTTCCCGAAGATTGCCGGTCGCGTGCCGATTCCGTCGAAACCGGCCGAAAATATTCCGACAAGTGATCTCTCTTTCAAGCACATTCACTAGATGCAGGTAATAATTAGCGACACTTCAAAGCAGGCCTTCAAAAAATGCTGTAATTCGGTTTTTGAAACGGTTCTCCAGAACCTTCAACTGTTATGGCTGTTCCTGACTTGTTCAGACTTTTTTGTTTTACTTCAATGGAAAACTTTTGCTTCCGTTCTAACACTGAACCTAGCACAACCGGTCAACTGACCGATTTCGTATATTTTATTCTGAAATCATTCAAATTATAAAAGTCTTCCCATGCGAAATGAGCGAATATATATTTTTATCCAAGCACGTAGCATAACCGATCACTTCTGTTTCCGTTTTAACACTGAACCTAGCACAACCGGTCAACTGACCGATTTCGTATATTTTATTCTGCAATCATTCAAATTATAAAAGTCTTCCCATAGGAAATAGGCGAATATATATTTTTATTCAAGTACGTATTATAACAGAAATCGTACAAAATCTAAATAAATCCAATATTGCGATTTCATGTCGCCTGTCCTTTTTCGTCGTGAATGCATAAACTTGTTTGTACAGTCAGGATAAAAGACAAAGATCAAAATCCCATTCAATATTAGCAACGCTGTATCTCAGTTTAATCTAATCTGTGAAAAGTAGATTATTTTGGTCCAGATTGATCTAAACTATTCATACGAAGCGTTGTCTCGATCTGTTCAATTTTAAAGTCTGACACACTATCTTCTAAAAAATGTTACCGACTTAATCACTATGATAAATATTGACCTTTCCGAAACGATATTCTTAAGCAAATCGCTCTGTGTTTTTATGGCAATGCTGAGTGCGTTCGTTAAAACCCGAACCTTGTCAAAACAACCGAAAAGCAACTTTCTCTATTTTCGGCAACGTTCTGGAATCAGGTGTTCCATATTACGAGACCGTATGCTATTTCTGGCGGCGATGATGTGCAAGGTAATCTATAATTGGTGCCGGTGCCGCGAATAAACCTCGGACATCGCAAATTCCGGCACGGTGACGAATTTCTCCAACTTTTACGCCGAATTATCGGAATGCTAGGGATTCCCAACCGATTTCACGGCGAGTTATTTTGCGAGTTATTCTGTTGCGATCGCTGGTCGATCGCCAAAACGCCTTTCCTTCCCTTTCCGATCGGTCTGTGCCGCGCGTCATTGAACCAGAGATCCAACAATGCGATCGCGTGATCCTATTCTGAGGTCACCCCCGCGATCATCAATTCGGGCGTAACAAACGAATCTTTAAGAGAATGGAACGCAGATTGATTCGCATGCTCGCGGTTTTATAGCACGAGCGTTACCGTGCATTCCGAGCTCCTGTACAAACCCAGAGCTGCTGATTTATAACGCTGCCGATTTTTGTCTAGACTGGGCTCCCGGTTTCGATCGGTGGGCGTATGTAGCACAAACAGTGTTCGCGTCTCGTCGTTTTGCAAAATCGTATAAATTATTTCGTTGTCGGCTTGTGGATCTTTCAGGATTTATGGCTGGGGGAACGTTGTAAAGCACAAGGAGATCTTGTATATTAATTCATTGTGATCTTTTGTCTTTTCTATGTATCGTAACAGAAAGAGAACATTCTCTGTTAATCCCTTGCTCTACGATTTACTTTCGTTTGCATTCACTGCAAGGGGAAAAGGGGAAGGTTCTATGCTAATCCCTTGCTGAACGATTTCATCCAGTTTTCATTCATTGTAAGAAAAAAAAGGGAACGTTCCGTGTTATTTCCTTGCTCTATAATTTCCTTCTCCTTTGACTCGTTACAAGAAAAAGGGGGAACACTTTGCGCTAACCCGTCGATCTATGATTTCTTTCCATTTTCATTCATTACAAGAAAAAGGGGAGACATTCTGTGGTATAACCCCTTGCTCTATGATTTCTTTCAATTGTCATTCATTGCAAGGAAAGGTCCGTTGCTCTATAATTTCCTTCACTTTCCGTTCGTTATTGCGTGTCCGTATTTACTCTGATGGCTAAACATCACGAATAAGAACGGCGTAGTATCCATACAAGTTCTGTTCGAAACTTTCGTCGCGCTCTTCTTCCTTCGACTCTTCGTTCGTATAGATTCAAATTTGAAGTTGTTTTATCAAAATCGAATGAAACATATTCTCCTCAGCCGGCAGATATAAACGTTCGACAACTTTTCGAATCACCAACTAGCCAACAGAACCGCGCTAGTCAATTTCCGATTTCATATTCCCCACTGACAATCAGAGATCTCGGAAGCCAATCAGTGTAAATCCTGTAAATTCCCACGTTACTGAAATCCTTTAAATCCCTGCTTAATTAATTAAATCTTTTCGAACTCGATCCTAAAATGGCAGCGGTATGAGGCTCGCAAGCTTTAAGACACTCTGTTTATTAACAATTGTCATACGAATAACCTCCGCTACAAACAAAAGTAAAACCGCGACGCACAGTGGTTCGGAATCGTAAAGTAGGTGGACAAAGTTCGGAAAAATTGGATGACATGGAATGATTTAATATTTGGTCTACCGATAATGGTGAATGTAATAGTTTAGAATGTTTAGAACAATCGAATTATAAACATTCAAGCGTCGATGCTCTCTCGAAACAGTAATCAATCGGTATATGTTACGCGACGATTGAGAGAATACCGTGTATATTTTCTGCGCAAGATTTATTTCAAATGAATAATGAATTCTTCTAAAACTGGTATTTATCTGCTTTTATGTTAATTTTCAAGAATTTTTAACTCTTGCTAAAATAGTCATTTACTACTACAGTTTCATGTACAAACATGTGATATCTCTTCAATGAAGGTTGTTTTAAAAATACTGTAACTTTTTTAATGCAAATAGGTGCATCAAATTTCTTTCAATATCGATTTCTGTAAACACTATTGTTATAATTAAACTAAAACTTAGCTGCGTCCGTCTGCGTCTGTAACAGTGAGACATTTTTTAAAAACATGCATTTTTCATATTATAAAACCCGTTATCAGAAGCTGTTTCGTTCAATGATTAAATAAAATTGTTGATAAACTATATAAATGTGTAAAAAATTGAATAATAACTCTTTAATTATACAGTTTCTTGGGTATGTTTATATAACATTATTTGTCTAAAATTATGTTTTAAATCAAAGAATTTTCGATTTTATCGGATAAAAAAAACAGCTCCCATAAGGGTAGGTTTAGAAGGGTAGTTTTTTATATTAGATGATTCTACGTATTGAAAACCCCCGAAAACTGCCCTCTTTATAATAAATGCAGCATAGTTGAAAGAGATATGAATTTGATTCACCTATTTTATGATTCTGAACCACTGAACCGTGCGACGGTTCAACCAAATTGACACAAGAAAATTGCACTTATAAGTCCAAGTATACTTCCACCGATCGGCTAGCCGAGCCCTTCAATTATCGTAACTCCGGCTTATCCAATCATCGCAATTACGAGCAAGTATGCCGAAGAATGCCAGCACCGTCCGTCCGAGTAAGATCCACGCCGTTTAAGAAACCCGGTGACCGAGAAAACCGAGAGATCCGTCGATCGTTCTCTCTCTCTCTCTCTCTCTCTCTCTCTCTCTCTCTCTCTCCGTCGCGTCGTGTCGCGACGGCTGGATCGTTTCTTATCGGCCAGAGAGAAAGAAACGACGATTCGCCCGGGCGTTTTCACCGGAGGATTTGGAAAACTATTTTCTACCCGTGGTTTACGGCCCCGGTGAAGATAACGTTCCGAGAGTAGGACCGTTAGGATATCGGCGACGCCACGGGGATCGAGATAAACTTTCTCGTCCGAAGCTCGCCGTCGTATTTTTACATTTCCGACACAGGGATTTATCCCGACACGGCGGAACCTGTAACGTTACAGCGTTCTGTTACACGGCTCTCTGTTTTACGACTGGTACACGGCCGACAACGGGCCACGTTAATCCTACGGTGTCGCCTTACGCGAACATTCGGCGGCTGCGTTCTTCCTTGAACGCCTTGTTCAGCGAGGAAAGGGAAAATAAAGGGCGCGAGGAAGCGTGCCGATGGCCTCGTTACGCCATGCTCCCACGCCGAGAAACTAGGCACGCGAGATAGCATGCTTCAGACTATCTAACTGTGCCGTGCGTTTTTGGAATTCTACGTCCCGAGTGCCGTCGAGAACTTATTGTGGTTTTCGATTGAGAAAGTATGCTGGATGCTTCATAGGTGTCGTGTACGGTTCCTTTTGAAACGATGCATGATTTTGACTTGATAATGATCCGGTAGGAATTTTGTGTTTGTAGGAATTTTTGGAGTTTTGAACCTCGTCGTTCATAGGAATCTCTAGTGACGTCTGTTGTGGATGCTTTATGCGGCTTGTAAAGGAACCCTTTTCGAGCGATGTATGATTTTAGGGTACCAATTACTGTGCGTATATTAATAATACTTCTTTTTAAATCATAATGAATATTAAAAAAGAGATATTAAATTTTTTCATTAAAATTAGTTAATATAGATGTTATATATCTCCTTTTCAATATTCATTATGCTTTAAAAATAAGTGTAATTAATATAGGCACAGTAATTGGTACCACCACAGTAATGGGGTCCCTTACCCTATGTGGTTTTGTAGGAATTTTGAACCTTGTGTTATAGGAATCTGCAGAAAATCCTGTAGGGGATTCTAAGAAAACATGGTCCTACGGATGTACTAAGGACCCTTTAAATCATTCGTCTTTTTCCTTTGACATTCTCCTGTATCTTCACTTGGTAACAGAGTTATGACCTGAAACAATTGAGTGGATTTATTGTATGTATACAGAGTATCTTAAAAAATTATGGTACAGGCGTTGGTATAGTGATTCTATACATATAAATACGTCGAAAAGGAAGAATGACGTCTGCTTTGACGCCCAATTTTCGATAAAATCGAGCTCGAATACGGCCGCGTATTGTCTGGCGCGTCTGGTCATCACCCACCGATTCTACTTACAGCAAATACTAGAGCTCGCTCACCTAGTGCGTATTCAAACTGATTTTTCTCAAAAACAATGCCGTCAACAAAAAAATGTTCTTCTTGTTTTTCTACTTATTTTTGCTTGTAGAATCGCCGTGTAGCCACTCGTGGCATGTACATGTTTGTAACTCGTCTTATTAGCGTCTTTAGCGTCTCATTTCAGACGCGATGCATTTCTCAGAATTTGTTTAACCCTTCGGCTGCGTAGACGAGGCATTTGCTCAGAATCGAAACATGCCAATGGACGACATACCAATAGACAACATGCCAATAGACAAAAAGCATAGATAAATATATAGATGGACAAATTGGATCCCGTAAGTGGACCGCGGATTTGATGCATTTATGACAAAAATGAGGAGCTGCAATTTGCCACAGTAAACACGTTCGAAGAATTCGAAAATACTGTTATATTATTCTCAACCTACTAAACATATTAAGAAAGAAAATAAATGTCCATTTCGCTCGAGTCTGTCGCAGTTCAGCTACAAAATTTTTATTTTGCATAAAGATCCGCTGTCTGTTTATACCTAGACTGCGGATTTTATGCATTTCTGACAAAATCGAGTTGGTGCAATTTAAAACAGTGAAGAAATTAAGACAGTCTAAGGATGTCGATATATTGTTTAAAATTTATTCAGAAGAGAACAAAAAATTTTAATCTGTGCTTCTAGCAATTGATTCGAATAATTTTTATTTTGCATAAAGACCCGCAGTCCACTTATAACAAATGCAGACAAATTTTGCATAAAGATCCGCAGTCTGACGTTTCTCAAAGATGAAATACAAAAGTACATCCGCGCAACCGCTGCACAAATTTTCCTTTATTTTCTACAATTTACGAAACAACGCGCAGAATAGCAATGGTCCCGACTAGGCTGTCGTTATTCCGCCTTTTGAAAATAGGACAGGAATATAGGGCAGGAGGCACTCGCAGCTGACGGGATGACCAGCCAGTAAAACAGAACGCGAACAATGTTGACAAGAAGGTGTATCGCGATCGTAAATAGCCGCTTACGCGCGGCTCGCGCATCAAGTTCCCGGAACGGTCCTGGAATGCGTCGGGAACTACCTGTCCATGGTCCTGACGTAAACCGGAGACAATTGCGTGCGAAAATCCCCGACGATATCTGCTCACGGCGATGGTAAACCCGCGTGGCCAACGCGAACGTACACACACACTCCCACAAACGTGCGATCGCGATGGGTAACGAGAGGTTCGCGGTGACGCGCGAGTACGTCTATTAACGAATTACCCCGGAGTTTGATAATTCCTCTAATTGGCCGATGTAAATGGAACGGACGGGACTGGTCGTTGTCGTCGACAGCCTCTACCGGATACGTGTTGTGTCCGCTTCTGCTGCGCCGGCCTCACTCGTACACACGCTCTCGCAAAACGGAACCGGCGCGCGGTGAAAAACGCGCTGAAAAACAGCACCGCCGGCCTCTGGCGACACCGAGACGCCGATCCACGGCTGCAAAAATCCCGATCGATACAGTCATTCGACCGGGTCAATAGCCCCACCGCTCGTTGACTTCTAATGATAGCGCTCCCCTGCTTTTTCTGCCTTTCGGAAACCCGACGATCCTCCCAAACGTTTACCACATATGAAATCAGCTGGAACGTCGTGCCTTACCTGTCTTACACATTCAAATTTCCCTTCGTCAGGAAAAATGCCCTGCTAAGTTGTCTTGCTGGAGGCACGGTGGTGGATCAAATCATTAGAGCCGCAGCAACTAACGAGAACCAATTATTCCTAAAAGAACAGTCGCGATTCAGTGCGGCGAGCTATTTAATTTGTGGCATTTAATCGTTGCCCGTTTCAATCGTTAAACGTATCGTTCCAGGTAAAATCATTAGCACGCCGAGTGCCACACCGATATAAATCACACAAGTTCAAAACAAACTTATTTAATAATACAAAAACAGAAAGGACTAAGTTTCTCGTAACAATGATTTTTCTAATGTTCTCACACCTCGTGGATCCTAATAAAATTTGATTTAAATAACCGATTGCAGTGTAAAAATAGATTTTCAAGTTTGGTAAAAAAATGTTTACCGCGACGTGTATTCGTTTATTGTTGCAAACAGGCGCGATAGAAAGATAGAACAAGAGATAATTTGATTCGCGAAAAGTAATGTTTTATTTCACTGTCAATTTCAGAGATCGAGATCCATCCTTCCCCGAATAACCGTATTGATTTTTCTTCCATGTTTTATTGTCACGTCGTCGTCGAACTCGCTAACAACGACATTATTAACACTTTGACTGCCGAACTAGAAACCTAAAAAATTCCATAAACTCAAAGTAAATTATTTAATGAAATAAAAATTGAAAATAATTAAATGTATGATATTGAGTAGTCCTCCAACTTTCTTGCATTTTACAGATCTTAATCAAATTTGGTATAATGAATATATCAACGTGACAATTCATTTTAAAACCTGGACAAATAATTCCGTCACCCACATACGGGTGACATGGCAGTCAACGTGTTAAACTTTCTAAATTATGCAACACAAAGCTTGATCTAAACGATTCCACGATCCGTTGCTTGATCTCCTCTTCTCAATCAAACAATCTCGAACCCCGGTATGTGCACGGTAGCAACGAGTCGATAGCCAGAGAAAGAGAGAGACACGCAGGATTCAAGGTTCCCGTTTACGTAATGTGCTCAGTGAGTCGTGTCTGTTTGCAGCGCATCCTGGAAATGGATCGAGTCGGATCGACAGAGGACAGCGTCGTCACCGATTGTTCTTTCCCGTGGAAATTCCTGAGGCAGATGCTAACGTGTCTGTTGACCACGCGACGTTGCGATTATTGCTGCACGGGGACTACAGCGAGCGTTCCGAGCTGGATGTTCAACTGTACTTGAACACGTTCGGATCTAGACGGTTGATCGTGCGGAAGAGGGTTCCGGGAGGAGATTCAAGATGGCTGGAGTTGGACTCGACGGCAGCCGTGTCCTCCTGGCTGGAAACTGGTCTGGAGAACTTTGGACTCGAATTAGAGTTCCTTCAGGACGACGAACCTGTCAGACGAAGCTTTTCCTCGCCGGTTCTGAACGTGTTCACGGAATCCTCGGAGTCGAACGCTCTCAAAGATGGACTCTCAAGGTCGAAGAGATCGACGCCGGAGGAGTTGATGTCTTTGCATAGAGGACGCAGGACCAAGTGCAAAGGGGAGAGCAAGAAATGCTGTAGACACGAGCTGACGGTGATGTTCAAAGACTTGAAGGGATTCGAGTTTATAGTCTACCCGAAAACCTTCGACGCTGGTTACTGCAAGGGGCGGTGTCCGCCAAGGTATAATCCTGCTCATCATCACGCCCTCCTGCAGAGCCTGCTGTGGAAGGAGGACAGGAAGAAGGTGCCGAAACCCTGCTGCGCGCCCAGCAAACTCGACCAGCTGATGATCGTCTACTTCGACGAGAACGACTCCACACAGCTCAAGGTCTCCTACTGGAAGAACATCAAGGTGCTCGAATGCGCCTGCTCTTGAACCACCGATCCTCTTGCGGAAGTTGAGAAGCTGCGGTAATGCCTCGATAAGTGTACTTTTCGACTCGAACACTGTTTCATGTGCATCATTAGCTAATTTTTCGGAATTTTTTGAAAGAACAGCATTGGAGTTCCAAACTCAGCCCTCGTTATAATACAGTGTAATTTTGAAGTTTTATGTCCAAAGATTGAGAATTTGTTAAAAGATGAGCATCCAGCTTGCAAACGTCACCTTCTTTGATGCTGTGTAATTTTGAAGTTTCGCATTTTTTAAGTCTGCCCAATCTTTGGGAACTTTTTAAAAGAGCATCGAGGTTGCAAACTTCAGCTTCTTTGATGCTGTATAATTTTGAAGTTTCGCATTTTTAAGTCTGCCCAATCTTTGGGAATTTTTTGAAAGAGCATCGAGGTTACAAACTTCACTTTCTTTGATGTTGTATAATTTTGTTGTATATTTTTTAAGTCTGTGCAATCCTGAAGCTCTATCTTACGGAACTTACCTTGAGACTGCAATAGACTAGAATTTCGTCGTCAGCTCCCCGACCAAATGACGAATAAAAGAATCGCTCTCCCTTCGGTAGAGTCCACAGCCGGTCATAATATTTCAGATAAGCCGCGACAGTTATCGAGGCAATACTGCAACTGTTTAGTATGCTACAGTGTAGCATTGGTAGGTACAGAAAAGCTTTCGGAGGACTGAGAACTGAACAGTTTACGAGGACTCACCAAAGAATCGTCCGAATGGCATTGGGTGGTGGCGTTTCGCAGTCGTTCGATGTACACGCACCTATCTTTTCTTCCGAAAGGTAGCCCAAGGTTTTACGAGTGTCACTGTATATTATCCCATCGACAGTAAAACCGCCATAATTCCATGGTAAGCTGTATCGAAGCGAACTTCTGCACGAAGGAACAGCTGCGAACGCGATCTGAGACATCACCGAATGCCCAGACCCCATAATCGCGGGTCTTCCATTGACTGTGATACTAAGATATCTGCTTGACATTATTACTCATAAATAATCGTATTTCGTATCGTTAAATGGTCTCTTTTTTAAAATTGTCCCTTGTACATACGTGACTTAGTTGTTAATTAATCGTCGTTCTCCGAGAAAGAACTTGCGGATCTACCGACAAACGCGGCGAGATTCTTGTTACGCACAAAAAAAAAAGAAGAAAGAAGAAGAAAAGAAGTCGATAAGACACCACGTTATCTCATCGCGTCGCATGCATTCTTTTAATTTATTTCGATCACTCTGGGGTTAGGATATTGTAGATGTATGTGGGTTCTCCGCGCGTATTGCGAGCCGAGTATTAAATGCAGAAGACAGATTCGATCTATTTATACGCGAAATCGCTGCTTCATAGAGTTTTCTTCTGCTCGAGGTTTCGTTAGTTCCTAATAGAGTTACAGAGCGTATCTCTGACACCGTGCTCCCCTTCTCTCTTCCGTTTTATCATCTCCGGGACGTCGATGTTAAACATTTTCCACCCTTAACGCTGAACCTGCCGCATATGATCAAACAATCGTATAAATATATTTTATTTTACAATTGAAACTATGAAGATAAAGAAATACAAACCTTTCAATGGAGAATAATTCGAAAAATCGAAATGAATTCAATCGTGTAATTTTCACAAGGGAATGTTCGATAGGCTCAGCGTTACCGGTGTAATCATCATTGAACGCTTTCACCTTCGCATCTATTGTATATTTTTCAGTCGAATAAAAGAGCGTCTATAGTTTATGTCCTCCCACACCTCGCGAGGCATACGTCACAAATTCGTTTTCGAAATTTCGTTGATAGACGACGGCTACTTCCTGCGCCGAACCATTGTCCGCGACTTCCGGTTCGCTCGCGTTACTTATATTTTCTAATCAACCATCGATGATGTAACGACAAAATAAAAATTTATTCGTTATTTATATAACAGCGCAGTAACTGTATCTCGACCGCAACACTTTTCGCAGACAGCCTCCTCTCCCGCTAATGCAGCTCCGCATCCGAACCCGATCCTCCAGTGTTTTTCATTTTTATGAGGCAACGAGACGTTGCTCAACGCAACGCCACGCAATTATCGTCGGTATCGGCGTTGTCACAATATTTACTTCGAGAGTAATTAAACCGAGAGGCTAAAAATGATTGTTTATCGTGTAGGGACTGTTATGTAGTTTACTGAACATGCCGGAAAACCTAGCAAGTGATAAAGAAAGACAGCCAGAGACAACCAGTTCAAAAGGAAACGTTTTTTTTTTATTTTTGATTGTGAAACAACAGATGTTTTTGATTAAAATGAATGCAAACACGATTATGTCTAGACAGCGTGATCATTTCCTGTAGCTCGACCATTCCCGCTCTAGCTGATCCTTGAGATGTTTATTAATACATCATTTATTGACACTCTACCTATTGGCACCTATCTAAACAGTCCATTAGAAATCAAAGAGTATAGCTTGAGAATCGTATTAATAAAACTTTATCCTGAGACATAGAATCTAAAAACTTCTTCCGAGTTCTGCCATTAAAAGCCTATTAATAGATTTCCGGTAGCTAGAGTGTTAAATAAGTATAATCGACATGCTATCGTGTTTGGTTTCATTCTAATCAGAAAAAGCTCATAAATACTTTGATGAAGTTTCCATAAATAATTAAAAACGGTAAAGTTATGTATTGGAATTTGTATACTGTCTCACCGACATCCTACCACGGATAATTATTATTACATTCTTGCACAACCAAGGCGGACAGAATTTGTCCACTCTCAGAATAGATCTTTCTACAGCCAATACTGCACATGGTGAGGAAAAGAAGTCCACGAACAACGTTAGTCTTGTAGACTATAGCCGAGGGGTTATCGTCGCGCGACAGCAATAAAATTTCACGATGTTGCTCACCCCGCTCGAGGCCGAAGGTCACTGGCGACCCGGAGTTATGCAATCGTAGACAATTCATTCATATTGTTGCAGTATCTGCCGCGCTTTTCTTTCTAATCACGTCTCGCGAGTTGACAAACATTTGTAGCAGCGATTTAGTTCATTTACATCGAAGTGACAATCTTTTGTGCAAAACCATAACAAAATCTTTGTTGTGTGAATATAGCGAGAACATATAAATATTGTTACGGCGGCGTGATCAATGCGAAGTCGCTGTAAGGAAAAATTGCCCTGCGATGGACAATCCCTAAGGAAGTAATAGAAAGGGAAGGGTTGCCAGGAAAACTGTTGACGAGCTGACAACTGAAGAGATGAAATCTGACTGCTGAACGAACCAGACAGAGAATCGATAGACCAAACACGATTGTATGTTGCTGTAGATAATTGTACATTTGTAGAATAAAGTTCTGTGTAAGTGACGCGGAAATTCGCAACAATATGATTATCTTCTGTCCGTCTTGCCGACGCCTCTCTTCCCAGAGAACAAATGTCTCGGCATCTTCGTGCCGATGAATCGATCCGCTTCGCCCTTCAGACCCTTCTTCGCGATCTTCTTCTTAAGCGCCTTGTGCGCGATATTCTTCAGCTTCGTCCTCATGGCGACGTTTTTCACGCCCATCTCGTCGCGGGCTGGTCTCGAGCTGCTTCGAGCGCGAGACTGCGAGGCGGATTCCATTCGCATACGTTTCTTGGCCGGTTGCGACAGCGACCTCGATCGACCTCTTGTTTTCGTGAAATGCGCCTGTTAAACAGCAACAGATTTCGTTAATATCATTTCGAAATACTCAACTACATGTTTTTGCGAACGTGTTACCCTTTGGCATCTACACTGTCCAACAAATTTTAACCCTTTGAGCGCTGAGTTGTGCAAAGTTAAGCGTGTGCTGTGGACAGCCTACTTTTTACGACGAATCACTCGCTGGGCTACCTGAGAACCCATATATGTGTTCATGGCCCAAATTGAATGGCAGTGTGGGAACCCATATATGCGTTCATAGCGCTCAATGGGTTAATATTTATTTGTTAGATGCCCGACAGAAAATCTGTAAGAATCATCTATGATTGTTGCTGGATAGCGTAATTAAACGACACGTTGGTGCCAACTCTTGGCAGTGCGAAGGGATCATTTTGCCACTCACTTCTTCGGTCTCCTCCATATCGATGCCCAGGTCCTCCATCTGTTCCTTTAGCTTCGTCACCGACCTCTCTCGTCCTCTTGCCGCGGCCGTACGTGGCATCACAGGTTTCGTGGAAGCCTTCTGAATCATCGCCTCGTCCTTCATGATCGCCTTCTTGTCTCGAATCTGCTTAGCCAAGTCCACTATTTCCTTCATCGTCTCGGACAACTCTGGCACCTTGTAGTCGTACATGCCAGCTTCTTCTCGAAGCTGCTCCTCTTTTTCAAGTTGGTTCAATTTCTGCAACAACGAATGAAGGAGATCAATAATCAAGTTTCAATGAGAGTAATTTAAGATTTAAGTGGATACGAACCTCGAATATATCTGGATCGATATAATCAGCGATATTGTGGCCCTCCCAGATTTCGGGAATAATATCGTATTTCTGATCTCCCTCGATATCGTAGTTCTTCTTCAAGTCCAGCACGTAGTCGTCACCTAGCTCTTCTTCTATATGTCGCTCCAGTTTGCGTTTTCTTGTTGCCTGTTCTGCTGCCGCTTGCCTCTTCTGCAGGATAATCTCTGGAATGCACGGTGCACGGACTTTGTTATCCCTTGGCACTGGTTGTGCGACGTGTAGACGATTCAGCAGTCCCTCCACCTGTAATGGCAAACAAATGTTGAAAGCTTCATCTGTTACGATTGAATCGGTTCTCGGTACCATTCCCTTTAATCGTTCCAGAATTAATTTACCTTCTTCGTTCGTATCTTCTGATCAACGCGGAACTCCAACAGACGTTCGCAAGCCTGTATCTTAACATCCATCACTCCGAAGTCCGTTATCGTACTCATCTCTAATACAGGTACTTCTTTCTCTTCCAATGATTTCAGGAGCTTTTGCTTTTCTTCTGGAAGTTCCTCTAAACGCACAACGTCTACTTTATTTAATACAACCGTTAAAGGTTTATTCGCGAATAAGGGTTTAATAGATTCGAACAACTTGACCTGGAAAAATTGAATATAATAAATAATTTCAATGCTTATGTTGATGATGTGCGAATCCAGTTTCAGAGACTCACCTGTTCGTCTAACGTGTGACCGCATTGCTCTGATATATCGCAGAAATAAAGCACGGCCGATCGCAAATGCGCTAATGCAGTTATCGCTTGCATCTCTATGACGTTCCTGTCTTCCAGCGAATGATCCAGGATTCCAGGTGTGTCGATCACTTGCCACCTCAAGTACTTGTAGTCCGTGTGACCGACATATAACGATTTCGTTGTAAACGCGTATGGCTGAACTTCGACGTCGGCTCGTGTGATCTGTAAAAAGGAAAGTACATGTATTACAATATTGAATAAACAATTTCACCCTGGAACAATATTTTGTACTGGCAATAAGAATGGAAATAGAGACATTACTGCAGTTATTACCTTCAAGACCAAGTACTTATCTATCTATATTAATTAATACATAAAAAATGAAATCACCTTGTTTATAAAACTGCTTTTGCCAACATTTGGAAAACCACATATTATAATGGTGCGCGTATAGGGGTCTATACTGGGTAATCTGGCTAAATGCTGACGAACTTGTTCCAAATAAGCTAAATTTGCTGCCTGCCTTTTCATTATTGTAGCCATACGACCCAAGGCAGCCTTCTTCAGTTGTTTACATCGATATAGAGAATCTCCAAACTTCATTAAACGCACATAATCCTTTGCCACACTGTTACAATAAAACATTTATATATACAATAAAACATAAAATATTAATATTTAGGTAACATACACATTAATAGAAGAATATAAAATGTCATTTATACTAACTTGTCGATTAAATGTCTCGCTATATTTATCTGACCAAGGGCTAGCTTGTAATGATCTTTATCGTACAAAACGTTCATTAAATCGGCGTAGAATGGATGAACATCATCGAGCTTCGGAAATTCTTGAATTATCTGCGATAATCTGTCGTGGAAATTCTGCTGTGTAAACTTCACTTTGCGGATGTAGAAAGAACGTATCCTGGTGATTTTGTAATTCTTGTGAACGACTGTGGGTGTTTTACGTTGTGTCTTCGACAAGATTATGTCGATGAAGTCCTAACAAAAAAGAATAAAACGGTAATATCGATACATATTTATTGTAAATAGAGAATCGATGTTTAATTAACTAACCTTTGCGGTGGGAACCACCGCTATTTTCTTGAAATTGTACAAAGACATCGTTGCGTATTCTTCACTGATTACCACTTCCCAAAAATATCAAGTTTCACGAAACGCGTAAAAATAATGCGCTAGATTTTTAATAACTAACGCGATCCCTAACCATGTACAGTATGAAAACACGTGTACGACATTGCACAGCTACCACGATTGTGTAGAGAGACTCAGAGACTCCGCATTACGGACATATGAAGCTTGAACGATGACAACGCCATGACGAGAATAAGGGGAATATACTTATCCTTTACGCCGACTGGAAGAGCTCTTTTTTGAAATGGCTTTCAATACAAAATAAAATACGTTCTTTAAGCTTGAATTTACGCCTTCAGAAGTTGCGAAATCTCAACGAAAAGCATAGAAAAATCATTTGTTTGAAACGTTTTCAATGATTGATTGCTTTTGGATTTTGACCATGTCATGGTCATTATTTTCGAACAATCAAGCAATCATATTAAACAGCATTCTATTAGCTTTGATTTATTTATTAATAAAGCTTTAGGCCTAATTTGGCCCATAAGCTAGTTTGTATAAAGTACACAATAAAATACATCTTGTATGCCTATGTACTATATATACATGTATATCTATATGTATGTAAGTCTATGTCAGAGAAGATAGGTTATGTCCTTTACTGTATTGTTTTCACTTTATCCCTCGACTCTTTTTCAGAGCCTGTTTATTAAGTTTGAATACCTTGTAAAAACTTCCTCGTTTGGGATATTTTTATCCCAATTCTATTTCCTATTACTTTAATATCACAGCAAAAAACTCTACGCTCAAAACTTTCGTTCTTACTCCTTGGAATCATCGATCATTTTTTGATTATTTCCTATACAATATTTGTTTTCAGTTTTCTTGGGTTGGTACACAGCTTGTTTCTATCACAGTTTTCTTTACGAAGGTCACATAACTTACTTTCTATGTACATACAGTGATGAGCAAAAGTGTAAACACACTTCGCTAGTTTTACATAAAACGTAATAGTACAATCTATTTTTCAATTGAATGATAAAGATTAAGTACATCTTGTATCTGGAGACAAGATTAACCAATTTTTTGGTTCTTATATTGCATTTGTAAGACAGGATCATTCTAAGTCTTATATCTATTCTTATTTGTATTGGTAAATATCGGAATTATCTTACTATTCTTATTCTATTTTAATACAGTCTAATTGAGCAGTAGGAGGAGTGCTTGTGGATTTATATAGGATGTTATAAAAGAGTATGTTGTTTGTAGCGCAGAACGCATTGATGATGTTTAGGGCCCTAACGTTAAGGTTCTTTAGGAATGTGTCTATCTTAAACAGGGGTTTCCAATTATTTTTCAATAATTTGGAGACTATTAGATTTCTATTCTTGTGTCAATGAGGACAATACCATATTAGATGATCTATATCTTGGGTGATGTACGAACACTCACAAGTGGAATGCTATATTATTTTAAGTCTGGCCAGGGATTCATGGGTGTTAATGTGATTAGTTCTCATTCTGCCGAATCTTACTATAAGTTCTCTGGGTAGGTCTAGTTCTCTATACCAGGGTTTCTTATGTGAATTGAAGAATTGTTAGAAATATTTAACTCCTTTACTATGAAACCTAACTCTGGGAAGGGATTGGAACTCGTTCCACATTTCATCTGTGAAAGTCTCTTTGAAACCTGTGCAAGGAATTTTATGTTGTAGGGACAGAGCTTGTTTTGTGGCTTCTTTTGCGAGATTATCTGCTACTTCGTTCCTATGTATACCGCTACGAGCTGGGATCCATATATATGAAACATGTTTTTTGATAAGATTTGGTTGATAAGTTTTTAATCATCCTATAGTCTACTCCATCGAGTCCAGGGGATGATTTGGGGTTGGATCGGTCGATGGCATAGTTAAATTCGGTGAAGTCGAACGGGGAGTCTAGGAATGCATTTGGAGTAACTTTTACGTTTATGATAGGATTTATTGGAACCCAAGGAGAGGAGAATTTGTCTGAGGCTTTGTTAACGTTTTGCTTGAGTACCTCAGAGTTTGTATTTTCTTTTTTCTTCGTAGATATCCACTTGTTTTTAAGTACCCTGATGTGGTTCCAGATATAGATGAGTGAAATTTTGTGGGAGAGGTTGGCAGCAAATTGTCGGAAGTTTTCTCCTTTTTTCTTTTTTAAAAGTTTTTTGGTCAGAGCTATTTGTTTTTTGTAAAGGAGCCAATTGTTGGTGGTTGACTGATGCTGCCATGTCTTAAAGTGTGCCTTCCTAATTCTGACGGCTCTGTCACACTCCAGATCTCACCAAGGGACTGGATTTCTGTGGGTGTATGTATGTCCTGACCTTTTCTTTGGTGTGCTATTGAGGACTGCTTGTGTCATACCCTTTAAAAAGTGGTTATACTTTTCAGTAGTGGAGGTATCCATAGACAGCATGGATGTGTCAAGGTGATAATCCATTTTTTTTTGTGTATGCCCCCCAATCAGTTCTCTGCGGAGATATTCCTCCTTTTATTGTTTCTTGGTCTGTATATACTTTTGGTTATGTTAATTGCAATATGGAGTGGAAAGGGGTCTGAACCGAACGGTTCCTCTTCCTGGAATACTATAGTTTCTTCTCCACTGCTTCCACGTGTTAAAACCAGATCCAGGTTATTGAACGAACCATTTCTGGCGTCAAAGTGGGAAGAAGTGTCATGGTTAATTATGTTTACTTCATACTTATCTAAAATTTGTATCAAAGTTCTTCCTGGGCCGTCTATTTTGGAGTAGTTCCATTCTATATGTTGAGCATTGAAGTCTTCCATAATAATGAATGGTCCAATGTCTTGAAGTGATTGAAGGAAGGCGTCCCAGTGTGATTCTGTAATTCTGTTAGATGGAGGTAACAAGCAGCTATTGTGGTTTTTTCTGACAAGTTTGTTATCTGAATGCAGCAAGTTTCTGTATGGCCGTCTACAATTCCAAGGTTATTAAGACGGATGTATTTTAGGTACTTGACAATGAAAATGGCTATCCCACCACCATGCTGGTGTTAACGTTCTTTCCTTACTGAATGAATTCTGGTAATTGGAAATCTTTCTGTAATCTCATCATTCTGTGAAATCAACCCGGTTTAGACACAGACAACTATGTCTGCCCCTTTTGCCAGATCGGTAATTTCTATTTTCTTGGTGTGTATGCTTCTGCAGTTCCAGAACAGGGTGCGCAGAGAGTTGTTCATTATGAGGTTGCCTGGTGATAGGGTCTTTCCTTTTTTTAATTTAGGGTTTTGAGGTTGGGGATGGTTTGTATTGCTTGATTAAGGGAGGAGACT
Source organism: Halictus rubicundus (assembly GCF_050948215.1). Classification (NCBI taxonomy): domain Eukaryota; kingdom Metazoa; phylum Arthropoda; class Insecta; order Hymenoptera; family Halictidae; genus Halictus; species Halictus rubicundus. The sequence goes on from NC_135151.1 coordinate 1,510,652, forward strand.
TTGTGTTGGAGGAAGATTGGATATGGGTTTCGGTATTAGGGGTGAGAGATGGAGTTTTTGTTAAGGTTGTTGTGGATTTAATGGTTGGTAGGGAAATGGGTTGTTTTCTGTTTTGTTTTGTTGTTTAGGTGCAGGGGTGGATGGTCTAGAGGTGATGTTGTTTGCTGGGCATGCTTGAGACCATGCTTTGGAAGAGGAAGAGGTCGAAGCAGGTGTCTCTTGTCGTCCAAACTCTTTAAGTTGAAGGATGCGTTGTTGATTTGGTGGACAAAGAGGAGGGAAGTTCTCCTTGTTGTCCTGTATTGTTCTGGAGTTGTACTTGAACGAATGTTTCGTGACAAACTGCTTGGCTTCGTAAAAGCTTACCTTAAGTAAGGACATCTGTCTATTTATTTCCTTGTTTATTTTGAATGACGAACAGCTTGGGTGTAGAGTTGGATGAGCTTCTTCGCAGTGAGCACAAGTAGGTGTGTCAATTGTAGGGCAATCAATGATATTGTGTTCTGCTTTTCTACAATTTTTGCACAGTTTTTCGCTGTGGTAGAATTTGGCAGTGTGTCCTGTTTTAAAACAGTTAAAACATATTTGTAATGGTTCTATATATAATTCTACATGTGTATGGATTAATTTGTACAGTTTTATGTAATCTGAAAGACTCGTGCTCTCAAAGGTGATGACTATGGATTCGCTAGGAATCCACTCCCATGTGTTTGTGGGTTTCTGATTTTCCTGTTGAGTCTTCTGGCATCTAGTATGGGAACTGGGGAGTCTGTGAATTTCTTTATACCTTCCAAATCGCAATCAGTGGAGAAACCCTTGATGAGGCTTTTCCTTGTGATTCGGTATTTGGGGATATATTTGTTGATTCCCTAAAGGTCCTTATTATCAGATTTCACGAAGTTGTTTGCCTGGATACCTGTTTTGAACTTTATAATAAATTTTCCAAATCTTCATGAAAATAATAATAAAAAATTTTCATGAAAATAACATTACAATTGAAAATTAACGTTAAACTTCGTTAAATAGTTTTTAAAAAGAATGGATATATAAATATTGTATAATATTGACATGTATTTGTACGTATTCATGCCAATATGTGCCAGTCTACAACCTACCACCAGCCTGTCATTTGGTACTGTGCAAGTATAGGTGATAAGATTTAAAATTTTAATTTTAAAGGGGTCTGAGGTCTACATTCAATACTCATGATAATTTAAGTTCGATATTTTCATTGATCGCCTGCGGCCAATGAAAAATTAAAAATGGAACAATTGATGTAATATCCGGAAAGGACACCATTAAAATTAATAAACGACTGTGAGACCCGCTGGAATTCGCAGTACGATATGCTCATCAGACTTATTGATGTGCGTAGAGCATTGCATACTGTGCGAACCGCGGATGCCGGATTCGATAACCAGCCGCGAATGGGATGCGATACAAGAATATTGTAAATGTTTGAAGTTGTTTAAAGAGGCAACGGAGATGCTAACAGTGGAAAATAAACCCACCCTTCCACGGTACATTCCAACAATTTATGGGATTCGCGATACTCTAATGAGTATGCTGGAAATGGACGATGCAGAGGAAACCTTGTTTTTCAAAAAGAATCTAATTGTTGATGAAAATCTCACACTACTTGCTAGTGCGGCCCCTGCCTCATGCCTTTTCAAGGTTTTTCCACCTGCATAGAGTTAAATTATTGTAATAATTGTGACTGCTTTTTCTGTTTGCACGATTGTGTGCACGTATTATTAATATTAGTGTATTATTGTTATTATTATTATTACTATTGTTAACATCATCATTGTTATTTATCTATTTCCATCTTATTGTTATAACTACTGTTAATATGACCATTTGCTGTTATTTCAAAAACATGACATGAAATAAAGGAAAATTCATTTGTGATTTAATACATGTATAATATGTGTCACTTTTCATTAATTACCTTCGTTTACCCAAATACTCTGCTAACTCATGACTTAATATCTAAATAAACATTCAAATAGTGCTGAAATGGTAAATAATTAATACGTATATGCATATGTATATTATAGTTTGTACTATTAGTATACTTCCACGAATAATAAAATTGTGCAAAAATTTAGATCCAAATATATCCTTTTGCGTTTTTGTACAAGCTTCTACAAATATTTGTGCTTGTCATTGAAATACACCACATAAGGAATTATAATGTTTCATTATGTATAAAATAATATTGTTTTTTGTGTCAGTTATGCACCGAATTTACATACCTACTTCAACATTTGCAAATTGAAAAAAGATTTCGAGATGAAATTCGGTAAACTTTTTACAAACATTAAAATATTAACTAAACAGAAAGTATCACGAGTGTTGAACGTAGACCTCAGATCCCTTTAAAATTTAAATTTTAAATCTTATCACCTATACTTGCACAGTACCGAATGACAGGCTGGTGGTAGGTTGTAGACTGGCACATATTGGCACGAATACGTATATAAATACATATCAATATTATACTATATTTATATATCCATTCTTTTAAAAAACTTATGTTTTCTTTTAGAAAATGTTAATTTTCAACATTATAAACAATTTTGCGAGAACACCTTTTTACGACTGTGCAGGCTAATTGTAAACCGGAGTATAATATAAAGGAATATATAAAATAACGTTCTTTACAGATCACATCTAGTTATGTACATAAATCTAGGAAATAGTTGTTATTGCATAATTATTTTTAATAAGGGTTATACAAATTCTGAATCAACATTACTCAACATTATATCCATTTCACTATCAAAATGTATAATAAAACATCTCAAACATTTAGCATTCTCAATATATTAAAATGCTTGATAATATCGATGTGCTGATCTTCCCGCAGTAACTCGCATCATGTCATTTTATGCTTGAATTTATTTCAATTTATTTCGAGTCGATCCCTTCGTTGCGAGCAGCTCGCTGCCAAGTAAATACATGTGAGTACAAGTATTGGCGCTGCAGGGACCCTTAACTGAGCTTCGAAATTTTTCCACAAGAGGCACTATAATCGCTCACGTGTTTGTTTAGTTTGAAAACTTTATACATAGTTAGTATGGCTGGTATGGTAGTGTAATATCAGTATTATAATAAAACTAAATGGCAGACTTTCAACGTTTAAGAGATGCTGTAGCAAAATTGCATCAAAGTGTCTCCAATTTTCGTGTAGGAGCAGTTTCCTTGGACGATTATAAACCCACCGAGGACAGGATCAAAAATATGCGAGATACACTTACACAACTAAATGCACGATTATTAATGCTTAAAGCACATGATACATTTCGTATGTGTCTGAACTACTCCAACAATAAAGAGCAGTTTTCAATATATTCAATAATTTACTTCGTTGTTGTAGGAAATACTGAAATACTTGAGGAAAACATAGCAGATAGTGCAACAAAGTTGCATAATGCAACATCAGATTCCCTTTTAAACAATAAAGCAATTAAGATATGCCTTCATTCTTATACGATTCAAAGTATTCTGGCAGGCAACGAGGGTGATAAGGAGAAGCAAATGTAAATCTTTAAATTCTCAGACAATGTAAATATAATTTTTCCTGGTAGTCTGTAATGAACTGCATCAACATTTTACTTCAGGAAAATTAATGCCTGCATGCATACATTATTTACCATCAATGATGAGATGCTGACAATACAGAAGGAGATTGATAAAGCAGTGCAGAAGCAGTTAGATTTAAAGATTGAATGCCAGAATATGTTATTTGAACATAAAAAGTTTCTAGAGGAACAAGAAGAAGTAAGAAATAAAAGGTTACAAGAGAAAAACCCTGAAATTGCAAGGTAGAAACCCTTTGAGTAAATATTGTTATAAAAATACTTACCATAGAGCATTATCAATGCTCATTGATTAATTTTTCCTGATGGTCTAATTTCTCTTTCAGGAACAAGAAGAAGCTAATAGAAAAAGTAGATAAAATAAATATAATGAAGAAACTTATAGTCAACTTTATTGCTGCTTCAAGCCATTTGCTGATGAAAGAATCAATGTTGGTAGAGATGCTAGAGAAACACAGAGATCTAGTCAATATAGACACGATTTTAAAAATGGCCCAAAGTAGTGCCGAAAATTAAGGCACCAGAGTTACAATGGACCACTGTACTATCGATTCTACACAAGTGTTACGATGTAATCTCACAACAGTATTTTTTACAATTTTATATTAAATCATTAGTTGTACATAACGGAATTTCTCAACTGTCTTCAGTGTATACTTTCCTTCTAAACGCATTAAACATTGCAGCATGATCCATTTCTTGAATCTTGATTATTGGGGATGTATGAAATGAAATTCGTCATTATTAATGAGACTCTTCTACGAAAATGAAAGATGAGAGTGAACAGAAAATGTGCAAGAGAATTGGGTTCCACACATATTTACAGGGGGTGATATCCGACTGTCTTCTCCTCTTCTAAGCAGCGTTATCAGACGGCTCTTTTCATACACACCTATGTATTAATCGTTAAATAACAGTTAGCAAGCCAGTGGTCAGCTGAAAGATAGAAATTGAATCACAGCTCGCGGTAAAAGCGTATTCGTCCGCTTAGGGGAGAGGGGTGCGCATTTGTTGATAAAATCAATCGACGATAGTTCCGTTTCTGTCCCGTGAAATCTCATTTTTATTCAATTATGGTCCTGTGTGTGTTCTCAGTCTATTTGATTCCTGTCCCTTTTTCCCATTATCAACATGCTAACCGCTCTCCTCGTGATTTACACATTGAATCCCGCGTATAAACACAAAGAGTCAACCGGAAGTAGTACTCAAACAATTTAATTTCTATGTACATTAAACTTTTCTTGTTGTTCTGTTTGCCTTCGTCTTTAATAGTCCATTAGCTTACTGGTGTCGACAGGGGGGAGGGGGGAGTGGAAATGAAAGCGAACTCGCTAAAGACGGATTAACAAAAAAAAGGAAAGCGCGGTCAAAGGATGAACATAATCATGTTCATCTGTGGGGGGGGGGGGGGGATGTGTGTGTAGCGTGTTGTTTCTTTCGCAAAAAAGAAAAATTCGTCAGACATCTCTTTTTCACCGTTCGTTCATTAGCGTTGGTGGACGCGTACGAAATCGACAATTGTCTGTAGCTGTTTCTCCACGTCCGTGTAAATCGCCTCGTTTAATTAATTACTACTAATTACGATCTCTTTCTCTCTTTCTTTCTCTCTCTCTCTTTCTTTCACTCTCTCTCGCTCTCTCATTTTCTCTCTCTCGTCCGATCTCGCCGTGATGAACACATCCGCTTTTTTCCACCGTCGTCGTGGTCACGTTGGTAAGAAAAATTCATCGGTCGCCGTCGGGTTTGGCGTCGCGACGACGGTAAAACTACAGTGGTAAGAATATAGCTTATTAATTCGCCATTACTGATATAGTTTATGTATATATGTATATGTATATATAATTTGAAGCTGATACAATCTCCCTGACATTATCCAACACTCGATTATCCCTCGACTCGTTCCCTCTGTTCTCTCTTTCTTTTCTTTTCTTCGTGTTTCCTGTGTGCGTACTCTTCTTCTCTCCGCTCTCCACAATAATAATTTTCTATTTACAAAAAGTGCACCGATATTAGTCCAAGTTTTCGTAGTCTCTCTTTTCTCGTTTTACTTCCCCCCCCCCCCCCCTGCACGTCACTTAGTTAATTAGATTCGATAAACTCCTTCTCTTCTCTACTTCTTCAACCATCCCCTCCCCCCAGTTATGTTCGACTCTCGAACACGCGTCTCCCTTTTGTTAAACAACGGACCGTCATCGGAGCACACTCTCGTTTACACATGGGCACGCTATTATACGTCGGTAATGCACGTGAGCTGCCAATTCCATACAAAGTGGCAAACAATCGGTCGAACACAAGCTACCGTAAACTTGTTCTCGGCGACGGATACATGCTAGTTAAAAAAAAAAGAAAAGTAAAACAGAAACAATAATCGTAGCGATAGTAGCAATTAACAGTAATCGTCGTCGAAACGCACTGCACAGATCGCATCGTTATTATCGTTATTATCGTTATCATCTAAAATCACGTTCTGGAGGGTGAATCGCGCGACGAATTGCCTATTAAAAAAGCACGAGACGCAGCGTGACAAATGACAATGAATTCCTCTTCTTTGCTTTTTACAATTGAAACGAGACGCGATGGGGACAGATAGGAAACGTCTTGGTTCCCATATGCGCGACTCCCATGTTCGATCGCGAGAAGCGTCGGTTTCTCCGAAAGACGCGAAAGTTGCGCTACAATTAAGAAAGAAGCACAAGGCAACGATAACAATTTTTACAATAATCGACGCTCCTAGATTATGCGAGATCGAATGCGAGAGTCACTGCAGGATTGCGCACTGAAGATAGACAAAGACAAGATAGACTCTTAACGCTTTACCCACCAGGGATTATCAAAATTAAGGATCCACCTTTTAACCGAGCGATTTTTTAATTATGAATGCCAAACAGCATAGAGTAATAATTTCTTCTTCCAGGCGTAACATAATGATTAAAAGGTCGGCGATCAATGCTTCACAAGTAGGTAAAGCGTTAAAAAACAACAGAGAAAGGGTGATTGAACATTTTTCCCGTAGCACGAATGTTCTTAGAAAGGTGTACGATCATGCTCTCGTTGAGAATCGCGAGGAAATGAAGGACACACATAGACGTACGTTGAATTTGGTCCGATCTATTCGCACCAATTTACAAATATACAAATAATCGCGCTCGCAACAGAACATCACCGTTCCGATCGACAGACAGGAAGGTTGATCGCAGTCGTCGGGACGCGTGCAACAGCCTTTCTTTTCCTATATGTCTCGTTTTCTTACGGAGTACACACGAGAGTGAACAAGAACAAAACAAAAAAAAACCGAGAAAAGATAAACGACGCAAAGGCGAGCAAAGAAAAACACAGGATCGCCGAAAGGAAAACGATTCTCCTGGATCATTGGATACGGAGTTGCGGAGGCTCGTGACGCGTTTACTTTTCTCTCTTCCTTCCTTTTTGTTTTTCTTCGCTCACAACCATACTTAACCAGCAGTCAGTCGTGTTCGTATGTTAAAAAGTCGGTGACGCTTTGAAAAATCGACTAAAAAACTATAAACTAAATTGCAACGTAGTCGCAGCGTAATCGCGCCATTGATCTGTGGCAGATCTGATATAAATATGGAGGCTCTCGTTTACACCCATTCATTCAACCATTCGTTCATTCGTTCACTCTTCATGGAGAATATTCCCCTTGAATTTGGAATTCATCGATTAATGTATATCCTAATCACGGAATCGTGCGTGTACATTTGTGTGTGGTTTGTGGGTGATCGTTTGCATGTAACTGTGTGTATATCCGTCAAGAGATCATGCTTACAGAAGAGATAGCGTTGACGAAAAATAAAAGAAAACTTAAAGAGACGTCGGCTTAAGCATCCAAGTAAACGTAAAAGGACTCTCTCTCTCTCTCTCTCTCTCTCTCTCTCACCCTTTCTCTCTCTCTCTCTCTCTCTCTCTCTCTCTCTCTCTCACCCTTTCTCTCTCTCTCTCTCTCTCTCTCTCTCTCTCTCTCTCCCTTTCTTTTAGACGCATAATTTCCAGTCATTCTCTCTCCATCGCCACCGTTTCGAACGAATACAAAACACAATTGTTCGACGATCACCCGCGCTCCTGCGGCGAGCTTACAAAAGAAGGAACAATGCGCTCGACGCGTACCAAGTGGGAAGATACAAATAACTAACCACGCGCGCGCGCGAGTGTGTGTGTGAGAGAGAGAGAGAGAGAGAGAGAGAGAGAGAGAGAGAGGAGAGATCGTAACTTTGGGACTCGTAAATTCGGTTCACGTCTTCGATTAAGAACGTGCAGCAGTATTGAAATCTAAAAAAATCATCTTTAGAAGCCCGACTCTTTGTGAAGATTTTGCAGAAAAATTTATTTAAATATCTGCGCAATTACGTAAGTTGTAAAACATGCGATTTGAACGCATTCATCTCGAGATCACATTTTTAAGAAAAAATCATCTCACGTGTTTCCGCGAATTAATTTACCAAAATTTTTACCTGAATCCATTCAAAGAGCTCCGCTCTCTGAATCTGAGTAAAGAGATCATTCGCAATACATTATCTTTCTTCTGAAACTATGTACATACGCCGACCACAGCTGCGCGCATCGCAGTTGTCTTCATCGCTTCATAACTTCAATAATTCTCCACATTCTGACGATTATATTTTTTTCCCCTTCTAGATTACTCATAAATTTGTCTAGAATTAACTATGAAAAGTGTAAATACATTCACGGAAGCGTGTTAAAGTAACGTGACTTGGTTCGGGAGGAACCAATACTGCTGCACCCTCTTAAAGGTATTACAACAAGGTCTGGGCAGCTTGTTTCACAGGAGACGAGGAAACGCTGTATATCACCGATTCGCACCCTCTCTCTCGCTCGTCTTTCTCTAAGTACATACATAGGGGATCGTTTCTGTTGTCGGATGTGCTTGGCCCACTGAAACAGTGGACGCAACGTGTACGGGCGCTCGTGGCACGTTAACACAGTACGTTGCTATGGCTCGGGAGTGGCGCATACGCGATTTTTGACCTGCGGACACGAGTATCTTGTCAACGATCATCTTCGCGAGCAAACCAGTCGTTTACACCATTCCTTAATTACTCCAGCAAGAAGAAAAACATCGGCGCTGACTCGCCGATTCAACGGAGTAAAGTCGAGACCGATATGGCTGACCATCAACGCCTGAAACTACTTCGTCGTCATTGATTCATTCTTAGCTCTGAAGTTTATTGCTACACTCGACGATCTTACGGTAAAATAAACAATTTCTGATCGTAGGTCTCGCTAAATCGAATTCTTATTATTTTCCTATGAATTATTAAAGATTGCTAGGATTTTATGCATCCGCAACGAAAATGCGATTTTGAAAGAGAAGCTTTCGACGGTAAAACCGTCCAGATCCAGTTTACCAGTCTATAAACGGTTAAAGTGTGAGGTAAAATTATGTTTAAGTATGGCGTTGATTAATCAGCGTGTTCGGCGTCCAGTTTACTCGCCAGGCGGTTTTGTTACAAATCTCTTCTCCCGTTTCTAGAGCGTCCTCTCTCCGCTCAACATTTTTACTCTAGAATGAAAGATCTATGCACATCGACTAACGCCTTTGTTTTATCGTTTTCTCCGGTGTTTGTCATCGGTGAACGGCATTTATCTAACGAGACGTATCACCGCGACGGTATTTCTCTGTTCTTTATCGTTACTATCAGCTTAACGACAGCATATTTACTCCTGGCAACTACTAATACACTTACGGCGATACATGCGTTTACTTTCGAACAGTAACTTTCTTGTACACCTACGCGTAATACAATGTTTAGTGGTAATATTTATAGAGATAACGGACACGTTTAGAAAAATCGATTTCTCTCTCCCTCTTCCCCCGTTTCGCGCGTGTAACGTGCTTCTTCTTTTTCTCTGGTTATTTTTTACTCGACGAAGAAACGAGAGGATGTTTTGCGATGACAGAGAGGACGAGGATCCTCTCTCGTTATCACGATCGTCGCGTTGCCTCCTGTGTGTACGTGTATGTCGCTAGAATTCTATCTAATTTCGAGGCGCGAGTAAACGAGGATTGAACGTTATCGATGATCAGTCTGCGAACGAACGGACGACGCGGATTCCCGCGTGAAGATTAAGTCTAACTTGTGTTTCCGGCGGCGGAGAACGACGACAGAGAATTTGTAACAAAACGCCAGAGGCTCGCGAGCCACGCTCTTACGCTTGCTCGTTCAACGCTGTACGTACCGAGCGGTAAAAACCAATGCTGTACATCGTCTTTTAAAAACTACGCCATCGAATTTATTTATATTTCGCACAATATCAGGTGTAGAAATAAATTCGTTGCCGAACAAACGCCTTAAACAAATCTCTCCCGCTGTTTTACATTTTTTAATGTTCAACAAAAAACTGTCCTCGGGAGATAAACTTGTGAACTCGAACAATGACGCAGAGCAGAAATGACCACTGACCGATGGCAAACGTGAATTAATTTTTGCGTTTGTCATAGCTCCATCCAATTACCATACGCTTAACACGTTTGTTACCAGTGACGTTCATGATCTTACGAGTTACTTAAAGACATTCAAATTCATTTTCTTTTGCACTTTCTTGTTTAAAGTTGCAGCACGTGACATTCAGAGAATTCTTGTTGACTGTTTGCTGCTAAATTGTGTCAATATTTGAAGTGCTTGCAGCGAACGTGTTAAGTTAGATCGTTTAACAGATAAATGGCTCTATGAATATGTTAATTCAACATCGCCAAGTTTTTGTCGTTGATGACACTCAAGTTACCATAAAGATAACGTTGACGATAATAATTTGACTGCGAATTTTACATAATTTATCATAAAAGTGACTAGGTCATAGACAAAACTAAAAAAACATTAGAAGAATTTAAGGATATTGTTATATTATCTTCCAGGTTTTAAAATATTTAAAAGAAAAAATCCAATATGAACCATTTCTATTTTGCATAAAGATCTACAGTCTATGGTCTATATTTCGCAGATCAAGCACCAGTGATTATTTTCTAATAAATGGTCTGTTTCACCGTAAGATCGGCAAGAATCCATTTCCATACCTTTTGCACGCTCGAATAAAGAAACTCCCTGAACAATTTCCCACGGGAGCGTCTAGATAATTTCAATAATAGTGAAATAAAAAGTCCGGAACCGGTTGCACGACCCGCGGTGGTACGTTTAGCGTTAACCGGCTTTAAGACGAGATCCTTTTCCCCTTCGGCGACGTCGGGTTTCGCGCGCACCTTAAGTATCTCTTGATCGCTCGAGTGCGTTTCGAGAACATCCTACACGGATCTCTATCGTATATAATAATAATGTATATATCACTGCGCAACGCTCTTGTTTCGGCCGACTTCGTGGTACCGGAAGTCCTCGGCGTGGTTCCTCGCGAAAAAAGACACTGCACCACGTATTGTTCATAGTTCTCGCGAATATATTTCTATCTACTTCTCCCTCGTTCGAACATGTCTGTCCACGTCGATCCGAACAGGTTTTCTCTCTCGTCGTTTCAGACGGTATCGAAAATCGGCGGCTGCTAACGTCGACGATCAATTACAGGCGTGCTTTGGTTCTGTGTTTCTGTTTCTTTTCTCTCGTTCGCACTCGCGCTGCTCGAGAAAACGAATAAAAAGAGGAGGCTCTCTCACACTTTCTTTCACTCTCTCACTCTCTCTCGCTCTCTTTCTCTCTTTCTCTCTGTTCGAAAATCCTTCGAATGTCTCGGCTTTTTTTCTCTGGTAGAACACGGATGAACGGTATCGGTGTGTTATATCATATGTATAGTTTTTCACGATCTACGCCCTAGGAGATTTGTTCGCGGCGGACATTTCTATCTACGGACAAGTAACTCTTACGTGCTTCTTCACTCTCGATATGTTATGCGAAACGGAGCTTGGACTTGCCGGCATACTACGCTTTTCCAACAACTCGTCGTGGAAGCCATGAAACTGAAATCAGCTCCTCGGGCTTGTATTTTTCTCTACTCCGCAAGTTACAATCGTCGGGGTTAAAATTAAAACGCTGCGAACGTTCAGTTTTGTTCGTTCACCGATTTGTTCAAGCTTGTACGCTCCTTAGGGTTGAAATTCATCCATTTTCTCTTTTGTATAGATAGTCTTAATCGTCTGATTTATTTTTATTCATTTTGTAACGACGTGATACTTCCTTAATCCATTTATATTGTTAACTCCTTGCACTACGATGTATTTTACGATTACAACGATTTGAACTTCTATGACGTTCATAATTTACTAGGAAAAATAGAAAATTTATATTTAAACGAATTAATAACACATATTTACCAAATTTTGTTCGAAGTCTTAGTCACGAGTCTGACTCGATTTTATAGTAGAAGGGGTTAATGGATTGCGGATCTACTTTACTGCTAGTCCAAACAAAAAATTGTATAAAGCAACTTTCACAATCTCTTTAAAAAATTATTGACACATCATCCAATAGGAAGGGATTAAAACGCGACACAACAAATGAAATATAATTTGTAGACTCAAAGTATAAAATACTGTCTCAGACTCCTTCGTCCAACTGCTTCCAAGGAGCGTACAAAGTTTAATGAATCTTTCACTAATTTCTGTGTACCTTCTCTGCGAACGTTTTCCCCGAGAAGTTTAACGGATCTGTTCATGTAAGTATAGCACGTTGCGCTCATGAAGACGTAGGAGTTTACAGAGTCTGTAAACGTTCCTTTCTGGAACATCTTGTTGCTGGAGTTGTAGCTCAGATCAAGACCAACAAAATGTGGACTTCGGAGTTGAGGAAAGGTTGTTATAGAGGAGTCGTAGCACGAGCGACAATTAGCAACAAAAAGTTCCGTGGTGTTCCTTTGATGGATACACAGCTTTATTAAATAATATACAATTAAGTGAAACGCGTCGCGTACCCGACGCAGGATATAGCGGCTCCGTAGCAAAATATTTGTTCATACATTATGTACAGTGCGGTGTCTTCATGAACGTATGCTTGTGCAAGGTGTCCCACAACTTCGCGACCATAACGTGTCCTCTGCATTTCCAGTATAAAAATAAGAAAAAGATAACGCATTTATCAAAAGCGATAACGAAATCCTTCGTGATTTCAGAGTGACTCTTGTTCTGGTCATAGTTATCATTTCCTGTATACCTAACGCTTTGACGACCGCTGTAGAGCGTACACCTTGCTAGCCGTGTTACTAACTAGCATCACAATACAGGTCATTCTGAATATCCCTCGATAATTATAATAATTGTGCGAAAAGTGCCGACGGTACGCAACGATCAGCGGTGATCAAAGCGTTAACATTAACACTTTCTAGGTCCTACGCAAAATCAGACATAAAATGGCCGCGAAATTTCAGGACACTTTGGATAGAGCGAGCGGCAGGCAGTGTGGGCACAAAATAAGTCGTGAAAGGTAAAACAAATTCGCTAAAATTACAATCAACGCGATTTTCCAGATCACATCTATAGCGTTAATACTGTTGCACGTTCGCTTTTTGCAACCCGTGTACAATCCAAAGGACAGAAACGAAGGGAAACAATAATTCTCGACCGAGAAAAATGGTCGGACAGACGAAGCAGATAATCAGAGAAATTCGACGGTAACGAAACGTTGCGACAAGCCCCGGATTATCATTAGTATGAATCTGTTCTTTCAGTTTCATGCCTTTCCAGCTGGATCGGACAGGACAAGCGTGTTTCGGACCTCAACAGAAGCGGAAGTTTCAGTGAAATGAGATCTCAGCTTTGACTCGACGATCAATCTACCGGGCGATGGAGCGACTCGGTCTTAATTTGTTATAAAAATCACTTTTGTCGAAGCCTGGCAATTCGTCCCGCAGTTCGCGCGCGGATATTTATTCAATTTATAAATTTATTCAGCCCTTAATTGCCTAAGAGGATTCTTGCATAGTATTTTTACAGAACAATGTTCCTACTTTCTAGTTATGTTGGTATACATATTAAGAATAAAATTACCATTTGTGTAAATCATTTTACAGACTATCCGCAAATCCAATTAAGGCAGTCAAGAAGTGATTAAATTGCCATAACAGCCCTAGCTCTTTGATTCCAGGCGATCATAAAATAAAACCTCTGAAGTATATCGCTTTGATCCGTCCGGTAGTTTGAGAAACGTCGATACAAGTATCGTAATACACTAGCAGTCGCAGCAATCGGCTATTTAATTAGCTGATCGCCAAGCCGGCGTTAACATGATTCAACAATGAGTGTGTGTATGTGTGTATTGTGTGTGTGTGTGTGTCTGTGTGTAAGCGCGTGTGCGCGCGCGCGCGTGTGTGTGTCGTAGGCACGAACGCGTTCTTTCACAATCGGCACGTCAATTCCTTTAACGTTAATTTTTTCTCTGTTTCTTTATTTTCTTCGTTACGCGCAGCTAGGTGCTCGGGTGGACACCGAAATTTGCCGGGTAATATATATATTATGTATATATATATGTATTTATATATATAATATGTATATATGTATACTGAACTTTACCGAGGCCCTTGAACTCAAGGACCCACGGGGTCGTCCTCAGTCAACGGTGGACACGAGAGAGTTTTACAATACGTTGAGAAATGGGTGTAGAGTTTAACACATCGACGCCGTGAATAAGCGACGATGATGTTGATCCAACAAACGATGATGGTGTTGTGTGTATTCGTGAACACGAGATGACAATGACAATCATATTTACGAATAATAATAATAATAATAATAATAATAATAATAATAATCATAATAATAAAATAATAATACAATAAATTGTGAAAGTAAAGGATAATCAAATTGTAATGAGACATTGTAAATCGTAAAAGGAGAGAAAAAAGGAAGAGAGGAGCAAAAAAAAAAATAGTTAATCGTGATAATAATCATGATAATAATAGTAGTAATAATAGCAGTAATAATGATGGCTGTGTGGTGGTGGTTGGATTCGATTGCGGCGTTGTTTGCGACGTGTCATCGTGGTCCGCGGCGACGAATCCCGAAGAATCGATCGACTTCTTCGGCAGCATCCGCCATTTCGGTGAACCGACGATCCTCCGACGAAGGTCCGGCTTGTTGATCCGCAGGGCCTCGATGACGTCCCGATCCTTGCAGACTCGCACCGCACTGTTACACGCGCACTGTACTGCCCCCCCAAGATCGACGACAACAGACAGTCACTTTTGTCTTCCACTTTTCTTCTTCTTCCGCTTGAAGAAGCAACAGCATCTGTAAAAAAAACCAACACTAATAGGACTTAGAGTCGTCTTCTTTCGTACGTCTTACGCTAGGACACCAACATGCAGCACGACAACGGGACGCAGGGGGGCACGCATTCCAAAAAAGCTTGGTTCTTTCTTTTCTTTCAATTTCTTTTTTTTTTTTGTTTAGTTGCTGTTGTCTGGATAGAGTGATGGTTACAGGCGGTGTGTCCAGACACGGAGGCGTGTGTCGAAGAGTAGTATAAGAGCAGAAGTAGTTGAAGTGGGAGCTGTTGTCCTGACTAGTGGACGCTACTTGGAAGGATAGATAATGGCTTAGCTAAAGAAGAACAGTGTTTAACTAGCAAATTTAATATCAAGCTCTAATTAGAGTCGTACAACCTCTGAATTTAGAATATCATGGTGTTGATACGAATGAAGGTGTACCATTTTAGATCAGATGGGAAGTCTGATTGTCTGACAACTCGAATGTTTCTATCAAAGTTCCTCCATTCTATGTCTCAAAGAGAAACAGACATGACCAATTTGATTCCAGCGTTTCCTTTATACAATGTAACACGTTTTATCAAAACGATGAAATTATTTTATTGAAACCATGGGAATACTCAATGAATTTAACACTAAACATACCGAACATTAACCCACCATGTCATTAAAGCACAAATTGTGAAAAGTACATAATATTGAACGAGAATTTAGAATTAACAAAGAAACATCTTCTCGACATCGAAGATGCTTGTTTTAAAATGTTCATACTCTTTTTTTTCCGTCACGTACACAAGAAAAAAATCGTTCTTCAACCTTCGAGAATTGGCATCGTTTTTGGATCATCGGTGAAGTTTAAGGATATTGTACTTCGTTAAAATGTTAGACAGAAGGAATCTGTGTAATGGCCACTTGTGCTCAGCTAGTAAACCAGGTTCAGGAATCGGTTTGGAATGATCGGTGGACGTAGGAGTGCGTGAACTTCGGCGTAGGAACTTTCCGCATCCACGACAACGCTTTTTGTTTGTAGACAAAGATTTGATTCTGAAATAGGATAGATAGGAGATTTAACATGTATCATGCAGAAGATCTGAGTTACAAGTAGAAACACCCTGCTACAAGAAAGAATTTACTAGGTTCTGATTGCACTTGCGTCGAGAATATTGTCTGTTCAAGGTCGAGAGTCCTTTCTGTTATGGGCGTGGTGTAACGAAGCTGTGGGCGGTCGATTTGCGTGGTGAGAGCCACGCCCAGTAACCTTGAACAGACGATATTCTCCGCTACCGATGTTATAGGATCGCTGCTACCTTTCTACCACGTTAATTACACTATTTAAATGGTCGTTAATATTCATTTATGGAGAGAGCCCAGAGGCATGCGAATAAATGCATGTTAACACTTCGGCTGGAGGAAGTCTATTAATTTTACATGAATATCATGTATTCAAAAGAAGCTCGATCATTTCATTCGAAATAACGATCTCAAAAGAAGTGATTAGATTATATTAAGATTAGTGATACTAGATTTCTGAATGAAACTACTGTTTATCGATTTATTTAAAAAAAAATTACTGATTTCTATTCTTTAGACAGACATTGTAATACGAAAAATTGTACTGTGCAAATACTGTTGTTGTCCAGCACCGCTTCAGACATTACTTCATTATTTAAAGTGGTAACATTGCAAATGATTTTCACACGTCTCGTGTACATGCAGTATTTACAAAATGTTACTTTGTTCACTCGATTTGTTAACCCATTCAATGTTTATGTTCGCTAGAAAATTTATCATTTCGTTACAATTCATTTCAATTTACTTCTCAAGTATACCCCCGTTATTGCTATTGCTTAAAAGATTAACTAGATTATAGTGCAAGGTGTAAACTTCACTATGAAGTACTTAACAATTATTATTAATTAAGCACACGGGTGCGCACTTTAATGAAACATTGAAAGGGTTAATTGAGAATGAGATGTACAGAGTACTGTTGGGAACATTCGAGTTTTGTCAATCTAGTGCGTGAGATCTATAGCCGATCCGGTCGGTCAATTAACGATAGATCAAATCGATAAATACTAACTTGGTTTCGTCGACCATGTCCACCTCTTGCGGCGCTGTGATTGGTGTGTTCGAGTGTCCTGCTGTTGGATCGTCGTTCGCCAACTCTCCGTTCGTCGAGGACACCACCTAAATATACAACAAGAACCGTCGTGAGAATGATTTTCATGAGTCTTGCCACACAACCGATCGCATAAACAAAGAAACAGAGAGAGAGAGAGAGAGAGAGAGAGAGAGAGAGAGAGACAGAGACAGAGAGAGAGAGAGAGAGAGAGAGAGAAAAAGAGGAGAAAAACTATGATATAATACATAATGTATATAAAATTACTGGAAAGAACGTGACGACCAATGGGATACTCTGTATACCGTGAGCCGAAAAACGATCTATGTGGAGAAGAAGGATCTAGCTACACACGTGATAACACAACGAGTACACGAGTATTTACGTGGAAGGATGTACACATAATACAACGAGTTCTCTAAGTCGCAAGGAACAAGATAGTAATTTACGTGAAACAAGCGGCACTTTATATTCATGAGACGTTCTCAATACAGACGAAGTGAAACTCTAAGACGTGATATAACTAATTTAACTCGGTTAATAAGTCGCTCTCGGATGCCGGCAGAGAAGAAAAAAAAAAAGAGACGAAAAGAAAGGAACGCGCGAAAAACCGGGGAAAGAACCGCCGCGCGAGCGAAGCGAAGGCGGTTCTCTTGCGGCGTTTGCCGATTTTCCTTTTCGGTTTTGCTGGGAAACGCGCGGTGTCGGGCGGTTGGGATTAGTGGCGGTAAACAAACGGCCGTGAGTCGATCAACGATACAAAGTCAACATGCTGCAACAAACCAACTCTCGCAACCTCTAAACTGACCATAATCCACTGGCGCTTCGCCTAGAAATAGAGCGAACAGTCAACAAACTGTCCGGGCGCTCGTGCGCGTCGTTCTCCTGGTCGAGATAGAGGGGAATTTGGGAGAACAAGAGTAAAAATTCGGGAGGAGAGCGTCCTGTAACTCGTCCTTGATTGTTTCTTCGTTTTTCTACTCGTTAAATAAACAATTTCGAAAGAAAAAGTTCGATAGCGACCGAGGAGAGAGAATAGTTGGAGATTTTTGTCACAAAAGCGAATTGTACTGTTCTCTGGACCAAACAGGGCCACGAGATGCTCCGAGGGCCACGACTGGGGCGCTCCGTCGAGCTCGAGAATTATCAAGCCACGCCCACTTATTACGATCCGCGTGGAGAGGGCAAGATGGACTTCTACTCGGTTGTAACGTAGATACGTTCTGATTATAAGAGCTTAGACATGATTAGGCTGCGGATTTTACTGCGTTTTGTCGGTACTATTTTCAACTTGTTAAGAGTACAGTGTTTACTCCATATATGTCCTATATACCTCCTCGTGAGGGGCCAAGAAGCTCGAGAGACCTCGGTCGCCGAGGATTGTAAAGTCACGTGGATCAAAGAATAGTATCTTCTAGCCGGTATATGTCCGTGGCTAGACCCGTGTTTTGGACATATATCGAATAAACACTGTATTAACGAAAGAAAGAAATTTCTATGTGATCAGCCTTTCTAAAAACGAACAGAACCCTCTTCATTCATAAATAACCCTGTTTTTCTTATTAAAAAGATGTATCGACTACAACCGAATGTATTTACGTAAGTACCAATGCCAATCTTGCGAATCGTGATAAAATTGGAAGATTGAGGTTGTCACGCGCTTCTTTATGATTGTGGCGTCGGAGGTTCTTCTCTCTGGGGCAACGGAGACTGTCCTCGGAGCAATTTATTACCCTACTTGCTCTAGAAACTACGATATATAATGTATACTATGGTTTTGATCCTGTCTTTTTCTAGGAAAAGAAGATACAGGTGACACATTCTATTTCTTTTCCGAATTGTATGGACGAAGTAGCGCTATGCGCTGTTCCTCCGCTATGAGCAGTATTCCCCTCTTGTGACAAGAATCTACGGCGCAAAGACTCGATAATTGCTATGTTATCGAGATAACGCTTTTGGAAGTGTTCCACAGTGGTGCCGTTTCTCGAATCAGGATACTAAAAGAATTACATTACTATCGAATCTAAATAAAGCTTGTCCAGCCACTGTGCAACCCTTTCTGGTGGTTCTTTGCGTTCTCCAAGTTTCTGTTCAAGAGAAGTGGATCCAACGCGACGCGAACATATTAGAAACAGAAAATTGTATAACGAGGGAGCGAAAGGAGAACGGACAGACGGACGGACGGACGGACACGGCATAAGGAATCCCGAGGTGTCCACTCACCTGTACTGAACCGTGCCTATCAGCGGGTGTCAACGTACCACCGGCTCCTGATTGCTTCACTGTATCCGGCCACGTGGTTCCCACCCCTTTACCGCCCCCGCCTCCCACCCCTGGTGCTGACACATCCTAAAGGAACAAGCACGAGAATGTTGCGAAAATGTTCAACGCGTTAGCGAATTACAAGAGAGGATTAATATACAGGGTGAGTCACCTAACGTTTGCACCTCAAATATCTTTGTTGTTTCTAAAGATACGTAAAATATGGTAAGGACAAAGTTGAATGATACAATGGGGCTGACACGATGCCAAAAAAAATTTTGTTTTTATGTCATTTTTTTAGAGATATCAAGGTGACCTTCACTTTTTTAAATGGAACCACCCTTTTTTAAACACCTACAATGATAGTCCCTTTCATTAGGAATTCAGTGACCATAATTATTCCAAGGTCATTCAATGTTATTGTTATTCAGTATTCTTATTTACTATCAGTATGTTTCCAAATGCGATTCCGTCTTATTCAATGACTGAAAAGTATGATATGATCACGATTTACTGTGAATGTAGACAAAATGCAGTGCAGGCCCGATTACTTTATGAAGAAAGGTACCCCGAGCAAAACACTCCTTCTAGACAGACTTTCATTAATACGTACAGGTTGTTTCGAAGTACTGGAAGTGTACATGCAAGACAGCACAAACGGAAGAATCCCACGACTAATGAAGACAATGAAATTAATATTTTAGCAGCTATAGCTGTCGATCCTCACGTGAGTACGAGAAAAATTTCCCGGAAAGCAGGCATAAGTCAAAGTAGCGTAATACGAATTCTGGCCCGACATAAATTTCATCCGTTCCACATATCGCTCCATCAAGAATTGCACGGGAATGATTTTCGAAATAGAATTAACTTTTGTCAATGGGGATTGCTTCAAAATCATTCATTTTTTTTTCTAATGTCTTGTTTACGGACGAAGCAACATTCACTTATCATGGCACAATTATACATTTATAAAATACAGGTATTCTGCTTCCATATTTTAGTTTCATACGTTTTTTCTGTCCTTGACCTTGAATGACCTTGGAATAATATATTCACTGCATTCCGAATGAAAGGGACCATCATTGTAGGTGTTTAAAAAAGGGTGGTCCCATTTAAAAAAGTCAAGGTGACCTTGATATCTCTAAAAAAAATGACATAAAAACAAAATTTTTTTATGGCATCGTGTCAGCCCCATTGTACCATTCAACTTTGTCCTTACCATATTTTACGTATCTTTAGAAACAACAAAGATATTTGAGGTGCAAACGTTAGGTGACTCACCCTATATATGCATATATATATATACAAAAAAAAAGAAAGAATAGATGAAAAATGTCGTGGCACCTGTCAGAGCTTGAGCACCACGTGAATACTGTCGATCGCGAATCGTGTGATCGTTGAACTTTCCATATTTTGCTGTTCGATGCCGATGGATACGGGTGCGTTTTCTTTACTTTCTACGCTCTTGATACGTACGCGATACTAATAGCATGATAGTATTTAAGTAGGTGAGTCTAAGTCTGAGTAACTACGGCACTAGCTACTGTACGATGTACTGTATGTATGCGGTTGTGTGATTGATACTGGTGGATACTGCCAACTGGGAATACATAATTACTGCTTCTCCTACGACGATTCTTCGTACACTTTCTTTTTTAATCGTGTTTCGTACCGATTTTTTAATCAGCCGTTGCCTTATGATCTCTTTTAGCAACTGCGTCCATTGAAGCGATCGAGGAGTTTCAAATTGTGTTTTGTAATGATTTCTTGGTAACTCTTTGGAATTTCTTCGTCATCAATCATTTTCTAACTGGCCACGAATTTATTTTAGCAGCTGAATCTCAATAATAGACAAATATTATAATAATAGAATATAAATAAAAATATTAATAATAATAATATTGACATTTCTCTATTTCGATTGAAAGAAACAAAAAATATAATTAGCAGACTCTAGAGAGAATAGGAATTTCATGTCCATCCTAAAAATTTAATGTTGATAATAAAAATGTGGTATTTCTTGTTCTTTTTAAAGTGTCTTCGAAATCATAAGGCAGAGGTTCGATAGAATCACGAACAAGAAGATGAATCGTGCACGAAGAACCGTTGGCCAGCGATTTACGAAAATCAGTGTGGCTTACATAGTTGCCCTGCATTTCGATGTGAACCTCATCCAACATGAGGACAACATCCTCCTCAAAATCATCGTATTCCTACACACCGGGGATTCCCGTGATTCGCAAAGGAACAAGAATCGTTTATTGTATCTGTCCTCTGTGTATTCTCGCGCGAACGGAAACGGTGTCCCGAGAACATTTCGCTTCGAGCCCGATCGACTTGCCAAAACACCGTCGATACACTTTCCCGTGCCCGTATTGGTTATATCAGTCTTCAAATCTCGAACGAATAATCTAAAGTATGTATATTTTACACAAAAACGAAAAAAAATATTTAAAAAAAAAAGCAACAAGAAAAGAGTAAAACAAAACGGTGAACAAACGTCTTTGTGTTTTTGCCGGTTATGTGTGTACGTTCATGCGGTTATTCGATCAGTAAGTATTCAATGAAATAAAAAAGCTTCACACATCCATGCTCTGTTCAAGAGAAAAAAGTACAAAACTTCGAGTAACGAGTGTATAGGTGGAAACAGGAAAAAAAAGTTCAGGATCGCGTACCTTGTACGGATGCCGATCGCGATTCGGCGACACGATGATCTCCTGTCCGGTCTGCAATGATCCAACAGGCGTCGACTGGAAATCAGAAAAGAGGAAAGAATCGTTATAGTGAGACGATCATCGTCCGCAGAGGGGGGGCGGCTACTGCTTTCTCTCTCTACACATACATGATCAACTTCGTTATAACATACTTGTAACCAACGAATGAAACGATACTGTCGCCGATTTTTAGTTCGGGAAGACTGCTCGTCGAACTGCAGGGGGTATTAAGAATCTATGGTCCCGTTGGCGATCGGGTCGGAGGATCTAACGTGACACGGATTTTCGTAATCTTACACGATACGGTACGATTAATGCTATCTGTCTGCGAAAAGAAACCATCCAATTAAGTCCATCGAATTGGAGAGTGATCGGATGCCTAGGTTCGCTGATGTCTCTCGAAGCGTGATTCAAGCGTTTCTCGAAGAAGATGGGGGCAGCTAGGGATCGTTGGATCTTGTTATTCAGGATGCTGGACGTTTAGGAAATGATTTTTGTACTCGGACGTCTGTGTTTCAGCGAC
Source organism: Halictus rubicundus (assembly GCF_050948215.1). Lineage (NCBI taxonomy): Eukaryota > Metazoa > Arthropoda > Insecta > Hymenoptera > Halictidae > Halictus > Halictus rubicundus. Next base: position 1,533,053 of record NC_135151.1, read on the forward strand.
CAGCAATTCATATTTGTTGTTCAATCTGCAATTATTTGGATCTCGTGGCTCTTTATTCGCTGTTTCCGGGGGCCGGTACAAAAAAGCATCTTTGGGTTTTCAGTGTTGATGTAAATAAGTTGCTACTTTAATAATTGAATAGCCTTTTTGCTGTTTTGAAGCGGAATGCTGTGTAAAACAAGCTACAGCTTGAACGCGATGAAGGATAAAATGGAAAATTACAGAGAGATTGTTCATCATTAAATACAACAGGAACGATGTGTATAGATTGCGAATTTCAGGAAACGCTAGTTTATTATGTGGAGTTCATCGCAATTGTGCGGCTCACAGTCGAGCCTGTGCAACTTCTACCGTTAATTAAAATAATTTACTAGATTTTTGCAGAGTTCCACGACAACAAGCGGATTCGTGAAACAACAGGAAACGGAAGTAAGGTCGGAGTTCTTCGAAACGGCTCACAGAGATTGCGATGCTGAACGAAACGAAGGCCCGAAAGCACCCAGAATCGTCCGATGCGGTTTACTGTTTTGCGAGCAAGGTTACGCATGATCGCAGGTAGTTAAGGGCGAATTTCGGTCGTGTTCGATCGCTGTCGATGGAAAAGCAACGCAGTGGCTCGCTGTACGTGACCCACCTTGTCGGATCTCGTTTTCCCAACGTGAGAGGGAGGCGCGTTCCGCAGCAGTTTAAGTTGTTCGAAGTTGGATGGCTAGAGATATATTGGGGGCAGCATGCAAACGTTAAAAATCAGTGAAATACTGTTTTTACCGGGGCGAAACGCAGAGGGGAAACGTCGGAGGAACACCCAGGGCGACTTTACTTACCCCGAAGAGACGATACCTCGGAGTTTTGTTCCGTTTTGCTCGTCGACAACGGTGCAAAAAACCACACAGAGATTGAAAGAGGACTACTCGGTGAACCGTGCTGATGCTGGGGACGACGAACTATTCCTATCGAGCCCCGATTCGTTTTTACGATTACACTGTGTTGTACACACAGTGTGTAGTAATTTTCGGATTTCTTTCCTTGTCACAGTTCAGAAGATATTTTTAGCAAGCTGAGACAATTAAAATAGATTTTCCGACTGTACTAATGTCTTTCAGTATTCGAAGAAGCTGTAAACGTGGCAACTAGCTATGCCCTCTTCTATATATTCAACAGAGATCATTTTTTGCTCAAGACAGTTCCCCCGGCAGTACCAACACCTTTCAATGTTTAAAGAAGCTATAAACCCGGTAACTAGCAGTTATTTCACGCACATTTTCATTAAAGGGCATTCTCAGCTGGAACAAAGATTTAAAATAGACTCTATCAACCAGGTTTAACATCTTCAATATTCAAGATAGCCTTTACGAAAATACTCAAACCGTACGAAATGCTATTAAAACCGTCTCGAAGGAATAGCTCTGCTTTACACCTCTCCGCATCTCTAAAACTTAAAATCGCGTCGGCTAAAACGAGTTTTGGCCCCGTCATGTGCACTTCAAACATTAATCGCCTACAATTTCCAATAGGTTTGCTTCCCAGGATCAGCACAGTCCTCCAAAAGCAGATCAGTTTGGAACAGAAAGAGAGTCGTATATCGTTGTTAATCTTTCCTCCTTCGAAAACAATCTTAGTTCAGACAGATCAGCTCCTTAGATATCGACTCTTGCGATTCGTCCCCGGATACGAGCATCGTCACGACAATTCTTTCTTCGGTTCTTGCATGCGTTTTGCAGGGTGGTGATTTATTTGAGGGTTCGGTGTGGAATCAAAAAGTGGTAAGATAGTGAGACTATTTAGTGGGTATGGTTGTACGGGAGGAGGGGGTGTCTGGTTCACTTGACAAACGGGTCACGCACCATCGTCTTGCCGGTCCAGTCGAACTCGCCGTCGTTGACGAAACCCCGTTTCTCGTAGAGATCCTGGAACAGGTTCCTCAGGTACTCGTAATCGGGCGTCTCGAAGAAGTCCAGTCTGCGGACGTATCGCAGGTATTTCGCCATTTCCTCGGGGTGCCCGTCGCAGAGGACCTCGATCGGCGTGTTCCGCTTCGTCTCGCCGATCTTCTGATACCGCTCCTTCAGCGTGTCCGCCTTCAGACCCTGCCAGGGCAGGCTGCCCCGCAGGAAGTACATGAACATGTGCCCCAACGCTTCCAGGTCGTCTCTTCTGCTCTGCTCTGATTACCGGAAAAAGAAGAATTCGCAGTCAGTACTAAAGTCGTTTCTCTTTCTCTCTCTTGTTCTCTCTCTCTCTCTCTCTCTCTCTCTCTCTCTCTCTCTCTCTCTGTCTCTCTTTCTAGGTTTTATGCTTTGGCGTTCTCGCGTGGGCGACCCTGCAGAACTTATACCACTGTGTTCACCAGTATCCCAGCACTTTCACGTGAAGAGCACACTAATGCTGCAATAATTAGACTGAGGACTTTACGCGTTTCGGAGAAAAGCGAGCACATCAAATACTAAACAATGAAGATATTAAAAATATTACGTTATTTTCTGGTTGTTAAAATTAGCGAAACTAGAGCCACAGTTGTAACTCCTGTTCTTTGGAATTGACACAGAAAAATTGTGTTTTGTACGAACGTCTGCAGGAAACAGAAAAATTAACATTTGATTCCTCTTTCATTAATTCTTCCGATAGGTTGAAAAATGAATGTTCATTGTGACATATCCGACAAATGCACGTGTCATCACTGTCATTAAAATTTGAAGGATGCAGAAACGATAGAGGCACAATCGCTACGATCAATTCTGTTTTGCCACGTTTGGTGCGATTAGTAAAACTACTGGGATTGGCGGTAAAACTGTTAAACATTTTTTTGTCAATGACAGTACATCGTTTTTCCGCGAATTCAATATCGATCGATTGCTCTGCTGTCATTAGGTTCCGCGAGTCTGATGAATCCCTGGTCATTCCGTGTAATTACTCGAGTGAATAGATCCGGACAAACGGTCATTAAATCAGCCAATTAAATCCTGTAATCAGATAGACAGTCGATGAAAAGATTTCTGTGTCGGAACGGGACTGATTCAATTACACTCCTGTCTTGCAGGAACACGTACGCATTAAAGCGACGCTCTAATTGTTTTGATGAGTAGCAGATAGCATAGAACATTTGCAATGGCAATGCTTTTTGCTGTTCACCGAGTTGTACAATGAATTCTATATGTGGATCGTTCGAGATTTAATTATTTCTTTGCGAAAAGCAATCAGACAATAAAGGGTTCGGACATTAGAGGCCCGGATAATCGAGATCAAGGATAAGCTCAGTTTCATTTAAAAGGTGCCTATTAAAAATCGTTAAATATTCCGCGCGACACGTGGGAACGAGGCCCGATCGAGCACGTGGACTGCATTTTCGCATGTGCAGGCACGCGTGGAATTTTTCCGCCCTTGATCGAGCGGCGTTGAGACACCCGTCTAATAGACCCCGACGGTGTTTCTCGTTTTTGTTCGTCCTGTTGGCGCAATAATTCGCTCGCGATTGAATTACCAGTAGAGGAAAGACTATAGCCGGTCGGTGAATTGCTGACTCGACGGATTTAGCGTGCTGCTTGCTCTCTCGCTAGCAACTTTCTCCGGCGCCGTAGATCACTGATCTAGAGAATTTCCGCGGCTCGTCTAACAACACCGGCTCGATCCAAAACGAGAGCTCGATTGTACTCGGGGATCGAAACGGTTATAGAACTTTTTGATGGATTCTGTTCAAGTCATTGACAGTAGAACTTTTTTGAAAAATGTTCTTAAGTTATAAGTAGACTGTGGACTTTATGCATTTATGATCAAAATGAATAGGTGTAATTCGAGACAGTGAAAAGATTAAAAGAGTTTAACAATGTCGATATACCATTTTTAACATATAAAAATGATTAATGAGCAAAATAAATTTTTGCTTAGCTCCTGTAGATTGCAATTGACGTATAAAACTTTTATTTTGCATAAAGTGCCGCAATCTAATTACAAGTTTCGATGAGAATGAATAAAAAGAAATTCTGGAAATTAGTAGCTTTGAATGGAATCTGAGATATTCAATGAACAATACTATGGCAACATTACATAATTATTACTAGACTAAGGATTTTATGCATTTAAGATAAAAATGAATGAAATACAAAACTGTGAAGACTGTAGAAACATTTCTGAATATTGTTACACTATGTCTGACTTATTGAAAGGATTAAAAGAAGAAATACATTTACAGAAAAACATTGATGGACGTCTTTTTCATGAATATTTTAAAATATCTTCGTTTTATGGATCTATTGTACAGATTCTACAATATCTGTCTCATAGGAACACATTCTGAACAAGTTTCTGATGACGTTTCGCTCTATAGAAGATTCACAGGAACAGATATCTTCTAAAATGAAGCAAGTTTGACAGGTTCGAAAGTTAGAAACAAAAGTCTACTTCTGGCTGCCCATTCCGATCCCCGATTGTATTCGCGTTTCTAATTGACGTCGCCGTGCTGCACGCACGATAGACTCGTTATTCAGGATAAATATCGTCTTGATTCTTATCAAGGTGTTGTATAGAGTCTCGTTGATAGGCAACGTGATGGGTGGTTACCTTTTCCAAGGTGCGTGTTGATGCTCATGTAACGCGCCGTCCCCGTCAGGCTTTTGTGTTCCCGATACGGTATGTGCTTGTTCGTTTCCAGGTCTATGTACTCTTTGGCCAGTCCGAAGTCGATGATGTGGACGATCTTCTCCCGTTTGGTTGTGCATCGCCCGATCAGGAAGTTCTCCGGCTTGATGTCCCGGTAGATCAAGTGTCGACTGTGAACGTACTCTATCCTATGGAGCTGCGCAGACAGGTTCGATCGATCAATCATTAAGTCTCCTTCACTCTATGATCACTAATCTAAACTACATTAACCCTTTGCACTCGAAACTATTTTAATTCCAACGTCAAGAAGTTTCTCTCGACCCCGAATATTTTCAGTCTTATCTTTTTTTACATTATGCAGATGAAATTGAACCTGTTTTCTCAGGTAACATTTGAATTTTTAACAATTTATAGAATATAGACGAATTTCATAATATTATATTATATTTTAGTAACGCCTTAGAGTCGCCGTTCGATTGCAAAAGGTTAATCTCTGATTGACGCTTTTCAATGTAAATCGTGTCTGAATGGTCTAAAATAGGGTCCCGCTAACTACGTGTACAGTTATTAATAGACTGCGGATCTTTCTGCATTTATGGCTTCTGAAAATTTTCAAAAACTACTCTAATATAAAATTCTACAGAATGTAGTACGATTTTTATTTATTTCAGATCTACAACGGTGATTTTCATGTACCACTGAAAATTCGATTTTATTTGTTTCCGCTTTCCTAAAATATGCCTATAAAAATTGAAAATTGCATAAACATCCGCAGTCTAGTTATTAATCTTTCTGATTGCGAGTGCAAGCCTACTCTCAAACAGTTTTCCTTTTCAAAGCTGTTTTTTCTCGGTGGCCTCTTCCGCTAGCTCAATTTCCAAGTGTAATTGCGTGTGCAGTGAATCTTAAAAAGCGAGACTGAAAATAAAGTAACTGAACAATTGCGAAAGTGTGATCTCAAGCTATTTTCACTAATCTGAGCGAATGTGTCCCAAAAAATCGTAGCAAAATTCTCTGGATCCGATCCGTATCGGAAACAACGAAAACCATTAAACCGAATAAATACTTCAAGAGTTTTAAAAGAGAACATTCACCAGATATCTTCTATTAACGTGACCCATGAAAATTTTAAGAGTGGATTTATGATTGTACAGCGAACGATACGCGGGATTCCGGGCCGCTGAACGAATTTCAGCGACGAATGCGATCGGCGAGCGTGGAATCACGAGCATTGTCCATTATGCATTGTTCATTGTCGTTTTGCAAAACGCAGCCGTGCTCCGTTTGTCGGAGAGCGGCGAGGAGCTTAGCGCGCGTTTAAATTCGAATTTAGAATCGAGAGAAATCCTCTCGAGTTTCACGGATTAATTGGTTAACTATCAATTCCGACGATCGTTTCGGTGTCGAAGGCTTCCTTTGTGGTCAAAGCGATTGACGTTTGTGTCTGAGCGCAGTCGACACGGTTCCCTTGGTCACCGGAAACGCTGTCCACGATGAAACTGACGCTTTAACTCTCCGCAGGGACAATCTCGTAGATCCCCGCTTTCGTAGATTACGAACAAGCCCAGAAATTTCTTGGCAATTTTTCCGAGCACATTTTTCGGGACCGCTCAACTAAACCTATCGATTGTCTTATTGAACGCAGCGGACTCCAACCGTTTCAAAAGACTGTACATGTCTCACAGTAAATATGCAACAAATTAAAAAGAAAAAACTGCACACTCAATGCCAAAGAAGATATACACAGTGAATCCAAAAAGTATCTGAACACTGAATTTCTTATTTTTGAAGAGTTGCGACAGTTTGGTAAAGAAAAATAGTACAACAATCAACTTGGACACGTTTTAAAGCTTGAGGGCTTTAGTTTCGCTGTATATCGTTCATTTGCGCCTAAGATATTTCAGCATGATGTCCAGTGAATCCAAAAAAATACTGGAACACTAAATTTCCGAGTTTCCAAACATTGTCAACATTGAATCTGTGATAATTTGGTTAAGAAACATAGTATAACAATGAACCTAGACTCATTTTAAAGCTTGAAGCGCCTCTAGTTTCAAAAGCTATTGTTCATTGTTTTTTCTACAATATTTTGCATGATATAGCAGGCGATAAACTGTAAATTGACTCTCCGAAATCTGGATTGTTGGCAAAGTTTTTGGAAATCTGGGTCGGGACAGCCCCAGCATGGCAGAGGAAGGATCAATGGTGCTCACCAGTTGTGTGGCGATGTTCAGAACGGTCTTCAGGGTAAACCTCCTCCCGCAGAGGTCGAACAGGTCCTCCAAACTCGGGCCAAGCAGCTCCATCACCAAGGCGTTGAACTTCCCGCATGGGCCGAAGTAATATACTTCCGGAATACCCTCTGAGAGCATTTCACGAAATAATAAACGAGTCAAAATGCTGAGTATTCGATGCAGAACTTCGCGGAATGATTTATTTGTTCGCGCTCCGAAAGGCGGAAGCGAGCGATAGTTTCGAAATGGACTTCAATCGTTGCAAAGAAAAGTGCGTCGAAAAGATACTTTGCTTGTGCATTAAGTCCTTAAATCTCTGTATTTAAGATTTCTGTATACGAACTACTAGTCAAACGTCGATTTAAAAATCGGTAGATAATCTGTGATGTTCCAGGAAAATTTAGAAAATACAGTGGTTTCTCTATATATGTCGCCAAGGCCTGGATGATAAACGTCGCGGAATTATCCCCACTACCTTATACGCCGAGGGGTGTAAACATAACACGGCTGGGGTATGTTTTTGAACGATACAGTACGCTGACGAGACCCGTGTTGTTGACATATATCGAGAATTCACTGTAATCTGTAGCGTTTCCGAAAGGTAAATTTCTGATCAATGTTCGAGTCTATGAATATTGTTGAGTGTTATGGGATTACAATGAATGTACTCACCGTGTGAACCTAATAATTTGTAAAACCTATATTCTAAGTGCAGCTGTGGCGCCTTCGACCTCATTGGTTCCTGCAAAACCGAAAGAAAGGCCCGAATTAAAGATGGAAATCTATTGCTCCGCGTTTAGAAATCTTGAATAAGTAAAAACAATTCGCAAATGATCTGTTCGTTCGCTTCTTCGACGCAAAGCAAAATGATCGAACGTGAATATTTCATTCCGGGCCAAACCGACCCCGCGGGGGGGGGGGGGGCGAATAATTAAACTCCATTTCTCATTAATTTTAATTTAACCCTGCACGCTCCGGAGCAATATTTCAGTCGGTGTTCTCGCGGAAGTCCATATCTCTCGACATTCTTTATTATGAATCGCGACGGAAAGAAAATGTCTCCGGAAAAACGCGTTTCAGCGAGAAAAGTTGCAACTGCCTTGCTGATTGCTGGCGTCTTTAAAAAATGAAAGAATGGAAGTCGCTTGTACATCCGTCCAGCAAAAACGCGTCGAAATCGAAGTCGTAAATTAAAACCTTGCTGTCATCTGTCCGACATTGTGTTGTTAAAAAATATTATTAAAATTGTTCCCTTACTGAAATCAGGCTCAAAATGTCGAAATAAAGGCGGACAGACGACAAGACTGGTACGAAAGTATTATATTATATCATGAAAAAAAATAAGTGGTTCACCATTGAAATTATGTGATTGTTGTCGACTAATTTATCAAGAATTTTATAAATAAACAAAAGTCAGGAGATAAAGTATAAAACAGTGGAAAGATTAAAAGAATTGAATTACAGCAAATTTGTCTCCTACTAAAGAACATATTGCAAACAATTGTAAAAATTGTAGGAAAATATTATTGTGACATCGATTGATATAAAATTGTAAGACAAGAATCATCGAATAAATGAAAACAACGGAGATTGAAAGAATATAACATGCTCGAACCGCGCAGGGTTCATTGTAATCGGATCGGGTACCGATCGGGAGAACGCTCTGTGATAAATGTTGCTCGACTTACCATTTTAATTGCTACATGCTCGTTATTGTAGAGGTTTTTCCCTGCGAACAGAAAGAGAAGGAAAAGGTCAGTAGACGTGCGGAACGATAGCGCGGCAATTACGTGTGTCGCGCGCCAACAAGCTTATTAATACTTTTCCCGCGAGCGCCATTGGCACCTAACGCGCGCCGCGTTGTAAATATTTAATTACAATCCTCGCGACTGTTTTACGCAATCGCGGATATCATTCTGGGTGTGTCCCGCGGCCTGCGCCGATCGCTCTCTCATTAGGCTAAACGCTAATAAACGCACCGGAGGTTGTACCGATTATCGCGGACACCGCTAACGACGGTGTCTGCTCGCGTAATTGTCTCCGAGAACTCTGCGAAGCCAAACGATGCACAAAAAAATTGTAGAAGATATCGTGTCCCATTCTGTAGATTGCGTTCGTCGTCGCTGACATTTTTCTTTGCGAAATGCTAAAGCAACTTCTTAACGCGTACGCTTGGCAACGTCACACGTGACGTTCGCAGCTTATCTTGCAGTTTATCTAAAGATAGACAAGTTAATTTTATACACCTTGCTATTCAACAATGGAACTACCGGAAGGGTTAAAACGAACCATTTCAGACTTTTTATTGCATTAGGAAATTCGCATCGGACACCATCAAGTGTACTTGCGGTTACAGGACTCGTCCAAATGATGGGTATGAAATTTTGTAATTTACAAATTATTCAATAGATTTGTCCCTTTCGACATGTATTATAGGTAGACTGTGGATTTTATGCATTCACAGCAAAATTTAATTGATCGAACGTTTAAAGAACTGTTGCTATCATTGAGCAACCAACGTTAAGATTATAGCAGACGATTTACCGGGGATTACAGATCGGATTTAGGGTGCACGGTAGCATGTAACGATGGAACGCTATACTCGAGGTTTCCGTGGCGCGACGTATGATCGGTGGAGAGGTTTATCCAGCAATAAAAAGGTGGTGCACTTGTCCTCGGCGATCCTTTCGCCGCGGAACGGCTACAACGACACGATCCAATTCCAGTAAGAAGATGCCCTGACAATGGAAAATATGTTAGAGGGAAGCGGCGAGATCCGCGGGAATTACTGCGGCTCCGAATACCGTGGAAAAATTGATTCGTCCTCGAAAATAGGCCGGCTCCCACAGCTGGGACGAGAAATTCCGTGAGGTATTCCAGGAACGTACCGCTTCCAACCGTTCGCGTCCAATTCTGGGCCTAGAATCTCACGTTCTCCTTCTAGTCATCGATCGGTGGTTGATTATCATAATCAAAACCAATCGCTTGGATTAGCTGCTCTTCGATCATCTCGAGAATTTTTATGTTTCAGAGAAGTTCGAATTAACAAGTAATGTGACAATGACGCAACTGAATCATACAGAAACAATTTTATCCCCCCCCCCGCCCCGCGGTACCAGCGAGTTCATTATCACCGTGTTGATTGCCGAGCCAACATCCCAAAAACTCCGCAAAATCAAAGGAAGTTTAAAGAATGTATAAATAGTGTTGCACATTAGAATTGTGGTAAACATTAATTGTCGAAGACGAGTTGTGTCACCCACGCATAATCGATGCAACAGTCAACTTGTTCATAAGATCGAGACACTGGATTTAGACACCTGCTGCAGGCTTTGCCTCAGATTTCCTTTCTAATCGATTTATCGGATTGAGCTATAAATAGCATGCGGATGTTTATGCATGTATAGTATGTGCGAAGGTGAAAAAAACGGTCCGATGAAAATTGTTGTCGAGTTCGACATGCTGTGTCAGTTACGATTTAACGAGAGCAATTCATACGAACATTTCAAATGTGTAAGATCAATTCAGCAGTCTAGTTACAACAAACCGTTTACTCAGAAATCAAAAGTTCCAACTTGAACACCTTCTCCATTACTGTAATGTATGATCAATTTTGTTTCTAGAAATCTGGGTTAGGGTAGTAGGTCTCATGAATTTATAAACAATTCGTGAACATGACATGTAGTTTTCTAACGATCGAAACAAATATTTAACATCCTCCGGGGTACAAGAATGTTCAGTTTCGGCAGATTTCTCGTAGCCATCACTACCTCTTCCATAAAAGAGACATTATCGCCGTTCCCTCTCGATAATTGCGAGCATGCAAATAGTATGCGAATCTCGGAAATATCTCGACAAAATTGCAGACAATTCGCAAAAGGGACTTGTCGCAGCCACCACGAATGCCACATCGAAAATCGGTAATTAAACTTCGCCTTCGACGGCGTTTATCCGTATTGCGGATATTACGTATTCCGATAATTCCGAGCAAGGTGGGGAAGATACCTCGAGGCACAAACCGATCGGCGGATAATATCTCGGTCCGATTAATTGTTTAATTAAGCGTGGCCGATCTATGGCCCGCATTCGCTTCCATTCCCATCGATTGCCGCGTGTATCTCTCTTTTTCTCTCGATCGGAGGCAGAATATCCGCTGGGAAGATCGCGGATCGCTGGATTCTGGATCTAGGGATTAATGCGCGCCGAGGTAATGGAAAGCTTCCCGGAACGAAAATGTGGCGAGCTATTTGCTAAAAAACTCACTCTGTTCGTATCAATTTTTACTGGATTCATATTGCCTTCCGAATGTTCGTTTTTCTCGGGAATCATAAAAATAATGTTGGGAATGTGTTCTGCAATATTTTGCAGAGATACCTATTAATTTTCACAGACAAAATTGTTCCTCTCTTTTTCGCGATGCTTCGATGAGCTTAATTAGAACACATTCTTCTGTGTGAAAAACTCCCTTTGAAATGACTGTTTGCAATTGATTAAAAAATCCTTCTCCACGGGCTAAAAATTCGGAAACATAATTTATTACCGTCAGTGACATTATAGACTATGGCACGCAGCTTTAAATAAGTAGTAAAATCACCTTTAATTAGCAGATACATAAATCACCTCTGAGAAACATTTTTTGATGTTTGATTAATTGTGCGATGATAGAACTGATTAGATCAACAGTTACTTCCACCGTTTGTTCGAAAGCTTCAAAAGCAAAGTGAATAAGCCAGTGATCCACGATCCGGCCGCGAGCACGCATTATGCTCGATTCACTCGATTCACTCGGCTCGATTCGCTCGGCACGTGAGATCCGGCACTGATTCATCGCGGCGGCGCACTCGTCGATTACATTCCCGCTTGATACGTTCGAGATCCGCGATCGCAATTGCAATTGTCGTCCTTAATCGCTCGGGTTCACGTGAGCCTGGCGAATCGCGCGACCACGAGACTCTGCCTTGGTATTCTCAGCTGATCGCTCGCTTGCTCACGTGTCTCAATCGTTTTCCGAGCGAGTAAGTCACGCGAGTCTGACGAAAATCGTTCTGGCTATTCGAAAGATTGAAAGCTATTGTCTGCCGAGGCTGCGGACAAGGATGAGCGATCGATACCTTTCTCTCCGTAACCTTCTGTCTCTGATCGTTCTGTGCTTTCTGTGCGTACTTGTGGTTTCGCCATTGCTCTCGATATTGTATTAGTACCTTCATTTACACTTTTTTTCTCCCTTTTTGTTCCCTATCCTTTAACTAACCCCTAGTCTCCTCCCCTTTCTAGGGTGCATCCCCCCCGCTTTAGTCGCGGGCACGCTCCTTTCGACTCACAGACCTCTCCCCTTTAGCAGCAATGTACTCTTCTATTTCTAATCATAAACTCCCCTTTTCCTAGGCATCTATGCTTCCCCCTCTAGTCATGGATCCTCCCCTCTCTAGTCTTGGGCACACCCTTTTTCATTTACAGACCTTTCACTTGTTTTTCCACTTATAGACCCCCCCTTTATAGTCATGGACACGCCCCTTTCCACTCACCGATCCTCCCCTTTCTAGTCATGGACACGCCCCTTTCCACTCACCGATCCTCCCCTTTTTAGTCATGGACACGCCCCTTCACACTCCGACACCCTCCCATTTGTAGTTATGTACTCTTTCCTTTCTAATCATAAGGAATTCCTTTTCTAGGCATATATCACTTACGGATCCACCCCTTTCTAGGATGTATTTTCACCTGTCTAGACTTGGACACGCTCTTTCCGCACTTACAGGCCCACGCTTTGTAGTTATGCGTCATTCTCCCTCTAATCACGAATGCTCTCCTCTCTAGCAGTGTACCATTTACAGATTCACCCCTTTCTAGGTGGAACCTTCCCCCCTCTAAACTTGGACACGCCCTTTGCCACTTATAGCTCCACCCATTTCTAGTCCTGTACGCCTGGGCTTCTTCATGAATGGTAGTAAACGTATTAAGATCCATGAAAAAGAATTTAAGCTGTCCCAGAGAAGTTGTATAAAGGCAATTTTTAATAGAAACAGAAACTTGTTTCTTTCGTTAATAATTTAAATGAATCGAAAATAGTACATCGATGTTGTTACACCCTTTTAATCTATCTGCTGTTCTAGCATAAGTAATAATATTAGTAAAATATTATCCACCACCTATTGACGAAACTTAGAAGGTTTTATGCTACTCTGTCATCTCGTCTGTCCATGAACCACCGTTTCTACTTACTCCGTTTCTAACATGCCGAGCCTCGACCGAACGAAATGCGCATCAGCACTTTCCATCCACATTTTTGCATAAACAACGCTCGTCCCGCGCCACTTCGATCACACCTTCGAAAGCAAGAAGCTGGATGATTTGAAAAACCTTAACGATCCCCATTAGCATGGCCACGCAATTAAACCATTTTTTGAACCATTAGCCGGAGAAAGCGAGGAACAGCGGACCATGGAACGCTAAACCAGAGGAAGAGCTCGCCGAACAATCTGTTATACGACTTCAGGAAACATAAAAGGATCGGCGCGGCGCTCGATCCGCGGCCACTGGAGGGTTAAATCGACAAACAACTTTCCTTTCCTCTGTAACAGGGTCTACTGTGTATATCCCCGTGCCCCGGCAAAAGGCCGCCACTTCTCACAGAAGTTCGAATTCGCCGTTCCCGGACATCGAAGTTCCCCGAGGTCGATAGGCAAAAGAGTCAAGGCGCTTTTCTCGGGGCCGATATCCCTGGGAACTGAATGGACTGCCAGTTTGCCGGCCACTTTCTCCCGCTTTCGATCGCAGAGCTTCCAGACGATCGGCGCCCATTACACGACACGAGGATTACGAAACCATCCCATCCGGCCAGTTTGTTTTTCGTACGGTTTCGCGCTCAGCTCCGCTCGGCGACGCGCGAAAACTCGTTTAAAATTTGATCGCGCGCGACACCCTCCACAATTTTGCCGTACCGGCCATTAGCAAGATTACCTAATTGTGAATTAACCGTACGAACACCTCCTCGCTCCTCGTGTTCTCCGCTGAAAACTGGCAGTTGATTGTTTCGTGCACCAGAAACTCGATCGATGAGAAGCACACCATGTGGAATTAGATACAATATCGGTGAGACGATGCTAATCAAATTACTCTTTTTCTTTTTGTTAACGATTATTTTCTCATGGAAGCTTTACCAACATACTAATCACATTCTCCTAATTAAAACGAGTCCAAACACGATCCAGCTTGGACTATATTTACCTGTACAATTCACGTCTCAGTGAAATCAAGGGCATCGGTTCGGATAATCGAGGTTCTACTATATCGTGGTTTACTCAGGTAAATGTGTATCGAGTTGTATCGTGCTGGGTATCATTTTAAGCAGAAAAATGTCACGCGTGCGATGGTAACATCTTCATAAGAAGATAATCGACAATTAAGAAGTTACGTCACCTGAAAAGGAATAGTGTCCGTAGTCTGAACACGTTGCAGTAAATCTAGACTCTAAGTTCTTTAGATCAAGACGAATTCGATTAACGAAAGATAGATAGATGAAAGCACGATCTATCAAAGAATATAAGAAAAAGCCGAAAAATATGAACAATCAAGAAATACCAGATATGTGCTGAACTATTCAACCGAAGAACGGACGAGTGTATCGGCCGAAAAATCGCGGTATCTTCGAAAGATGTTTCCGCAACACTGGCGACAGCGGAACAATGGTTGCGTTCATTCAGTGTTCCCAGCAACGGGGACAACGTTTTCAAACGCAGGCGTGTTAACACCCGTTAAGGTCCCGGCCAAAGCGATTGTGGAACGCGTCTATCGGAATTGCCACTCGGCGTTGATTCGTTCGGTGTGTGCTCGACGTCTTTGGCCTGGCGACGAGACCGGTGTACACAGGGAACCCTTTGTGACGCGCGCCTAACCGATAATTAGAGTCAGAGTTAAGTGTACACGTTTGATAATTAGAGCCGGAGTAAGACCATTACGCGGCGCGCCGACGAAGTACGAATTGCTGCTGCTCAAGCGATAAGACTTTGCCGAAACCCGGATTGCGATCCAATAAGACTTATGCTCGCGCAGCTACTTTACCGATTACGGTTGCAATTTGCATGGCTGGGTCCGTGGAAATCTTTATGTTCCAATTTTATGTTACATATTTTTTAATGCACCTCCTTCGGCTCAACGTTGAAATCTCTCACCAACTTCGTATAGCTATTTATGACTATTTTGACTAGTTTTATCATTTTTTTACTACTTAATGATATATAAGGGTTGAATATTACGCCCTTTCTGTTTTGAATGATCGTCGATCGATGTACCAACTACGTTTTCGTTAATTACTTGATTGTCATTGCCCACGTTTCCCATATATCCTACAGTAGAGGACAGAAAGAGATTTTGAGAAAGAAAAATATTTCAAGAGTTCATAATAGAATTAGCTCGTTCGAAATTATGCTTTGAATCGGGTTAGGTATATATCTTTAGAAAGAAAAATACTTACAGTAACACTAGCGGTGCTAATTAACTACGTATTATAATTTAGGTCCAACCTAGACCCAAGTCGAAATTTGTTGACACAATTAGAGTAGGGCCCAGGTGAAGGAACCTAATTTCTTTGCGAGACATTCGGTCGGTATGGCGAGATAATAAATACAACGAGAGCACGAACAGGAGCTTCAGCAGAGTGTTTGACGCTCGAAAAATATCCCCGAGTGGTCCAAGAGCGAAATTAATTTGAAAGGCAGCTGGTTCGCCGGCTATTCTCCCAATGTTCTTGCGCTCTTTGACCAAAATCAAACGTTATGGTTGCGAATGGGGTTCTTGTATAACCGGCAAATCCTAGTACTGGCAAACCTGACTAGCTTAGTTAATGGCAAAGTTGAGAACGTCTACAGTTCTAACAGGGGCAAGCAAATGCAGCAGGACTCCATTTATCCTAATTGGATCGTGCGGATAATAAGGGTCAACCGATATCCCTTTCAACATAGTACAGTACAGTACAGTACAGTTCGTTCCGTTCGTTCGCATAATAGAAGCTAGAAATAAGAGCTCCGGTGTTTGGAAAGCCTGATTACAAGATTAGCTCGACTAAATGCAGCACTGCTGTAAAATCATTTCATCCACGTCAACGGCGAAACGTCGCCGGCTAATAATCTAGACTCTGTTTACGAGAATCGTGTCCTATATTATGCTACACGGGTTTATTTAATAAAACCGCACGTCCCAGTTGGGGGACTTCCCTGATAAAATCGGAAGACTGATTTTATAATCTACCATCCAAGAAAATTCTATTTTGCTGGATTTTTTGTTGGATAACATCCTAGACCGGTCGCAACAAATGCGAAATGTTCACGATGTTGCAGTTTACACGAAACTAGACAAATGAATTCTATCCTTTATTTTTAAAATCGTACAACATAGCGTAATGCGAACATGTGTGTATTATAGAACAGTGTATGTAATCATCTGCAGGGAAGCATGTATGTCGAAAGTAAAAAAATTGCTAGATAAAAACATATTGATTCTGTCTATCTATAGGGTAAAACTATACAATACGTCCCGGTTGACAAAACGCCTCACCATTGTATTACGCATATAAGTAAGTATACGCCGTTGCAAAGGACACGATCGAACCTACGTAATTATTACATTTCATCGAAAAATATTCAAAACTTTCGAATTTCGGCTTCTGAACAATTTGCGGTGAGTACTAAACAAATTCAGCTTTCTAAGTCGCTATTTCTTGTATGATAAATTAACCTATATGTTTCAAAAGTAGAAAAACTGACCTCTTCAAATCGATATTACCCACGCCTCCTGTCAATGCCTTATTGTCTTTACGCCAAGGCGTTTTGTATCCAAGAATTTACAAAACGCCCCAATCGTTATTGGATAATACGCCCCACCTTCAAAATCATATTGTTTATGTATTATGACGCATTTTTTTTTTTCTTAATTGTTAATAGAAATGCCGTGTAAATATGTAAGGACTACATTAAGGGCATCATGGTCTGAGAAAGATCTCAATGAGGCAATGGAGAAGGTAAAAATCAAACAAATGGGAGTTAACGAAGCTTCTAGATTGTTCAGTATACCTTCAAGGACTCTAAGGAGGCATATTAGTACAGGAAAATCTAAAGTTCCTTTACGTCGTTCAACAGTTCTTGGCAAAGAACATGCTAAACAGAACACTGTTCTTTAGAACATACTAAAGATTTAGCCAAGAATAAACGTCCTGAAAAGAAACCAAAGGCAAAAAAAAGCATGGAAATACTAAACCAAAGACAAAAAGAAGTAAGAATAGAACATCTTCTTCTAAAAGTAGCAATGAGATAGCAGTGAATAAGGATACTTCAGAAGAAGAAATTTCCGATGAAGACACTAATAAGTGCGTAGAGTGTACTGAATACTATTATTGTACTAAATCAACAGAAGACTGGATACAATGTACATCATGTTTAGCTTGGTTACATGAGTTCCGTACAATGTACAATCCTTTTTGCAATCGTTGTGGTTGGAAAGGCAAAAGAGCAGCCCTTAATAAGAAATAATATAATTGCATTAGATACTACTCTATTTTTGTTCGTAACTATAGTATTTGTTGCTTTTGTTTAAACTTTTATAATACTTTATTAAGCGTAATATACCTAAAGTAGTGAATAATTTATGTAGAGGCGTATTGTCACATGAATGAGGCATTTTACGCGTCTACTGTGTTACAATACTTTCTATTACGTTTTGTTCATGATCAAGGAATAGTTGTGTAGAGAAATGAACAATTTATGTGATTTGACAGATAAAATAAAAAATTACTGAGAAATATTTTTTTATTGATTTTTCTTTAAAAATGGGGCGTATTGTATAGTTTTACCCTATTGATGGATACCTGTTTGAAGCAACCTTTCAGTCGAATTCAGAGCAGGCCTTGGCATCGGCAAGCGTGATCCAGTTAGGGGCGGCTCGTTTCGCGAATAATCTACTTTCTGGACGGCGTAGAAGCGAGTCGCGAATCTGCGAATCCAATTAGGGGATTCATCGAGGAAACATCGCGGAAACTACAGGCTAGAGAATCGAAAGGCCGGCGGCGTGATACTCGAAGGCGATCGGTCGCGGTACCGGTCTGGAAAGAAACGAGCAATCAATTTGCTCTCGTGGCCGGTAGCTTTGCATTACCGGCTTCCGAGCTCGCTGATAACGGCCACGGCAAAGCATAAAAGGGCCCAGCGAAGCGGCAGACGAATTCTCGGGGCGAGAAAAATTCCTCGGGCTCTCTCCTCCACCCCCTAGAACTGCTCGTGCGAGAAACTGATCGATCAAGGCCTTCGCGTAAATAACTGAATGTGTCTCCGAGAGACGATGCGACCTCTCCCTTCGGACCTTCGCGAGAAAATATCCTTTCGACGCGCTTCGGAAAATAAACGACCAGGAAATTCGAATTATTGAATCTGCAAACAGAATAAGGAAGCTTCGAGTCATCTCTAGACTGGGGATATTTATGCAAAATCATTTTTCCAGTTACTTAAGAACGTTATCCTTCCTTCGATAATTTTCCCAGGTCGAAAGTAATGATGCTGTTCGATTCAATCTTTACACTGTGTCGAATTGTAACTACTTATTTTTGTCATAAACGACAGTGGAAGGATTAAAAGAGGTTGAGAATATCAAAACATTTTCTGCGACTTAATAAAACCATATAAAGGGAGAAATAAATTCCAATTTGGTTACTACTTCTCGCAACGAACGCAAACCATTTTTATTTTGCACAAAGACCCGCAGTCTATTAATCACAAGAACCTCCCTAATGCGCAAACAATGTTGCTAATACCTACACGCGTTTCGTAAATTCTGTTTGACATCTTCGTCCGTGAGTCCGACTCGATTTTCCAAAGCAAGGGGTTAATTAGGCTGATTAATCCCGGTTCCACGACCACAACTGTGAATTACAAGAGCGGTAGACGCTTCGCGAGGATGCACTCGGTATGCAGAGCATTCTGCACGAGCTCTAAAATATTATCCACGGCCGGAGAGACATCGGATACAGTTCCTGGCGCTTGGTATCCCAGCCACTCGTAAACTTTCCCGTCCGCGCCGCTCAAACAAACGCGTTAGCAACAGTTTATCCATGGACGCGGTTGTTTTCGAGGCTGGTCCCGTCCAGAACTTTCGCCGGAAACTTCGAGGAACGTTTCCGCGTCCGCCGGTGCCTGTCCTTGATACCAGCGGATTTATTTTTCGTCAGACAGCCATGAGTTATTCGCTCGATGACGATGAGACTCTTGTCGCGTTCTTCGCGTACCTGACACGCGAGCGTGACAAAATGTCTGGCGAATTTGACCGGCGGCTTGCAGAAGAGCCGGGAGACCTTGACGAATTTTTCTTGTGTTGGATTCGGCACGCCGAGATCGCGGATGCATCATAATGGGAGGGATGAACGTGGAGAGCTCTGAGAGGGCGTGGTCTCCTGTGTATAGAGTACTCCCCAGGGCGTGGTTTTGTTTTCCTCTCAATCTAGAGTGCTCGGGAAGGCGTGGTTTTGCTATTGTTTCAATGTGGAGTTCCCTGCAAGGACGTAGCTGAGAGTACCCCTGAGGGCATGGTTTCGTTGTACTTTCAATCTAGAGTGCCCAGGGAGGACGTGGTTTTATGGCTCTCTCTGCAGAGGGCTGTGATGGGCGTGGTTTCTTTGGATTTTAAATCTAGAGTGTTCTGAGAGGGCGTGGCTTCAATGCTCTATACATACGAGTACTCCAACAAGCGTGGTTTTATTGATTACTCAATCTAAAGTGTTCGGACAGGATGCGGCCACAGTGCTCTGGAATTTTAGTGTCAAAAGAAGGTGTGGTTTCATTATTTGTTGCGTGAAGGGAACTGTGGGGCGTGGTTTCGTTGCTTTCCACTTATAAAAGGCGTAGTTTTGTTTGATCCCTCTTTGTCGAGAGCCCTAAGAGGCGTGGTTTTGTTTGCCCTACTTTAACGAAGGCCCTAAAAAGCGTACTTCGTTCACCCTTCGTTGTCAACGGCCCTAATGTTGAGACTGATGAGAGTAAATTATGTCCATAAGTATTTGAAGAAATCAAATTCGCCGGACACCGACATTAATCGAGAACGCTACTGCCTGCCAATTCGACGAGACACGGGACATCTGACAACCGAAATGCGAGATTGCTCTCGATATTATCGCTGTTTGGATCAGCGTGGCAAATTGTATTCTACAAAGCTGTCCAGCAGCTTTATCAATTTTATTTCTATTTCCTAAGCGCTCCTTCGAGCAAATACTGCAGTCTAGCAAACAGACAAAAACTTGGGGACCGTGATAAGCTTTCCAGGTAGAAACCTTGTCGCGAGTAAACGATGACAAATTTTCATGGATGCTTTGTATCATTTTTCCTGTAACCTTGGGACAAAGAGCATTTATTCTACTTTTTCCTCTGTTATGAAGAACTATCTTTCGTTTTATTGAATCGCTAATTTTCTTCAGTACAGAGATTAACCTAATTTCCTTATTGAGAACACAGGAATACGAAAACACATTTTTAAGGAAATATGAAGGCACGAAGATAACGTATCTCTATCGTATCGATCGGCGGTACGTGGGAAAACAAATCGACCGTTCAATCTCCGTACACGGTGGAACGAGTCGCCCCAAGAAAATACATACCTCGCAGCCCTAAATTTCCCCGATAATCCGTATCAATATTTAACCGGTCAAATATTTTGTTTTGACTGCCGCGATCCACTCGAGAGCGAGCCACGCTCGGCAAGCCAGACGTGAGCACCTATAACGCGTTCGGAAAAACACGTGAAATATTGAATTCCACGGGGAATCATCGTCACGGATAATTAATGAACTACCGGGGCTGTATTTACAACGGATGTAACTGAATCGGACTCGTCGAAACAAATATCCCCGTGATGCTAGCCGGCCGGTCTTTATTTTTACGCGGCAAAACAATTCGCGATACGTACCAGTCATTAGCACACGCTAATTAACGCTGTTCGCTCGAACTAAATTCGCACAAAATTTGTTCTAAGTAATTCCAGTGAATTAACAAGGGATTCAGCGATCACAAAATCAGATGAAATCAAAACTTTCACCTTCCACTCACATATAGTTTTCCTGAACAATACATCTTTCATTCCCAGGTCTGATTTCTCGTTGTTCTGGGCTTCCGAAAAATCTGAAATAATACAGAGCCATATTGTCGGCGAAGGGTTAACAAAGCAAACCTGGGTGATTAAGAATTTGACATTCATTGCTTTCTGAATCTTCTGACGTTTCGCAGATCGCGAGCAAATTTGATAGAACCGATCTATCAAGATTCAATTTCAATTCAATTTCAATTCAATTTCAATTCGAAAAGTGTAAAGTATGAGTGACGGGGAACGTGTTACAACAGAGGAAAGATTATACCACTCCAATTAATGCCTCGGGAGTAAACGGATAATAACATTCTCGGTCCCAGACGAGTCCTGGCTCGGAGACAAGCATCTCGGGGCGAGAGCGGCGTCTCATTTTCCGAGCTACGTCACTTCCGACCGCGAGGAGAAAAGTAAATCTGCGTCAGGACAGATTTCGCCAGCATCGCCGCTTTTTAATTATCCCCGTCGAAGGATTTTCTATTCTCGCTTGTTATCTCTGTTCCGCCGGCGGCGAGTCCCGCAAGATGCAATAATCATCCTGGCTTCTGATTCGCGTTCATCCTCCAGCAAGGTAGAAAGATCCTTGCTCGGTCGAGCATTCGAAGTAACTCGCGAATTTTCGCTGTTCTCGCTCGCCGAATTCATTTCCGGCGGGGTATAGAGGGGAAAAGGGATGGAGTTCGAGGAGGATGAGGGATAACGCTCGTGGAACACTGATAATCCCGTTATTAACATCGCGGCGGATCCGTGCTCGAACCCAGACCAACGAAAGTGAACGCACCTCGCCGGAAGTTCGAAAGAAATCCGCTGGCAGCCGGCCAAAAGCTTGCGGACAGCTAAGCTACGGCCGACAATGGAGAACCAGTTTTACTCGCTGCTTGCTCTATTTTTCCCTCTATATCTTTCTCTCTTGTTTGCTTCGAACGATGGAGGTTTGGTAATGAGGAAATGTCTAGGGTGGAGAGGTTTAATTCAATCAAAATTTCATCTAAAGCGGCGCGCCTCAGTGCTCCAAACATTTGTCGCAGGAATTGTTTCTAAAAATCGCTCACCTTTTTTTTTAATGCTTTGATTCAGAGACCATAACTGTTATAACCAAAAAGAGAAAAAGTCTTGGAATAACAGGTATTTCATCGACTAAAATCGTATTGGTTATAAATAAGGATTATAAGTAACCAAACATTTTTTCTCTTGTTGGTAATTGTTATCGTCGAGAGAAGTTCATTTCGATCGCTCATAACAGTTATCGATGAAGGAAATTTGTAATAGTTATTATTATGTAAATAGTACAACTTTCAAATGGTAGACAATCAATTATATAATAAATTTTATATTCATAAAATGAATTGCTACAATCAAAATTTAATGTGCCAAACATGAGTTTTTCCAAATTTTCTACTGACAAATTACACCGCAAACCATCTAACGTTATGTAATTTTAGAGCAAAAAAGGTTCGTTCAATGCTAACCTGAGTTTCGGGCACAGCGTAAATCATGCACGCTAGTTTTGATAAATACGGGAGTCTATATTTCCGATTTTCCCAGTTGAAAAAATTTTGATAAATTTTTTGTCGATTCGTCTTGTTGTACGAAACCTTCTCAATGAATTACGCAGGCTTGCTCCATCCGAAAAAGAGCAGACAACTCAGTAATTAAATAAGCCACTCAAATGAATTTTCTCATCAATAATTATTACGAACACGTGGAAAGAAATTCGATCATCGATAACTGTTATGAGCGATCGCAATGAACTTCTCTCATTGATAAATGTTATGAGTAATCGAAATAAACTTCTCCCATTGATAACTGTCATGAGCGATCGAAGTGAACTTCAAACAAAACTCGAAACAGTTTTTCTTGATCGATAACAGTTATCGAGGAGGATCCAATTTTTTGGACACTAATAACTGTGATTTGTAACCAAAAAGTATAAAAATCGATATTTTTTAATCATTTTGTTCTTGGAATTTTTTTTCTTTATATTTTGTGTAGATTATCTTAAATTTCAATAATACTCAACTTTTTATTAATGATTTTTATCGTAGAAAGTTTTAGAACAACTGTTATTTTTGGTCCCTGCTTTGATCGTCCTGGTGCAAGTGTCTATGAGTAGACTGCGGATCTTTATGCAGAAATTTTTCTCCTTCTTTAATAACATCGGACAGCTGAAAATAATACAATTAAATTCTTCCAATCTTTCTACTCAGAAAACTGTTTTCAAGATCGTTGGATAGATTTATGAAAATCTTCAAACGAAGAAAGATTGGGAATTAAAAACGTGTTTGTCGACTCTTCGAGGGACGTTCGCAAAGTTCTTCTTCTTCAGTTCCTCTCTATTTATCTTCCGAGCATCGTATCTACGGCGAAGTTTTCCTAGAATCATTTATCATCCTTGATTCATCCTCTCTGTCGAAAGATTTCCACTTTTGACTAAAAACGCTTCTACCGAGATCGCTGGATAGATTAATGACAAATTTGTGAAGGTAGGATTGAGAATTAAAAATGCATTTGGCCGTTCTTCGAGGTCGCGAAGTTTCTCGTTTTCAATTCTCAAGAACTTCTTCCAACATCCATGGATGAACCGATGATAAGTTTTCAAAGAAGCAAAACAAATGTTTAATTTGTCAGCTTTTTAACACGTTGAACGCCACACGTCAACCATATGTGGCTGGCGGAATTATTTGTGCAGGTTTTAAAATGAATTTTTACGTTGATATATTCATTGTACTAAACTTAATTAGTATCTGTAACATGCAAGAAAGTTGGAGGATTACTCAGTATCGTACATTTAATTTTTTGCAATTTTTATTTCATTAAATAACTGACTTTGATTTTATGGAATTTTTGGGGTTTCTAGTTTGGCGTTCAAAGTGTTAAGGAACACTCGTAAAGCGTTTCTCTTTCACTCCTGAAAATCCGTGAGAGGAGAAAGAATAAGTTCTTAATTTTCTCGAAAGGACGTTCACTAACAAGGGAACATATTCAAGTGCGAATTTCCGATTTTGATGAAACTTATGTGACATATAGTTCTTTGAAAAATATTTGACACGTATTTTTTTTTATCGGCAACCATCCACTTTGAAGGGGTGAAAACAGCCCTCAAAGTTGGGGGTCAAAACCATATTTTTTGAAATACCTCGGAAACCAGAGGTCGAAAAAATTTGAATTTTTTTTTAAATTGTGTGTTTTTCAATGAGAAATGTAGTCGCGCAAGAAAAATTTAACAAAAGTCTTTTGTTTAAACAATATATTGAAAATTTGATTTTTTTTTGCAGTTTCTCTTATTTATTGTTAGTTCATTTTAATGTAAACTTGGGTGTGTGATCTTTGATCAAAATTAGGGTTTACATGTTTCAGGATTTTTTTTTTTTTTGCCATTTAACAATAATTATGCATTATGGAAGATAGTCTTGCATCTGCCGTGCGTAGGAAGGAATTGTGGCTTGTTTTATCGAAATATAAGTATTTACTATAAACGTGTATAGTATTTTAAACAATACCACTGGGTTATGTGTCGTTTATTGTTTTATTAGTAGCTAAAGAAGGTGGCGCAGGTAGCAGCGTGACGCGGTGCTAATTACCGCGGCGGAGTAAGGGTACCGACTTTTATAGCCAATTCGCCTGTGAATTTCTGCAATCGTTGGGCCTTCGGTCAAAATATCCCTGCAGCCTTTTTAAACTGTGAATCCTCGAACCTGGAGTTTCCCTCGTCATTTATGGTAGCTCTAAAAAGAGCTGATTTTGAAAGAAGTGCTGTCCACAAAGATTATTCTACATAATTCTGGCAATATTGATGTCCTGTGATTGTTGGGCCTTCGGTCAAAATATCCCTGCAGCCTTTTTAAACTATGAATCCTCGAACCTGGAGTTTCCCTCGTCATTTATGGTAGCTCTGAAAAGAGCTGGTGCCAATGCCGCACATCAGTTTTACCTCGGTTATATACAGCATTTAAGAAGGACCCAAATATTTTCAAACAATTCCATTGGTTGTTAGAGTGAGAGAGGGGGAAACGTAAAACAGTCTTCAGAATGTATAAATATGGGCACTTTGCTGTATGTGCTATTAGTCTTTCTGCATTACGGTTTGTAAAGCAACGTACATATCAAGAAGTTAAGGCTACTTCTTTCGGATTTTTAAAACGGTGCCACATATATCAAATAATTTCTGGCAATAATAAAGTTCGAACATTATATTAATTTTGCTTTTGCTTATTGTTTATTTGTATTGTTAGATTCGTTTTTACAAACATGAAGGTCAATCCGGTGAACGTTATAAATATTTTGATGGCAACATATAGCAGTAACAATAACGAGGGAACACCCACGAATGGAAAGGAAATTGAACTGGCAAACATAATTATAGACCTGATTAATAGCTACAGAGAAGCAGGGTACATGAATTTCGAAACGCAACAGGAATTAATATTCGATGACCTAACAGACGAACCGACTTCATTTAATGTTCCCGAAGATGAAGAAGATTTGGAATCAGCGTCAACATCTAAACCGTCGTCTTCAAGTTCTCCAGACGAGAGTCCAGAAGAAATAGAATTTGGAGGCATTGATTTAGATTATAAGAAGAAAGCTGTAGATTTTTGGAAGAGTGGAAGAAAAAGACCACTAAACTTCGAAACTGTGAAGAACAAATACAAGAAATTGAAGAGAAAATCAGATTTATACAGATGGGAAGAGCAAATTAATACAGGCGGATCTCGTTACGATAAACTTACAGCAATTGCACATGCTACACTTGAAAAATTTATTGTAGCGAGAAATAATAAAATTTTGGTACACGACGTAGATTTGAGACGGTGGGCAATGCACGAAAATTTATCAATAAATTTAGAAGGATTCCAGGCATCGTCCTTTTGGTTGTGGAAGTTTAAAGAAAACTATAATATAGTATCGAGAAAAACGACGAAACTCGTTACCCGCCATCATACTAACCATTTAACAGATTTGACCGCAGCAGCAGAAGATTTTGTGCATCATGTGAAAGGGTATTTTGAAAATTATGGCGCAAGCAATATTTTCAACAGTGATCAAAGTGGGTTCCAGTTGGAATTGCACTCTGGTCGAACACTTTCACACAAAGGTGAAAAAGAAACGGGTGCTCTTGTCCAATCGATATCTTCAACAACGCACAGCTACACTATCCAGCCCACAATTTCAGCTGACGGACAGTTGCTATCGCCATTATATATTGTTTTGAAAGAAGTCAAAGGGCAGTTAGGACCTCGTGTACGAAGAAGTGTGTTCACGGCACCTAATGTACATATTGAAGCTTCCACATCGGGAAAACTAACGAAGGAGTTATTTAGAACGTGGTTGATTGAAGTATTTCTCCCATCTGCTCCAGAAAATTCTGTTTTACTTCTTGACTCGTGGAATGGATACAACGACGAGATCATACGTAACGCCCTGCCAGAAGACAAACAATTAGAGGTATTGACGATACCAAAAAATACGACGCCATTAATCCAACCACTTGACGTGTATGGATTCCGCATTTGGAAGAATTTTGCAAGAAAACTTTCCGATCTTGCAATATTGTTAAATATTGATTTTAATCTACACGCAAGAAATAATATTATTAAATTACAGTCATTAATCCACAACCAATTATCAGCTGCGCGTTATAAACGGCTGTTTCAATATGCTTGGTTCCGCAGTGGATATATAGAAGAACGGCCAGGAGAATTTGAAAATCCCGTAGAGTTCTGCTTTACAAAATTAGATGGTTTAACGTGTTTCCATTGTTCAAATGTAGTCGTACTGAAATGTTCTTGGTGCAAAGAACATTTATGTTTTTCTCATTTTATCATCGAGTATCATTATTGCCAGAATTATGTAGAATAATCTTTGTGGACACCACTTCTTTCAAAATCAGCTCTTCTCAGAGCTACCATAAATGACGAGGGAAACTCCAGGTTCGAGGATTCATAGTTTAAAAAGGCTGCAGGGATATTTTGACCGAAGGCCCAACAATCACAGGACATCAATATTGCCAGAATTATGTAGAATAATCTTTGTGGACAGCACTTCTTTCAAAATCAGCTCTTTTTAGAGCTACCATAAATGACGAGGGAAACTCCAGGTTCGAGGATTCACAGTTTAAAAAGGCTGCAGGGATATTTTGACCGAAGGCCCAACGATTGCAGAAATTCACAGGCGAATTGGCTATAAAAGTCGGTACCCTTACTCCGCCGCGGTAATTAGCACCGCGTCACGCTGCTACCTGCGCCACCTTCTTTAGCTACTAATAAAACAATAAACGACACATAACCCAGTGGTATTGTTTAAAATACTATACACGTTTATAGTAAATACTTATATTTCGATAAAACAAGCCACAATTCCTTCCTACGCACGGCAGATGCAAGACTATCTTCCATAATGCATAATTATTGTTAAATGGCAAAAAAAAAAAAAATCCTGAAACATGTAAACCCTAATTTTGATCAAAGATCACACACCCAAGTTTACATTAAAATGAACTAACAATAAATAAGAGAAACTGCAAAAAAAAATCAAATTTTCAATATATTGTTTAAACAAAAGACTTTTGTTAAATTTTTCTTGCGCGACTACATTTCTCATTGAAAAACACACAATTTAAAAAAAAATTCAAATTTTTTCGACCTCTGGTTTCCGAGGTATTTCAAAAAATATGGTTTTGACCCCCAACTTTGAGGGCTGTTTTCACCCCTTCAAAGTGGATGGTTGCCGATAAAAAAAAATACGTGTCAAATATTTTTCAAAGAACTATATGTCACATAAGTTTCATCAAAATCGGAAATTCGCACTTGAATATGTTCCCTTGTAAGTTCTCTTTCACACCTGGCCTATTTATCTTTTTCGGGTCGCGTCTACGGCGAGGTTTACCTGCGAAACCGAATTGAATCGGTGCTAACGAAGACGAATTGCACTCGAAGACGGACGCGCGCGCCTGCGGCACTCGTTGCGCGTGGATATCTGGAACATCGAGGAACGTTCGGGCGAACTTTCGTTTCGTAATTCCGCATTCACAATGGAAGGCCATCGCGAGGTCAACGATATGCGCCGTGCCGGAGGATAATTCAGGATAACGACGGGGGAAAGGGGCACGAAAAACTTGGCCAAAAACTTGGCCGGCCACAAGTAACTTCGATTAAAACGTTCCTCGTTAATTGTCTGCTCTTCACGAACATCCTCTTATTAACGAGCTAGTTCTTCTAGGTAAGAATGCACGATTTTGTTCGACTGTTTTATGGAACTAAGAAATATCAAGCACAACGGGGTCGTTGAAACTGTAGAGGGGACTGTAGAGGGGACTGTAGAGGTGTTAAACAATTTGTTTTTCTTAAAATTTGATGCGTGTGTGTGTGTGTGTTTTAATCGTTCTATGAAACAAGAATTAGGAGCAAGTTCAGTCCTCATGAAGTACTTTACATTACCTTAATATTTTGCTTTTCATTACATTAATATTTCTATTCGATCGTTACCCGACACTTTCAATGTTCACAGATCCAGTTCTATCGATCAACGGAGTAATTATTGCATATTTTTTTAGCGTACCGGCGGGGGTTAAAAGGGTTTCTTGACCCAGGTGGGATTCGGGGGTGCAGCACGCGTGAACATGCAGCAGCTGCATCGGCGTTATACATTCGCCGGCGGAGAATTGCATCGATCGCCGGCTCTTCCGCCTCCATAGATCCCCATCAGCATGCAAAATATCACAGCGTGGAGGTTGCGGGCTGCGCCGCGTCGGCGCCAGAAATCGCGTGTGTAATTCCGTGTAATTTCCTCGTGACGATTACCAATATTCCAGAACACGCCGTCGACGTTATTGGAAAAGCATATTCAATCTCGTAGGAAGTATTATCGCCTAAGGTCCGGCCGTTTTTCTTTCTGTTTCCATTCTCTCCCGAAACGTTCCTCGTTATCGGTCATGGTGGGATCTAACGGAGAAAAGTCAGAGGAAAAATCGAATCTGGACCTTTGACGCGATTTTCCTGGGACCATTGATTATTCGAGATTCATTTAATCCATCGCGGTTTTATTTAATAATTTGTGACCCTTTGCGGAGGAAGATTTGTTAAAGTATTAACCCTTAGCACTCGAACGGCGACTGTAAGGCGCCACTAGAAATTGCTGTATCGTTATTCAAAATATTTTTTACATCATTAAATTTATTTGTATTTAATAAATTACTAAACATTTCAGTATTTTATGAGTAAATTGCTCCATTTTCGTATGTATAACACGACAAAATAATGTATTGAACGGAAGTATTCTAGGTCGGAAGAAATGTTTCGTTTTCGAGTTAAAATAGCTTCGAGTGCAAAGGGTTAATAGTAGAACCACCGAGCAGTAACACGTTCGTTACCCTTTATAGTTGCAATATTCTAGTAAATGCAACAATGTGTCATCTTGTAAAATATGTGACAAGATAATGTCGAAGACAAGGAATGTCGCAGACGTCTTTTTCACGGTTCCAAGAGCGATAAAGACGACACTTTGGTCGCCGCGACAACGATTACGCAAACCAGGATCCCTGTTTCGCCGAAAGCGCGATCGGCGCCGATCGAAAGTATAAGTGCACATTCCTCTGCATTCACTTGCACCGCGCGTGTGGCGCAAAAGACACAGCTGAGCAAGCCTGAACCAGATCCGCGGATGACTCGGACCTCTTGTACCGGCGAAGGTCGTTGACTCCGCCGCGCAATTAGTCACTGCTTTCGCGTAATTAATGCGTCATTTCGCGGCCGGGCCTGTGATTTTCCGATACCGATATGTACCGCAGTTTCGATCCTCCATTGTTCGAGTATAAATCCTCGGATCGAACCGTTGTTTCATCATCCGCTATTCGAAGATCTTTCTTTGAATCCTGCTTAGAAGTTAGCTTAGAAATCTCGATCTCCTAAATCGGTCAAGACAAATACGTGAGAATACATGAGTTAAAACTCTATTTTTGCTGTGCTCAAAGTTTTTATCTAAACGATAAATCAGCTACGATGGTTCTCGCAATAAATTTCTGAATACAGTGATTCTCGATATATGTCAACGACACGGGTCTTGCCAGCGTCATGTATCGTCCAGGAGACATAACCGAGCGTCCGAGGCCCCTCACAGGGTGTATATCCTGCGGTAGTGGGGATAATTCCGCGACATTTATCATTCAGGTCTTGGCGACATATGGTATATAGAGAAATCACTTTCATCGCGAATCCCTTTCTTCGGGTTCTACTTAGAAACTAGTGCAGTTGGGAACAGGTCTGGATTAGATTAGGATAAAATCGTCATCATCTCGATCTCCTAAATCGTCCAGGATAGATACGCGGCGTTTGAATGCGCCATATTAAAATTCGATGGAGAATACAATATTTCCTTTATCGCCGGGCACGAAGTTTTTGTCTGAACGATAAATCGGCCGCGGGATGGTCCTTCTCGCAATAAATTTCAGAATAGCGATTCCGCGGAACGAATGCGAACGACACGCCGCGTCGCTCCGCCCGTAACCCCGTTTATTTGAACTTTCTCCATCGATCCGGCCGGCAATCGAGATTCTCTTTTTCCCGGCGGCTAATCTCGCGAGCCTCCATTATCCTCGTCGCGACGCGACGGTAAGGCAAGCCTTGTGCTCGCGCGCGTTTAAAAGCGTCGACTTCGCCTTTGTTTATCGCACACTCCGCGCAATTAAGCTGGCCGTTTTCTTGCTCCCGTTCAAGAAAACCGGCGACGGAGGCGGCTATATCCAATCCGTCGTACGGTTTCCCTCGTACGCAACGAGTTTGTCGACGAGTGCTCGGGACACTTGTTTCAACGACGGTCGCATTGTATCCGCGGGCAAGAATTTAATGAGATCGGTCACGGATTGGACTAAGCATTCGATCGGTTCCCGTGAAACGCCACCTTTCGTCGAAAACGGCCTTTTCGATCGATTTGTTTGCGAACTTGGCTTGTCTGCCGTTTTCATGGGAATCGGTTCTCGGCTGACTCGCAGGATACCGCCCGTGGTTTTATTTTCGAGGGTTTACCGATCGGTGCGGTTTTGTTTTCGCAAATTAAGGACCGGAAAGCCGGCTTTCGAAGGGACCACGCCCGCTTGGCCGCGACCGCCTACCTGAGAATGATCTGACCCCGTAGATCCTCCACGCGGATTAGTGTTTCGCAGGAATTCAAATCGGTGTCTCGGTTCTGAGCAGAATACGATGCGAAGGCTCTTCGAGTAGGTCACTATTTATGCGCACCCACCAATTTTTGCCATACATCCATCAAATCCGGAGTCTAACTATATGTTATCATAGTACAATATTCTTTTACCAAATCAGACGCAAAAGTCAAAACATCGCGAAGAAGAAAGACACGACGACTTCACTTTCATGAATCACCAACACGATTGATTGTTCTACCAAATCGCAATAGAAATGTAATAATATGATCGACGTTGCTATAGAATAAACTACGTCGAGCAGAGTGCATTGTGGCCGATCAAATATTCGACCAGCAGAATCCCCGGCGAAAACAAGAAAATAAAAGACCAACGGTCCATTGTCTCGCCACTCGGTTAGATCTCGCGAGCCTAGCGATGTAAAAGCCGAAACATCCGTTCCCATTTGGTAGAGCGAAGAAAAGCCAATTCCAGCGAGGATCGAACAAGTGATCAAACATTTCGTAGCGGCGCGCGAACCAAGATAAATCATCCGTCGTGGTGCACAAACGAAGAGCAACAGAAAGCGGCGTGTCTCGGGTTTCACCGTTCCTAAGGATAAAGGATTTGGAAATCGCGGCTAGGATCTATCTCTCGCGTCTCGCCGGCTACCGGCGCGCGGCGTGCGGATTTTATCCGTGGCCGGTATCCGTTGGGCGGGTACAACCTGTCCTACCGGTGCAAACGAGACTGGCGGCGAGCAAAAATCGCGGCGACAAGCTGGAAGTAAATCGGCCCGACGTTGCACCGTGCTATAGAAAACCGTGGGGCACCAGGATCGTGCTGGAGCATGATAGCTGTGATTGTTGCAGCGAAATGGACGAGAAACTGTCGACGACAAAATCTGTAATTACAAACGTAGACAGAAAGTGAGGACTTTATGCATTTATGACAAAAACATTATTATACTATTAGAACACTATTATACTATTTCCAACTCATTGACATTATTCAAGAAAGAAAGAATCTTCTGTATGGAGATTTTTCACACTCGTCGATGACAATTTTTATTTTCCACAAAGTTCCGCAGACTATTGATAACTGTCAATTAGACTAGCTCGGAATAGCTAGGGTACAGTAGCTTCGTTGAATGTCGGGGTCAATAAAAGCCTTATCAGGACACTTGGTATAGAAAAGCGAACAAAATCACGCCTTCTCGAGGAAATTTCTACAGCAGGAGCAACAAAACCAC
This sequence comes from Halictus rubicundus, assembly GCF_050948215.1. NCBI lineage: Eukaryota > Metazoa > Arthropoda > Insecta > Hymenoptera > Halictidae > Halictus > Halictus rubicundus. The sequence goes on from NC_135151.1 coordinate 1,565,376, forward strand.
GATTTTTAAAGCACTATATACAGGAAGCAAACAGACCACGCCCCGTCAAGAGACTCTGCATAGAGAGAATAACGAAACTACGGGTACCAGAGTACTCTACATTGAAAGAACTACAAAACGCCCCTCAGAGCACTCTACCAAGCAAAAGCAACAAGACTACGCCCTTGAAGGGCATCTTGCACAGAGAGAAGGAACACCACGCCCACTAAAGTACTATACACATGAAGTGCTAAAACAACGCTCACTCAAGGACATTCTATATGGAAAGGACAACAAAACCACGCCCCTCAAAGCACTCTACCAAGCAAAAGTAACAAGACCACGCCCTTGAAGGGCATCTTGCACAGAGAGAAGAAACACCACGCCCACTAAAGCACTCTACACATGAAGTGCTGAAACAACACTCACTCAAGGACATTCTACATGGAAAGGGCAACAAAACCATGCCCCTTGGAGCACTCTACCAAGCAAAAGCAACAAGACCACGCCCTTGAAGGGCATCTTGCACAGAGAGAGCAAACGCCACGCCCACTAAAGTACTATACACATCAAGTGCTAAAACAACGCTCACTCAAGGACATTCTACATGGAAAGGGCAACAAAACCACGCCTCTTGGAGCACTCAATAGAAAGGGCAATGAAACCACGCCCACCAGGAGGCTCTGTACAAAACGTACAGGACAGATTAGTCTTTCATCTTTTTCCTTAAAGCAATTTGGTCTGAAATAGGCTCGCTGACAATCAGCCAAATTAATTACATTTTTACAGTCGTAAGACCCTTTCCAACAAAATTGTGATCCATTCTATCAGGATAGGCTCGTTTCACCGGGAAACTGTCTTCGTTCACTGCGACCAAAAATTCCCGAAGTTTCTGTAACTCGCAAACAGTGACGTCTCGAAAGTGATACGGTAAGTTCGAAAGGCCGCTGGCGATCGTTTCGATCGCGTATTCAGAACGTGACACCGGTTGTGCCTGCCGGTTGTTCCGTCGACGAGAAGAGGAACACGGGCGCGTAACAAACGCCGGGGTCGGCTCGGTTCGGCTCGGCTCGGCTCGGTTTGGCTCCGTATGTATATCGTACCGATTATATAAAAGAAAAGGATACCCCGAGTGGTAAAAGTGGGTCAGAGCGTCGACTAGCGCCTAATACGCCTCGCGTGTACACGCTTCCTCGTGCGACCGTTGGCCGCGTGCAACGTCCTCGTTTTCAAAAGGATTCGGTGCGCGCCGATGATAAATCACGCTCGTGCGAAACGACATCGTATTCGCGGATTGAAATCGCACGAGGAGACGAGAAGGAGGAGGAGGAGGAGGAGGAGGATGGGGGGAGGGTTGCGCGCCGCTTGATTTCGAGTTTCAGGCCGAGCGTGTTTCCAGGAGAATCGATACGAGCAACCAGCAACCCCCCTCCCCCAAGTCCCGCCGGTAGTCGGGCAGGGTGGTAACGCTATTTCAAAGCGCGACACGAAAGTGTAATAATAACAACGCGACAGATTTCAAGCGGTTTGACGATCTACCCGCCGAGTTAACACGTTATCTCGCTGGTTGAACGCCGTGCTGTTGACTCTTAGGCGAGATTAGCGCCGAGAGCTTGGAGTAATCGTGTTTGTCCGTGTTTGAACGAAACGTTTGGCAGCAGTCTCAGTACGCTTCGATAAGGATGTTGAACGTGTTTGGAGATACTGAACTTGACCGTTTGAACGTGTTTGGAGATACTGTAACTCTCTTGGGCGTCGCAGAGGTGGTAAAATAGCAAGACCGATTTTCGTGTCCAAGGAATGTTTGAAATCGTTTGAACTCGATCAAGTGTAAAAATGCTTGTACTGGGTGGTAAGAGACGTTGGATGTTTGAGAGTGTTTGATCGGACGAAATCGTCGATGATGATGTCGGTCGAGGTATGATTGACGTTCTCGTGGGTACTTGCAGGGATCTGCGCCGGGTCGCAACAGCGTGGTTTGACCAGGTATGGCTCGGTATGACGCGGTGTGTGTCTAGGTGGGCCGGTATCGGGCCGGCGGATCGCTCGAGATAATTAAGAGCCGCCGAACGGACGACGGTCTCGAGAAACCGGATGACCAACAGCGGAACGAGCGGTGCCGGGGTCTGCGGAGGGCGACGGGCAAACGTGGAAGTAGGCGGTGAAAGGGAAAATTATGTTCTAGCGTGACTCGAGACAGGCCACAGAGAGATGCACGTGCCACGGGCACATTCGACTTTCCAGCCGCCCGATAACCTCGACGGAACCGGGCGGCGGGAGATCGTGCCCGTTCCGGGATACCAGGGCGAACCTAGTAGGCAGCGGATGGTTGGAGGTAGGTGGATATAGGTGGACATAGGTGGGCAGAAACAGAAAGAGAAAGAGAGATAGAAAACAGGTTGGAGGTGGAGACACGGTGCAGACGATGCAGCCAGAACGCGGTGAAAAATGTTTCAGGCTTGGAATTTTCTACAATGGTGCATCGCAACATGCAGGACTCTCTTTAGAACGCGCGTCCTAGTTCGCGTTGTTTCTAAGTTGTAGTCATCGTTCGTATTTTCATATAACTTTTTTTCTATTTTTCTCGACAAACAGCAAAGGTATTGCAGATTTGTAAGTTTTCGGATAACCGCAGAATAATTCATATTCTGTACAGTCTGAATTTTTTCCTTTGAGAAAAAGGACTGTTCGGCCACACCGAATAAAAAGTGGGCCGCACAGGGTTGCGCCGGGAACGCGGCCCGGCGTTCTCGGCGTCGCGTCGGGAAAAGAAAGGAAAGGAAGGAAAGGAAAGGAAAGGAAAAACGGTTTCCCAGGGTCCACGTGTCGAGAAGTGGTGGCGGGTAGACGCTTTTAACCCTCTAACCTAGTCGGGGCAGGCTTCTCGTAGAAACCATCAGCCAACCAGCGTGTGCCGAGCGCACGACCGAGCAACCGAGTCACAGCCCAGCCTTCCTCTCCGCACCGCTTTCCGTGCCGGCTAGAAAATCGAAGTGGAACGTACGAGCGAGCGGAGGCAACATCGCTCTCATCGATCGGCCTCTGCCTCTATTCCATCCTCGCCCGTTCCCTCCGTTTTCCTCCTCTTCTCTTCTTTCGCCCTCCTTTCCAGCGATCCTTACCCTCTTTCCTCCTTGATCGACGCCACCCTTCCTTTAATCTCATCCGAGACCACGGTTCCGCGCCCTCCCGTTGTTTTTCTACGCGACAGGTCGCCGGGTTGCCGTTGTCCTGCTTTCACGACACCTTGTTTCGACTTCTGTATCCCCTTTCCTTCGACCGACACCTACTTCTTCCATCCTCTCAAGTTACAAGCGCGTCTACCCTTCTCTCGGCGATCTCTATCCTGCTTTCTTGTAAATCGCTGGATTCTTTTCGGTAATCTCGTTTTCGACCATATTCTGCACCCTCCCGTCCCATTGCGTTCCCATGTGTCAACCTCCATCTTGCTTCTGTCCTACTCTCGCGACCTTTTGTCATGATTATTTTTCTGTCCCCTTTCCCTCGACTGATTACTTCTTCCCGCCTGTTCTTAAGTTGCGAGTCGCGTTTGCCCTTGTCTCGGCGATCTTTATCCCTTTTTTCTTACAAATCGTTGTCATTTTCGACCATATTCTGCACCCTCTCATTCTTTTTCCAGGCGTCAGTCTTCTATCTTGCTTCTGTCCTACGACCCTTCGTCTCCATTTTTGCGCCACTTTTCCTTCGACTGACACATTCTTCCCTTTTACTGTCTTCAGCTCGCTCAAGGACTCCTTACAGCAATCTTCATCATCTTCCCTCCTTAATCGCTGTGTCGCTTCCTTTAAATCTCATCTTCAATCATACCCTGTACCTTAATTTGGTTTTGTCTCCTGTTCTCTCACTTCGATTCTACGAAACCACCAAAAATTCGCGTATTCAGGTTGTTACTAGATTTCCAACAAATATAATGTCAAAATGCAATCTCGAGACAACGAGTAAATAAATCCCTTCCTCTTTACACAAGACAATGAACAAAATCAACAATATTCATATGAAAACGCCCAAAATTCGAGCGGCATTTGCAACACACGTTACTACATTTCCAATAAACTAAGCGTCAGAATGCATTTCCATAAAACCGACAAATTGAATCCTATTTTCTGTGATAAAGTTACGATATCGATCAAATAAACCCGATGAGAATGAAAAACGAGTGCTGCAAAAAAAAATCGCAACAGAAGGGTTGGAACGAAGCTACCCGTCAGCCCGTGCTCTTCCACCAGCACAATCACCGATCACTTCAAACCCGAATGATTCACCCTCGCTCCTCGACGAGCAGTCCTTCTGCCGCGCAACCAACGACAGAAAAGGGAGAGCAAACAGGCCAAAGGTAAAACCCGGAAAGACAAAAGAGAGCCCCCGGAATACCGGCCGTCAAAATCCATTTCTCTCTCTCTCTCTCTGTCTCTCTCTCTTCCTCTCTCTTGTTGAAACGCCGAACGAAGGGCACTCGAACGGGAATTCGATTTCCGGTGGTTTCGGGGCCGCCGTGTATAAACGGCACGCGCGGCCGGGAAAAACGCGCCGAAAAGGGACGGTCGCAGCGGGTCGTCGGGTTGTGCTGGCGGGTAGATAGCATCAGATAGAAGCTGTGGAGAAAATACAGTGGAAGGGAGAGAGAGAGAGAGAGAGAGAGAGAGAGAGAGAGAGAGAACCGGGGGCCGAAGTGTGACCAACGTCCGATATGGAGTGGCACGCGTGCGTCGTTATTGCGGGAGCGGGCCGATAGAGAGGTTCTGAACATCGGAGGGGTGCGTGGCAGCTATCAGCGAAAGCGAGTTGAACAGAGAAAGAGAGACTGCAGGGGAGAAACTGAGGGAACGAGGCGGAGAGAGAGAGAGAGAGAGAGAGAGAGAGAGAGAGAGAGAGAGAGAGAGAGAGACATCGAGACAAAAGGGTCGCGAGAGCGGGACGGAAGTAGAGGGTGACGCGTTGGAAAAACAACGGGAGGGTGCAGAATGTGGTCGAAGATGAAATTAACCCCTTGCACTGCTGTTTATTTGCAGGCGATAGGGACTAGACACACGGTATTATTTTTCTTGATTTCGTCGAGATGTTAACGAGGAACATTGGAACTCTTTTTGCTCGGACAATTGGTTATTAGTAGACTGCGGATCTTTATGCAAAATAAACACTTTCTACCTGAATTGCAACAAACTGAGGTGAAATAAATATCTAATTTCTTGCTTAATAGGTCAAAAATAATATAATAGTATATTTGAATTCTACAAATGCTTTTACTGTCTTAAATTAGGCCTACCCAATTTTATCATAAAAGCATAAAATCCGCAGTTTAGTTATTAGTAAACTGTGGGTTATTATGCAACATACAAATTGTTCAAACGAATCACAATGAACTGGAGAAGAGTCACGCAGAAATTTCTTTCTTTCTTGGATAATGTTTGTAAGCTGAGACCAGAGTTGTGCTGATTCAATTACACGGTAATTTAATTACACAATTGAATTACATTGTATTTCGATACAGTAATGCAACTACGTTGTAACTAAATTACATAATTCAAACCTTTCCATTGATTCGATTGCTAATTATTTAAATTAGATTTGTAATTGAAATATAATATAATTAAAATACGGCTCTCCAAATTATAGCCTGGAACTTTGAAGAAGTGTGATATATTTTTATGTGTTTCTTTCATATACTTGTTTGCTGTCAATAACACGTAACGCTGTTTTATGTAATTTAACTACAAAGTATTTTATAATTGTACTCCAATTGCAATTACGAAATACATTGTAATTTAATTCAACGAAGATCTGAATTATAAATTACAATATGACTGAATTACAATGTAATTCAATTACTATGTAATTATAATTCCCGGAGTAATTCAATTGTAATTCTGCACAACTCTGGCTGAGACTGACACATCGATGCTCCTAAATTCTTTGTAAAAAACCTTGTGTCAAATGTCACCTACCCATTCTTACCGTAACTCCAGCAAATTCACAATATGTGAGACGGTAGAAATTCCCCGGGTCGAAAATAAACCAGCAATTTTCAAGCCAACAATCGAATTCTTTTCTCCGCCCTTTGCCTGATTTTCTGCAATTATCTTCCGCTCGAAATCTGCCTGCATCCCGCCACATTTTTTCGCGATGCGGAATTCCCTGGAAGCGCGCGGGCTTCCAGAATTTCTCGTTTCATTTCGCGTAACAAACGGACGGCAGAATCGCAACGAAATTAGTTGGCTTTGACTCGGGGGAGATACAACGTGGCTTCAAGCTCGGAGGAACTAGGGCGCGTTCTCTAAAAGAGAGAAAAGGGAGAGAGAGAGAGAGAGAGAGAGAGAGAGAGAGAGAGAGAGAGAAACAGCGACACGGGAGACGCGTAAGAATGCATAGAAAGCGAGGGATAATCGCGAAGTTAATTGAAAATCAAAATCAGAGCAGGGATATCCAATCGCGTTCCGTTGGCGAGCACGTGAGATTTTTTTGCCAGCTATCTCGTCGTATTTGTTGCTCCCGACCGTGCTAATTGCTCGATACGATCGCGTTAAATAATATTCGCAACATTTCGCGCGAGACGTTCGATCATCCGAGACACAATGACGAAACCAGGTACAGTAGATTGATGCCGTTTCGTGTTAGCAGACGCGCGTCATACGGTGTACTTGTTCTGTTAATAAAATTGATATTTACATTGCTGCGAGCGCCGTGCGACAAGCACTATAAATGTTTACCGTTTTGTAGTATCGTTCAGATGCGATCCACGTAGCTCGGACGTAGTCACGCGGAAACGCCCGGAGCACAGAACGCGTTAAATATCAAAGCAAAGTACAAATATTGTTGGCGAAACATCACGTGAACGCCGCTCATTCTTTGCACGAGTCCAGTTTTTCTTCGATGTTCGTGCGATTAGCCTGCGAATCTCGACGTCTTCCGCTCTTCGGAATTCAATTAACCCTTAGCACTGGAATGGCGACTGTAAGGCGCCAGTAAAAATTGCTGTATCATTATTCAAAATATTTTCTACCCTATTAAACTTCTTTGTATTTAATAAATTACTAAACACTTCAGTGTTGTACGAGTAAATTGCATAATTTTCATATGTACAACATGAAAATATACATATAGAAGGGAAATATTCTAGGTCGGAAGAAATGTTTCGTTTTGGAGTTAAAATAGCTTCGAGTGGAAAGGGTTAAGTCAACGTATGAATGACTGTTACGTTGCACTAATATTTCGTAATCATGGCAAACACTATAAAAATCGCTTAGGTGAAACTTCTATTTCAGTTTCCCCCCTTAACGATTGTAATTAAACCCGTCTATGTATTCGCACAGTGCCAATATTAGACTTTGCATTTTATGTATTTTATTTTCATCTCGGTCAAATTTCTGGAGGTAAACAAATGTTCTGTGTACACATCTTCTGCTTCGTGCTGTTGCTTCGGGCAATTTTTACGTTGTTCCAAGATCTGCGGCTTACTGATTATTTTTTAAAGGAATTCTGCGATGTACTTTTCGCCAACTTCAAGGATCTCGGAGAATTTCTTGTCACAAAGCTAGTAGGCATAAAAATTTGAAACTTTGTGGCTCTATTTACCACTCTGTGGAGAACACGACAAAATATTTTCGAGATATAATATTAACTTTGCGTAAAGGTATGGTTGTTCAAGCTTCGGAAAGAGCGTAGGAGGATTGCTGGTCTTAAAAATTTGTTCAAAGCCGTCGCACTGGACTGCGCAACGGATTATCTTTCCAGGACGCAAGAGTGCAAGAAAATGCAAGATAAAAATTTGTTTAAAGCCGAGGCAAGTGGCCTGCGCAAGGAGTTAACGACTCGAATCGAGGAACACCTGCGCCTCGTTCGCGATCGGATAATACAGAGTGATAGGGGTGCGGGTATCGGGAAAGCTCGCGATTCGCTTGTTATCAGCTGACAGTGCCAGTATTCCCCGGCGGGTAATCGGACCCGAGAACCGGCGGAACGTAACGATGCGTGGCTCGTTTCAAAATACGAACGAGTTCCCCCGAAGGAGTGACATTACGTTCTGGTAAGAGAATCTACACGAACACACGACACCTTCGATCCACATTCGAATTATCCATATATTCAACATGCAACATACAGAAATATCCTCGTTAGAAAGTGTCAAGAATTATCGGCATTGACAAATTCTAATAAAAATTTGTCTCCACTAATTGCGAGATGCAGGAGTTTGTGCATCGATCATTTAAATGAGCTGGAAATAATACAACCGAACTTTTCATTTCTTTAACACTTTGACTGCCGAACTAGAAACCTGAAAAATTCCATAAAATCAAAGTAAGTTATTTAATGAGATAAAAATTGGAAAAAATTAAATGAATGATATTGAGTAGTCCTCCAACTTTCTTACATTTTACTGATCCTAATCCAATTTGGTACCTGAACAAACAATTCTGTCACCCACATACGGGTGACATGGCAGTTAACGTGTTAAACATGTTTACTGATTTGTACCTGATCTATTCATTTTTTAAATAAATGCATAAAATCAGTCATATGTGGGTGACACAAATCTTCGTCAATCTTTAACAATTAATTTTGTTCACAATACAGTTGCTTGGACCGAACTTTATTTGGATTAGCATGATCTGAAAGAGTTCATAGTTCCTACGATGATCTCTAGCTGTGCACTTTTTATTGCAATGCTTACTTTGATCTTATGGGATTTTTGAGAGGCGATTCTCCGGCAGCCGACGTGTAAATAATCCAAAAAAGGAAATTACATTCACTACGACTCTGTTAAACATTGAGCATCGAAAACAGAAATACAAATGCATGCACGTGTAGTTCTGTAATTCTTGCAGCAATTAGCAAGTTCGTCAGAAAACTTACAGTTAAATTCTCGCTATAGCACGATAACAGTACAAAGCGTGTTCGTCAAGCTTTGTATAAGTGTTCTCGGCTTGGAAATTGCTGCAGTTTCGAAAAAGTCGACGTCCGCGTGCGAAAACCGCTGTTTCACGTGTGTCGAGAAGATAAAAAGTTGCGGAAATCGCGAGCGAAACCCGCGACGAAGCAGAAGTTCGCGTCTTCAATTAAGGATCGTAACTGGGTCAAAGATAAAAACAACAAGGCACGAGATTACGGTGTTGTTCAAGTTCCCCCGCGTTATCGAGCGCCGCATCTTCGCCTGGCCAATGAAAAACAACAAAATTCATAGTTACGCTATTCAATGGTTACGCGGCATTTGTATTCTCTGGTTGTATTGATACTGTGCGTTCGACGCGGTTTCCGCTAACTAGCTTGCGGATTCCATTAGCGGAAGCTGTCTAACAACTGCGGGACACATTTCTGTTCAACTTTTTACCGAACAATGTAGAGGAATCCCAAGGTGCACTGACAATTTCGATAATTCGGTTGGCAATGGGAATCATCGAGGAAGGTGTGTGAATAGTCATTTAACACATTGAGTCAGGGACCAAAAATAACAGTTATTCTAAAATTTTCTACGATAAAAATCATTAGTAAAAAGTAGATTATAATTCAAATTTAAGATAATCTACACAAAATATAAAGAACAAAATGATTAAAAAAATATCGATTTTTACACTTTTTGGTTACAAATCACGGTTATTAGTGTCCAAAAATTGGATCCTCCTCGATAACTGTTATCGATGAAGAAAAACGATGAAACGATGAAGCAAAAAGAAATCGAAACCATTTTTCTTCATCGATAACAGTTATCGAGGAGGAATCAATATTTTGGACACTAATAACTGTTATTTGTAACCAAAAAGTATAAAAACCGATATTTTTTAATCATTTTGTTCTTCGAATTTTTTTCTTTATATTTTGTGCAGATCATTTTGGTTGTAACAGTTATGGTCCCTGCTTTGAGTGTCTAACCAGCAGTAGGTACATCGAAGAAGAGACTTTTAGGTAGAAACGAACGAATTTTGGAAAGTCCAGTCTCCAGTCTCAGTCTCAGATAATTTCTCGAAAGAGGAGGCCTGAAATCATCCAATAGTGGCAACGTCGTCCAAGCGTCGTCACTGGACTGCGAATCTTTATGCAAAATAAAGATGTTCTGCATCGATTGCGAGGAATAGGAGCCTGCCTGCCTGCCTGCAATTTTGAAATCAATTCATAAAATCCGCAGTCTAGTCAACGCTACAAATTGAATCTCGTGGTGTGCGTAACCACCATAATCGACGAGACAATTAAATATCCTTTTCCCAATAGTAAATTAACGATCGCAAAGTCCTAGGAAAAGCAACTGGCGTTCAGAAATTTGCGCTGGTTCGTGAGCATTTCTCAAATTGGATCGCACCCGTCGTTGCCGCCAGTTTTTGCCATTGTGAACGAAGAGATAGCCGCGTTTCATAAGGTGAAAAATGGTTTCTAGAATGAAACGGCTCGTCGAAAGAGGAATTTCGAAAGCGTGGCAGTCGATGGCGGACCTTGAGGATCCCTCCGACCGTTACCAGGGACAGCTGTCCGCGTGCAACGTGGTGCAACGCGGTGCACCGGCTCGGCCGACGATCCACGGAAAGCCAGGCAACAAATGAACGAAAGAACGAGCCGCAGGGAGAAAGAGAGAGAGAGAGAGAGAGAGAGAGAGGAGGAAGGAGGGTGAGAGAGAGAGGAGAGAGTAGGGGAGGGGGGAGACGCGCAGGTGTCACGATCGAGACGAGTCTGCGGCACACGCTGCAGCCAGGAGTTGCACTTTGTGCGTTGCACTTCTACTGTCTCCGTCTTGCTTGACGCTCTTAATGCTTCTGTTCATTCTCCTCGCCTCTCTTTTTCTCTCTCTCTCTCTCCGCCTTTTTCTACTGTCTACTGTGTACCCCCTCTGCCCCTGGTTCTAGAGCTGCTTCCTACGCCGCATGAAGCCCCGTTCACACGGTACCTCGACCTCCTCCAGAGGTTTCTTCTTCCTCGAGACATCCTTCTGAACAACTGCCACCGGGTCAGGGATGAAAAGAACGCTTTTACGAGCCTCACCTCCAGCACAACTACCGGCGATTGTTTCTTAACCCCGCTCGTTACTCTTGCCGGGTGCAAGGACATCGATGGCGACTTAGGGCGCGAGGGGTCTTTTACGTCAATTTAGTCGTCCCGACGCGTTGTCGATTTTTACCCTAACACCGGATGCTTTTGATGAAAATTATCAAATCAATTACGTTCCTGCCCGATTCCGTGTTAGAATACAACAAGGAGTCGGAGTACTGTGCACTATTCTACACATTTCTTATTGATGCTCTTTCAAGGCCTGGACAACAACAAGGTTTGCGAACAGCAAAGTCTACTGCGAATGAAAATATCTACATAATGCTAAGTTAGCGATCAAACAACACTGTTGAGGAGACAGAGGTTGCCTGTGGAGGCCGGGTACTGGAGTTACAGTTTATTTCGTGTCAGAAAATGATTCGCTCTTCTCCGATTTTTTCCCATCATTTTTCTAGCCAGGAATAGTGGGTTTACATTTTCTTCGAATTTATAGAGATCTTATCAATAAGATGTGTGAGCTACCCAAAAATCAGCCGCTGTTCCAGAAAAGATTTTCAGCATCCTCCTTTCTATGGCTTCTCGGCGTCGAACTTTTGAACGCTAGTGTACGGAATAGGTTCTAATAGGTTGATAGGTTAAAGACTTTGGGGACGATAGGTCGATCGATCCGGACGAAACTGGCTCCGGTTTCGAGGGATCGTTGACATACAGCTCGGATGTGCTCGGGGCTAAATCGGATAGGAAATAGCTCGCGAATACGATTGATCGCGGAGTCGAATCCGATATATGCGGCAGAGAGCTCGAGCCTGCGAAGAATGGGGGGTTCCTTAAATCGAATAATCGGCCGAAAACCCGTGGGAAAGAAGTACGAAATGAAGATCGATGACGCCGATTCAGCGCTATAAATTCCTACGCGAATTTGGATCTCTTTGAACAGCAGAGAATCTCTGGAATCAGGGGCAAGCATGATTCATTGCAAATTGGAAATTAGGGGAAATGAGAAGTTTGCGAGAATGTCTTCCACGTGATTATGTGGCACATTTGATTCTGTAACAACATAATTATCTGTGCGGATTTCGAATCTGTTCTCCTGAAACTTCGCAGAGATTCCAATCTCTTTAAAGAATGTTCATTGAAAACTGGGAATAGAAGGTAATGAAAACTTTCCAAGAATGTATTCTATGTATTTACATAGCACACTCGATGGTCTAACGTTACAATTATCTGCGCTAATTTTGGTGTCTGTTCTCTTGAAACTTTGCAGAGTAGAGATTCCAATCTGTGTTTGAAGTTTGATTAATTGAAAATCGGGAAATGAGAACTTTGCAAGAATGTCTTCTACGTGATTATATGGCACGTTTGATAGTGTAACAATATAATTGTCTACGTGAATTTGGATCTGTTTGAAACCTTGCGAATCATAGAGATTGGATTCGGTTTTGAAGTGTGCTCACTGAAAACTGGGAATCGAGGGAAATGAGAACTTTGCGCGAACGTCTTCTATATATTTAGGTTTGATTGTGTAGAGTGTAATAAAACAATGCTCGTAGAGAAATTTCATAAAATTTTTATGACGCGAGCGAGTCTGCAGTATTCAGTTTACGTTGTACCGTAGAACCTCCAGCATCCTGTGGCCATTATGACACTAATACGGACACAGTGTTCAGCAACTCGTATTAAATACCGTGATTTGCCAGTGAAAAATACAGAGCTCGTAAATGTTGAAGAGACGTTAAATTTATTTTCCGTCACATATTTTGAAATTGGTTTTCATCTTACTTCTCTAATAACCGCTACGAGCGAAACACCGACTAACAATTGTTTTTATCATTTCCGGTATGAAAACTGTGTGTACAGAAGGATCGCGTCTCTATTAAAAAGTCAATATTAACCCGTAAAAAAGAGAAACCGGAAGTTCCATCGCGATAGGATAGTGTTTCGTTGATACACGAACAAAAAATAAAAGTGAAGCTCGATAATCTAATTCTCACGTGGCGAGCACTGGCAGATAACAGTACACGATTCATTCGCGACCTGTGTGCACAACTGAATGGAGAACGGACGTGTTATAGCGTTGCCAGCTTCGAGTCGATGATCACCTTGTGGACTTCGCTATGCAGATAATGGCGAGGCCTGGAATGCAAAAATTTCGAACAACGACCATCCATTGAAAAAAAAAATATACCGGAGACAATGCACACAAGATTTAATCAACGGGCGGGTTAATCAATCCAGTATCGAAAGATTCTATTTCCCGATTCGGTCGATTCGTTAGCACAATAGCCGGAAACACCAGATGGATAGAAACGAGACCGCTTCGTGCATTTCAGTTTATCATTATTCAAATCATGGTGGTGCTTTTTGTAGGAATTGACTGGTCCAAAACCTGAGACAGTGGGATCAATATTTTAGGTACCTTAAAATTTTAAATAACGATACATCTTGGTTCGTGATTGAAGTTGCTATTGCTGTGGAAGAATTCGACTGTAGATCGGTAAATAATGTGTTGATACTGTTGTAAACTCATTCTTATCATAAACTCATACAGTCCACAGTTTAATAAATCATAAATGAATTTCTACGGGTTCGTCTATGTGTCTAGTAAGTATTGCACGCAGCGTGCGACAATCAAAGAGGTTCGCAAAAGTGAAATTCGCGCACACGGTGCAAAATCAATGGCCGGAGGCGTCCGAGTTTTTACATGAAAGATGAAAGGAGCATTCGCCCGAGGATTCCCGTGCGATTCGATTTCTGTTCGTTGCGTCTCCAGGAAGGAAACAGGAATCGTCGAATGATAGGACATTGAACGGTCTCCAGCCCCGGGGGCGTTCTGAAAGAGATGCCAGAGGAACACGTGTTGGCGAAGCCCCAGAACCGTCTTTCGCACCGAATCCTTAGGATCTCATAGTTCAATGCGCCATCGCATCGGCCCCGGACGCCGCGATTCGCGTGGAAACTCGCTCGAGCGTGGACGAGATCTCCGTCCTCGTCGAGCTCGACCGAAAAATGATGGGTGTTATTGGCCATGAACGATCGCGTCTTCTCAGCGATTCAACACGTCCAACCACCGCTGCATGATCCCAACTTCACGCCCGATACCAAAAATTTATTATCCCCCGATTCTCTTTGCGCGACGTCAGCGTTTGCCTGAACCCTTTTCGATTCGTTCTATTCCCACGGTTTCAACTGTGGATCGAGTCTAATCTGCTCTTAGTTTGAATTACGCTTTAATTGTAATTGTAGAATTTATGGATTTTCGGGCATCCAAAATCCCCCTCCCCTTTTTTCGTTTGTTCGATTTTTATCGTAATGTATGCTCGAATGGAGAAATTTATTTAGTGATATCCAATGGAGAAGCTATTCCCGAATAAAAAATCACCGGTGTTGCTGGTTTTAGTGTTAATGTATTATTTTCGATTTACTAGAATTATTAGACTTCTGTTTCTTCCAACGAGATAAAGAAAATTTTTATTTTGCATAAAAATCCGTCTATAGCACCGAGCAATACAGTCGGAAAACTAAACATGTAGAAGCAGCAAAGAAACGAATATAGCAAGCAATGCCAAATTCGCACAGCGGTCGCGGAAAGCTTCATTGCGCCTAAATATTTAACGTTTTTGCGACGATAAGATAAATCGTTCCATTCCGACCGGTCCCAGCCCGTTTCACGAACTCCCTCGATATTACTCCGATTTATTTATTTAACGAAGAAATCCCTGCTTTCGTTGAGCCGCGGCACGATCCAGATCTTCGGGCGTATTTCATCTTGATTTACGATCAAGCTGTTATCGCTCCGCGAGAGGACTCAATTGCTCCGATTCGTAAAAACAAATGGGAGAACGGAAGGTGACTGAAGATTCTCGATATTTTCCATCGAATTCCGGCGCGTTTATTCGAGATTGTTTGATCAAATTTCCACTGTCGAGCAACAATTAAAACAGGTTCACTGCGTTGGTCATATATGACAGCAGAGACGGTATCCTTTGATTGGGTAGAACGAATTAATTCGCATCGTGAAATATTGCACACTAATTTTTCGATTGCGGATCATAATGCAAAATAAAAGTTGCTTGCATTAATTGTGAGACATAGGAATCAAATAGAAATTTATTTTTCTGTTTGGAGATTTTATCAAGTTGTAAGGAATGGATTGATATTTTTTAATTCTTTTCATCTTCCTACCGTTTGAAGTTTTACACCCATTTCTGCCGTAAATGCGTAAAATCCGCAATTTTTATTAGGACTTGTAGCACACGGGAAAATTGGAGAAATAATCGCTTTGATCAATTCGAATTTTTCAGCTTCAGTTTCCCTAACCAAATTACTTGAACTTGGAAGTTGTCGAATTTTTGGAGTTGCGATTTTGCAGTCGACCTGTTGAATGAACTTGAAGTCTATATCAAACGAACATGAAGTCTACTTGAAATGAACATGAAGTCTCTGACAAGCGAACACGAAGTCTATATTAAGCGAACGTAGAGCCTACATGTATTAAGCGAATACGAAGTCTACATCTACGCATAACACTACGAGCATCGTGACCAGCGAGTGATATTTCATTAGCATGAGTGTGTTCGATTGGATCAAGAGGTCCGGACGATACGTTTCCACGGTAACGAACTTAAAAATTTTGTTTAACATCATCCGGTTTAAATCGCGTTTGCCGGCCGGACTACGATAACGAGATTTACGAGAAAGACGAGCACGGACTTTTTGTTTAAGGATGTAATCTCATTGATGACGAAGCACCTGCTGGAATGCCGCCGTGACCGTCCGTATTCGATATAATCAGCGAGTCAAAATCGCAGACGATGTATGTACATATTGTGGCTCCGAAAACCATTTGAACACCGAATTCCTGATTTTCAACAAATTTCAGCAAAAAGGAAGATATAAAAGAGAATAAAGAGAGTGATGGATAACGAAAGTAGAAGCTTCAAGCTTTAAAACAAGTCTGGTCTGATTACCATACGATTTTTTTTTCACAAAATTGTAACAGTTTAAACACGTGTGATACTTGAAACTTATAGAGACCGTGTGCAGAGTTATCGAACAACGCGCTGTGGTCTGAGAACGCGATTTGACGGGCCAAAAATCAATTTTTGAAAAACTTTTTTGCTATACAATAACGATACACTTAAAACCTTCAAAATACAAAATATTATTCATTTCAGACAATTGTGGAACCGAGGGTGACGTTTCGAATAAAAAATTCTGAAATTGGAGGTGAAACTAATTGTTCTAAGAACTCATTACAGAACATGATATAACACATTTTAATGAATGTTTTATATATATTAATAGGCGTACTTTAATACTACAATGATATAATTTTATCTATATAGTTAAATAATTATAAAATAAATAATATAATCATGTCATGCGTATTACTTATATTAGCTACACTGAATAACTAAAATATATCGCGTTACAAAATGTCGATATGTTACATAATTATATAATATTATTGGTGTCAGATTCATTATCAGTGGGCTGCGGACCATGATACATTTACGGTTTCTGAAAAATTTCAAAAAATGTTATAATATAAAATTCCACAGAATTTAGTACGATTTTTATTCATTCCAAATCTACAATGGCTATACCACTAAAAATTAGATATTATTTGTTTCCACTTCTCTGAAATTTGCCTACAAAAATTGAAAATTGCATAAACATCCGCAGTCTTCTCGTTTGCAAGAATAAAAATCTCGAAAGTGACCACTTAACTAAATCTGAATTTTCATTATCAGTGACCTCAAGAACACTTGATCACCAACTTTTAGAAAGTTCCAATGACATTTTGATTTTTGGCCAGTAAAATCGCGTTCTCGGACCACTGTGGCATCGAGAAAAAATTTCGACTGTTAGATGCACGTTTCGAGAATCGACGAGGGAATTCCGCGAACGTCGGCTGAAACTAGTCCGCGAATAGTTGAGGATCCGCGAACTCCGGTCTACGATGGCGCTGTTTTGCCTCGGGGTTAATTGGCGGAGGTTAGAAGACGCCTGGGTTAAGCAATTTGCGACAAAGTCGCGCGGAAGTTCGTCCATCGAGGAGACACCGTCGACGTCTGTACGCATGTAGAACAGAACGATGCAAGTTACCAGGAGCCACGTGCATCGGATCAAAATGGCAAACGCGTATTGCGGAACGTTCCTGGATTGGGCGGGTTCGCTAACGTGCGCTCGGCTAATTAACCCGATCCAATTAGCAGGACTGGTAACCGATTTATGCTAAAGCAATTAGTCGTTGATACCCGGCATTCTACACGATACGAACGTGTAGATACACAACTTCTTGGTGACGACGCCGTGCGGACTTCCATAATCTCGCACTTGAAGAATCAACGAGCGTTCAATTGAACCTTGAGCCCTCGAGCAAGCGCTCGGGTACAATGTATGGGAACTGCGTTTCTTAGAATCCCTAGACTTTGTTCCGAGATTAATCGAACGGGTTGTCGAAGACTATTAAACGCCATGGAAAAACTGCTCGGACCAGTGTCCCATGCGAGTGGCGATGATGCTCGCAAGAAATCGGTGGGAAACCATGCCACTTAGAATTCGATGGGATCTGAAATCTTCCTTGAATCGTGTGCTGTCCTCGAAACACTGGAGTCCTCTAATCTTCCACTAAATGATTCTGTAGAGTCTAGAACAATTTAGATAGCGTTTCTTTCAATCACAATTGCATCCAGCCCTTTCTTTGGCCTGCACCTTCATCGAGACTCAAAGATTAGGGTACTAGAAGTAAGTGCAGTAAGCGCCTCGATGTAAGCGCATTATTGGTCCCAATATATGTACGCACCAACTTCCATACACAAGTAAATGTTCGTTTAAGCACAAATTCAGACGTTCACGTAAATCCACGAGTTTCTGAATAGATCTGGAGAATTTCGGGCTCAAATGTTTTCTTGCGCGTCGATGGCTCCATCTGTTAATTAAGAATTCACTGTTCTATGAAATTGTACGAAATCTTGAGTTTTATAGTTTCTTCGGAACTCTCTGGAGCTTTCTGCAGGTACACGAAGATCCGCAGTCTAATGATAGCCGCGCTACTTTTGTTAGTTCGGAAGTTCGTAGAGGAAAAATCGATTCCTCCATCCGAACTCGACCTATCCAATTTCCAACCGTCCGTCAGACGCGGTCGAACTAACAACTGGCTTCGTTTTATCGCCTCTCCTCTATGAGAACGCTTTCCCGTTTATGATCGGACAAATAAAATACTGGGAGCAGGCGTGATATGTTATGTAGGTCCGGACCGTCTTTCAAAAGTTAAATGACAGCCGAGAGGTGTTCCTTCGGGCGGTCGATCACTGCGCTGGATATCAACACCGGATTGTTAACTTTCCCCAAACATTGCAACCAAAATTTTCCCATTAATTTTTCGCACTAACCCTGTTATTTTCTTCTGATCTTCTTTGGCGTTAATTTGATAGTGAGTCCAGCGGAAGTCACGAAGATCTTTCTTGAATGATTAATAGAAATCGATTAAGCAGATTAAATGAAACTGTATTTCATCATTTAATAGTTTGAATAAATTGAAAATATTATAACGATACTGTTAAATTCTTTTGATACCTACGCCGCTCTGTATTTTACTTATGCATTTTTCTCCATAAATGCATAAAATCCGCGGTCTAATGATTAATATCTGTATATTTGTGAATTTAATTGAAAGAAATCTGGTTTTTAACTCGCGTGGATGCAAGCTGTTGTTGTATATTAAAGTTGTATATTTCATCAAGGAAAATTACAATTAGAAGCAGAGGTCTATTTTCGATTAAATTAGGGCTGAAATTTATATTTTTCGAAGTGTTACCATCTCTTTTATGGCACACAAAGGGTTGAATAACGCGAGCATACTCGAATGACGAGCACGAGGGACAGAAAAGCATCGAAGAAAGTTCGGACAAACATGTGCCACGCGCGACCTTGTTTTTGCACTCTGAATAAGGTGCACATCTGTTCGCGTCTATACGACTTGCTCGAAATGATTACCTTTGGTTCGAAGGAAAACAGAATTTTTCTAAAGATAGAAAGAGAATGAGGAAAAGAAAGCGCACCTTTCTGCACCTTCCACAAATCGACGAAACAAACAACAATCATCCAATTTACCCACAAACGCTAACAAACTAATCAAGAAACGTTGAATGCAACTTGCATACATAGGGTGCAGCGGATAAATAGAGCAACAGGCTTAACCGCGTCGCGACGCGTCTAGACGCCGAGCAGCCGTCGCCGGGGCACGCAAATTGCGTCTAATTAACACTCGTGTCTCCTCCTTGTGCAGCACCGCGAAATTTGATCGCAACCGAAGCCCAAGTTCGATCTCACGGTGTCTGCGAAGGTGGCGAAGAAACCGTTCAACCTCTTTCCCCAGTTCCTCCAGCTGACCGGGGAATTTCGTGCATTACCGAGTTGGCCTAGTTCCGCGATAATTCAAAACCAAAATTTTGCTTTCTCGATAGAATTGCAAGTCGAATATGCATTACTTAAAACAATACAAAATAGTGCTCTTACTTAGGACTGCCATCTGCAAAAATTCTGGACGATTTCAATGGACTATGATCACAACGGATCTTTATGCAAACTAAACATTATCTGCACAAATGATAAAGAACTGAAATAAATTTAATAAGTTAGAAAGATTATATTGATATTCTCAAATTTATTTAATTTTCATACTATTTTAAAAGTTACTTATACACATTTATCATAAACGCATAAAATCCGGAGTCTAGTGATCAGAATGAGAAAATGAAAATTAAATATGGTTGTGTACAATAAAAGCAAGGACCTTACTGTTCAACCAAATTTTTCATGAAGTTAACGTATACTCTGTAATAATGTATACTTTTCAAAAATTCAAAAATTAAATATTCACATTTCTCTGGTGGGTGAACAACGAAGTATAAAATACATCACGGTCCGAAGAATACAAATCATCATTCTCAAAAACGGAAGAATGCTTCCAGCTCGAGTATGGTGTTTCGTATTCGACTTCTGTATCCAAAATCTACCAGCTGATCTAGCACTGCACTTTAAACCCGGTTTCCTGCACACCAGATTATTCTAATTTATTCTCCCCTGGCCGCCGATCGAGGAAATGTTATCTTACACAGCATTTCCATTAAAAAATCTAGAATCCTTCCGCATCGGACAAGTCTCATCTCCTAATAGACAATCCACGTAGTCGCAATTTGCTACGCGAGAGGCTAACGCAACTTCCTGAACAGCTTACAAGGATAAAAAAGGCTAATGCTTCGGATTCCTCGCATTTCAGCTGCGGCGCGCACAATGCATCCGCGGGGCGAGCTGCAGTGGGAACGTGCATCGGCTGAAGTATGGCCTGGAATAAACTTCCCATGGAAACGGAAGATGCAGCGAAAACGCGGAGAACTCGAAGAAGCTCTAGGACGAGAGCGATGTGTTGTGTTGGCCCGTGCGTCTCGGCCCGAGGAACGCGGAGAAAGTGTGGGATTGAGTCACTCGGTGTTGCCAGGTGGATAATCGATGGCCGGAGGAGGTGCACGCCGTGCATGATGCGGGGGCGGGTGCATCCGAGCAGAAATTGGATTTGCAAACGGACCGGACACGCGTCCTCCTCGAACGTTTTCACCGGAGAACGTTGCACTTGATGCGATTTTCTCGTAATACCCTGTGCTGACATCCAATCGCAAAGAATGGCACACATATTATACGCAACAGCTCTTACTCTTCAAATGGCAATCGTTCAACTTGAACACAGTTTAGCGATGTGGCCTACGATTCAAACAAATTGAACTTGCTCCGATGTGTGAAGAAACACATCGAATTTATTTATATAAATTCAACACTCGATTCACCTATATAAATTCACTATCTACATCAATTCTACGCTGAATTTATCGATATACATTCAACATCGAATTCAACACTGAATTCATCTATCAAAATTCAATATCTATATAGTTTCAACATTGAATTCCAGACTGAATCTGTCCATATAAATCCAACACTAAATCCATCTGTATAAATTCAGCATTTAATTGATCAATATAAATTAAAACTCGAATTCAACACTGAATTTATCTACATAAATTCTACACTGAATTCAACATTATATAGATGTATTATAATGAATGCTTGAATAAAGAAATCTATTACTTGCCACGAACGCATTTCTCTAATCTCGATAATCGTCGAATAAGAAACTGGTCGTTTGAAAGTGGTAAGTTTAGTGTGAAAACAAGCGATGGAAATCGCACCTAGTATAACCGCAGCCTAACGTCGTTTTAATTACCTGTCCTCCTATCAACAGATCGCCTCGTAGCTGGTCGGGCTTCGCGAGGTTCGATTTATCGATCCTCGGCCTCCTTCGACGACGTTTTTCCCGAGATGTCGATTTCAATGTCACGCAAATAAATTTTTTTTTGTTGACTAACAAATACAACGTTCAATGGAGAAATTTATCTACGTTCTAATCCTGTAGCAGCCAGTTTAAACGATTAGGTATTTGCATTTGAATCGCGAAGAAACTCATTTTTGTTGACTAACAAACAAAACCTTGAAGAGATTTATACCTTGTTTCGAACGTTCCAGCAGTTAGTTTAAATGATTAGCTGTTTACGTGTGGTTCGATAAGAGGATCAACGTTGATGTCGAGACTGCAAAAATATGTAAAAGAGTATTAAGACATAAAGATTAGAATGGATCCGCAATGGCTAGCGCGAGAGATCGCCGAAAGCGTTCGTTCCTTAAAATTGTTCGCAATAATTTCATGCTTACGCAGACTCGACGAGAAGCATAATATTAAACCTGGTCCTCGATCTCCTGCAAAAGCATCTTTACGAGTTCAACAATTGTAAAATAAAAAGCTGGAAAGTCATTTCAACCAGTCCGGTGGTTTGCGCGCTCGATATGAACGTTCTCTCGCATGTAACAATTTCGCGACACTAGTCCTAAGATTCGCAATCTCGAGATCAATGCACGAAATTGAAGATAAAAGTAGAAGAAAAACGACAGAGACTCGGCCGAGGAGATCTAGCGGGGCAGGAGTGTACCGTTCTTAAACCTAATCAAGGGAGGGATCACGGTGTCGAGCAAAAAAGAACTGGTTAATTGCAGCGGCAGAAAGCCGGCGCCTTGATTAACGGAATAATTAGCCTCGAAACGACGGTAATGCAAAAATGAGAGAGTAGAAAATTTACAGGCGGAACAGGCTAATAATTACGAGCAACGCGATCGTCCTATCTGCATTTTTAATTGAACCCGCCGAACGTAGAAAACTTTCGTTGCGCCGTGATTTGCCCGCAATAATGAATCCCTCTCTAATTATTGTTACTTTTTTTAATTCCCCCTTTCGGCCAAACGAAGCCGATGATTCAGGCAAGCTTCGACCAAACGCGAACGCTTAGGAGAGAGAGAGAGAGAATGAGAGAACGAGAGAGATACTTTAGTTACACGTCGCCAGCTCCGTTAATCGCGACACGTGTTTTCCAATGCTTTAATGACGTTGTTATTGTCCTGCAAGATAAAAGCCGACGAACAGGGAAAGAAGGGCTGCGTCATCGATTTATCTTCTCCCCTACTTCTTTACCAATGCTATGCTCTTTTTCACGGAGCCTCGACTTTGACTTAGTCCGCAAATGAAGGCTGCTATCGCCGATGTTCTCTTGATTTTACAGCTATTCAGTAATTCATCAATTTAGTGTCTTTTAACTTCAATCTACCCCCTTTAATTTTATTTTGTATTTATAAAATATGTTCCATTTAAAGCAATCCTATCTTTTAATTATTCTATATGTCTTTCACAGACTGTCTTAAACATTTCAACAGAGAATGTTTCCAGGATTATTTTGTTACAACAGTAACTATTGTCCTGCTCATTTATTCAGTGATTTACTTATTCACTTATGTCCAACTGTATACGATGAATAAAACATCTAGTTAGTTGCTCGGTTTTCCTCGATATCTTCAAATAAAAATGTTACAATCAGAATATTCTCTGTGTTTGTCCTAAATCCTAGACCATCCGCTCTACAAAGACAATTAAGTAATTGAATTTTTGTACGACGAGACATATAGTAGTTAATTTGAATATAAAGAAGACTGGCTTTCGTTCAATATTTACAACCTCGAAAATTTCATGATCTGAGAAATTCATTAAACACTGAACCTACCACTGCCAGTCAAATGATGGGTTTCATATTTTTTACTGTACACTTGTTGAAATTGTAAAGTTGTTTCCTGGAATAAACTTCTTTATTCAATTGTAATAAAAATTGCACAAAATCTGAATAGATACTGCTTCGTCGTTTTCTTAAGGTAAACCACTTGAATCGCTTTCAGTGCTTGGTAGTAGTGTTCATTCTCGAGAATTTCTCGAGAAAAATTACAGTATTTCTCGAGAAATTTAAATTTGGGAAAATTCTTATGAATCTCATTTATTTTATAACATATAAATTCTAAATTCTCTTAAATTCTTATTTAAAACTTTAGAAAAACTGAATACTGAATTGAGTAATGAGTTTCTTGTTGTTATTAAAGAAGAAATATCTAAAAGAAGAGACAAGATTGTTGTATCCCTTATAAAATATCTGCATAATCCAGAACCTCTGCAAAAAGATTCAGAAGAGAAATTTTTTTATTTAACTAAGTCTAAGCAGACTTTATGGAAAATATAACAATGATTCTTATGAAAATAGCGAAAAACTTTCAGATTCTCAGAATGCGGAACTATCACTGGAAAAACAGTTAGAATTAGAAATTGCAGATAGCCTTCAAGAATTTAGTGTCAAGAGTTTAGCGGCAGAAGAAAATAAATTCCGGACTCTAACAAAGGAATTCCAAATTTTTGAGTCCATTGAAAAAAGGACATTCAATCTTCAGCAACTTTTGGATGTTCTGTATACGATAAAGCCAACATCCACACAAAACGAAAGAAATTTTTCTACGGCTACAGATTTTGTTACAAAAAAAAAAAAAAAGAAGTAGATTGTCTGATTCTACATTAGACGCATCATGCTTCTTAAGAAGTCATTTCAAAACGAAAGCGTAATGTTTCACTTTATAAAAGTTTGGTAAAAGTTTCCCAATATTTTTTTATGTTATTAAAAATTCTCGAGAATTCTCAAGAAATATAGTCTTGGATTTAGAATAGATTTGGAATTAGAAATGAAAAATGTCGAGAAATCAGGAACACTACTTGGTAGGATTAATTTTAGTAAAATAGAAATTGAGGAGCTAAGATGAGTGTCACTTAAATCGTTAAAAATCGGGTCGAAACGAGAGTTCGAAATCGAACGTCAGTCTTTCCGCAACGATTTACTCGTCGAGAACGTTCCAAGCAGCGGTGCGATTTTCCCGGTGTTTTTCCGGCGGCTCACATAATTCTCCCGTCGAGTTAATTAACGAAAAAGCACGCTACAAGATTGTTAGAACACCGAGCGGCGGGGTTAGAGTAACGACCCGAGATTATGGGCCACTTCCCCGTGAAAAATTGTACGCGCGTGACAGAGAAAGGCAATCGTCCTGAAATTTACGAGAACCACGGATGATTTCCTCGCATTTTCGTGGATCAAGGACTCTCGTCCGAGCGGCTCTGCCGAGCGCCTCCTAGAAACGTGGCGGCGACGAGCAAAACGAACGAGTGACCTGGATATAGGCTCATGTGTGAAAGATGCTCGTCCTATAAATAGGTAATGAAACTATTCATTAAAGAAGATAGAATGTTCGGCTACACCTGCACGCCCCGGCAACGAGCTCCCTAAACCTGTTACCGGGCTTCAAAAATTCGTTTGACATTGCCATTCAATTTCCCACGTTCCTTGTCTCACTTTTCAACAAAACGTTCATACCCAATGAATGCAATTCATATTTTTACAATTCATTTTATCGCAATGAAATCAATCACAGTTCATTCGCAATTATTAGACTGTGAATTTCATGTATGATTAGACAGCGAATTTTATGCATGACAAAAATGGATAGATGCGATTTAAAACAGTAAATTAAACAATTTCAGAGCATCAGTGTATTAGTTGCAGCTTATGAACATTATTGAAGGCTGAAAGAAAGTGTTCAGCTTTTGTATCTTGCAGTCGATGCAAACAATTTTTATTTTGCATATAGGTCCAGATTTTGTTTGTATTTGATCGTTTACACGTTGTAGTCCAGCTGCAACCGAGTTAAATAAGAATTTTTCGCTACGATGTACGATGTAAATTCGCGCGACGCGACGGTGTAAAAAATTCTGTTTGGATACGTCCGAGGAAATCGAGGATCTTGATATTAGCAGCGGCCAAAGTTTCCAGTAGCGGCTTGTGCAATTTGTTTCGAAAACGAGTTTAATTCCGCGGAACAATTAATTATCAGCGATCAATATGCAAATAGCCGGCCGATTCTCGGCTCAGATAGGCCACAGTGAAAGTATTAAACGAAAGGCCGCGCTGGGCGGAAGATATCGCTGTATCGAGGGTCTCGCGACCAAGTCCTTGAGCGGACCACTTTAAACCCAGTTCCTAATGAAAAATCGCTATTATCTCGCCGGTTTATCTGCCGGAGCCGCGAATCGACCGTGCAAATAGTTTGCGCGGAAACAGCGATTGCTGCGTCGATCGATCAGCCCTGATCGGGCTGGTATTTAATCTAAACTAATCGCGGCATGTTTTATTGAATGGGAAGACTCATCAATTCCCTGGACGTTACGTAACGATGAAGTGAAAAACATGATACATGGCTTCCCTGTACGATTTTGAAACTCGCTGCTCAACTACAGAGAATAATGGACCACTAAATAATTCGCAGGTAAACACTTCTGGTATAATCGAATCCCTGCAAACAGTCGGCATATCTTTCTAGTTTAAATTTTAGTGGAACTTAACGCGCGTTGACTACCGTAAAATTACTATTACAAAACAAGAGACATGAGCAAGATAGTAACGTCCTCTAATAATTTTAACAGGCTTAACATTTATTTATGGAAAATAATAACTAGATTTTCAAGCAAAATAAAGCAAGAGGCAGGAGCAAGATAAAAATGTCTTTTAATCATTTCAACAGAATTAAATTTTATTTATGGAAAATAATGAAATAAATTTCCTCGTCCAAGTATCTATTATTATTGAAAATTGCGGACAGTCTCAAGAAATTTAGTGTGGCCGTTTTTATAAGGCAACGTTCATTACTTGGTAGGTTTAGTGTTAAAGTTTAAACAATTGATCAGCGTTGAAAGTTGAACTATACACGCCTTATTTCAGTAACAAGTGAGAAGCGACGCGATCGCGTTTGAAAATTGCTGTCGCAAAGATGGCCACGGCGCACAGTGCACGATTTCCTGAAAAGTTTTTGGTAATGTAATTTATTAATGTATAACACGTAAAACTGATAAGTTTATTATTTATAACTAAAATAATTGGAACAATAAAAAAGTATTAAAATTTTCAAAATTAAAATTTATCCTCCACCCCGAACTGAACATGTTGAAAATTTTTGTAAAAACTGAAAATATGGGTCTAAAATATTACAATAATCCACAAATTATTTAGACAACAGGTACAATTTGCAATAAATCCAATAGATTAAATATTGTTGCATATTTTCTTTGGAACGTCTCCGAATGAATTTTCTTTTGTTACACATAATACAATATTCATTGCTGCAACTACAAAATTTAAAATCAGCTGCGTCTTTTTGCGGTTTGTTGAGTACTGTAAACTAAAAATCATACGCAAACGTACAGTGGAATCACAGTAATTCGGATATTTCTAAAGGGACAATCACTTTTTTAATATTGGACCATACGACTTAGATTTTTTTTTAAAGTTAGAACAGTTAGTTTACTAAATGACGTGAAAAAGAAATTTAAAAAAAAATTGCAATTGGTCGGAATTACAAAGAAAATACTAAAAGTTGTTATTTACAACATTTTGAATGCGAGCTTATATTGAAAATTTAAAAAATACATTTTGTAGATCTGTGTCAATTATACATATTCTGAAAATTTCATAAAAATCGGTTGATGCGGAAAAGAACTACAGGCATTGAAAGATACAAGAATCCTTACATTTATTACAACCATAGGCTGAAAATCGTGGAAAACTGCAATTTTCACCACCTTCAAACGTTTGTAGCTTATTGCACCGTTGACTGATTTTAATGAAACTTTCAGGATACGTATCATTGACACAGATCTAGAAAACGTATTGTTTAAATTTTCAATATAGGCCCACATAAAAAAGTTGTAAACAACAACTTCTAGTATTTTCTCTGTCATTTCCACCAATTATTATTTAGTAGAAAAGGAAGATACAACTATTTGCGAGGGTTAAAAGGTATGTTTAACCCTTAGCGCTCGAACGGCGACTGTAAGGCGCCACTAAAAATTGCTGTATCATTATTCAAAATATTTTTTACATTATTAAATTTGTTTGTATTTAATTGAAACACTTCAGTATTGTACCAGAAAATTCCACCATTTTCGTATGTATAACGTGAAAAAAAATATATACAGGGTGTGTCGCCACATTTTGCCATCTAAATTTACATCATTATTATTACGCATAGCAAACAATGTTTCGGATGAAGTTGAATGGTTTTGAGAGGTGTACATTCTGATGGTACATTTTTTTTGTAGGTGGACGTGTAAAGGACATATGAAGGTCATTAATGTTTTTTTAAATGGAATCATATATTTTTTATTGCATCAGCTGATGCTCCTTCATGTTCTTTAGAAGAAAGTATTAATCTATTTGTGTAAAAAAATCATTAGCTTGTGAGATAGTTTAATTCTAATTTGTTAGGAAATCTCGACTTTCTGGTCAATATTATGAATTCAATGTGATAATGTAGTAGGAGAGCAAGAATTATCAATGTAAATATTTACATTTTCTGTGTTGATAATTCTTGCTCTCCTACTTATTGTGAAATTTAGACTTATTGGTCCATACTTTATCGAAGGATCAACCGGACCAAAATATGCACATTTTTTATCAAATACTCTATGGATATTTTCAGATGATTTACCACTGCATACACGACAAATAATGTGGATTCAACAGGATGGTTGCCCTGCTCATTATTCAAGAATAGCAAGGGATACATTAAATCGAATGTTCCCAAATCGTTGGATAGGGCGAGGTGGCCCCATTCATTTTCCGGCAAGATCACCAGATCTAACGCCCCTCGACTTTTTCTTGTAGGGCTACTTAAAAAATAAAGTGTACGCTGAGTCTCCGACTACAATGGCCAATATGGGGGATCGTATCATCAATGAGTGTAACAAAATAACATCAGATACACTACGCAATGTTAGTGAGTCATTAACTTCTCGATTCAGAAAGTGTTCCGATGCAAATGGTCGCCACATTGAACCTTTTCTGTAAAGAGACATTACAATTGAAATATCTCCTAAACTAATGAGTTTTTTACACAAATAGATTAATACTTTTTCGTAAAGAATATGAAGGAACATCAGCTGATGCAATAAAAAATATATGATTCCATTTAAAAAAAACCCTAATGACCTTCATATGTCCTTTACACGTCCACCTACAAAAAAATGTACCATCAGAATGTGCCCCTCTCAGAACCATTCAACTTCATCTGGAACATTGTTCGCTATGCGTAATAATAATGACGTAAATCTAGATGGCAAAATGTGGCGACCCACCCTGTATATGGAAGGGAAATATTCTTGGTCGGAGGAAATGTTCCGTTTTGGAGTTAAAATAACTTCGAGTGCAAAGGGTTAATATTGTTATTGAAGCGACACTCCCAATAAATTGAGTTCTTGGGCGGTATTGATTTTTGTTCCATTTTTTACGGAAATCGTCGACTGTGTGGCGCAAGCGGATCCGCGATCGCGATAAAATGGTGCGTCAGGTGAGCTAATGTAGGGAAACGGAAGCAACAGGTTCGATATGACGAGAGGACTGCAACGAGAACCGCGGCCGGGACACACGCGAGAGTCGAGGGTTAGTTTTTCATTCGCGGGCACGGTCGGGTATGTAGGACAGGGCAATTTCGAAAATATTAAATCAGACCGGCCAGTTGCCAGGCAATCGGACGGTCGGACGATCGACCGTCGTCGTAGACGTAGAGTTAGACGACGTAGGTGTGAATGTAGGTCAGGGTACCAACACGTACAACCGCCGCGGAAGAATACGAACCGCGAATTCCGAGGAATTAGTTCGTTTGATAACAATTGACGTGCTGTACCGGGAATTTCGACAGAGAACGCCGGTTCACCTGCCGCGGAATACTTGCTGCAATTATGAACATGCGGATATTCCAGCGTTCTTTGAATTTTTCATCGCCGTTCCCTGCTGTACGTACGTTCTCTGGCGAATTTGTGGAGATTAAACTATGTTCAATAGGATATTCGAGCAGTTTGCGGTCAATTTTTACTTTCGTGTTCATTTTTCCTGGCTGTTATGTGCATTTTTATAAGCTTATCCCTTTGCACTCGAAGCTACTTTAACTGCAAAACGAAACATTTCTTCCAACCTGGAATATTTCCCTTCTATATATTTTAGTGACGCCTTTCAGTCACCATTCGAGTGCTAAGTATGTTTAGCACTGGAATTCAATTTTCCTTTTTTTTTATTTGAATATTCGTTTTAACAAGACGTTATTGTTCTGGTACATCGTTTCAGAAAAATTTCCGAGAGGTTTCTTCCCCGTCCTCGAATTTTCGCTGTTGGCTTTCGAAACCTTGACGAGATCCGCGCCGGATTCGAGCCACGGGCTCCCGGATTACACAAAAGCGATCCTCACCGGTCTCTCTCTCTCTCTCTCTCTCTCTCTCTCTCTCTCTCTCTCTCTTGCACACACATACATACTCTTCACAGCCTTAGGGCAGGATCGATAGCATCTATCGTGGAGAATGTGTTCCTCTTGAATCGCTGTTTCGATTGCTAGAACCACCGTTTCACCGAAACACGCTCAACAAGATATTTCCACAATTCGAGGGCCGCTTCTCTAAACTGTTATCTTTTCTACTATTGTCGACAGTGTTCAAAAATTGATAGCCAAGGCCCGAAGCAAAATTGAGGCAGATCAATGATCGGAAGTTGTCCCTGTTTGCGATAGATCAATCATTTTCAATGAGCGTTTCGCGTGGAATATTAAACGCGGAGCCTGGCGCACCGGGACGAAAACAATCAACATATTTTAGCATAAATCAATAATCCTGTGGAAATATTCTCGCGAAGGTATTTGATCAAATTCGTAAAATTAAGGTCTGGGTCAGTTTTGCTTTGACGAAATTCTGAAGTATGTTTCTCGAAAGAAGATCGTTGACGTCATAATAGCTGTCCAGTCTACTCTTACGCTACAGGTATGAAATAGTAGCGGTGGGGTGGACAGCTATTATGACTTCAGCTATTATGTCTTCTTTCGAAAGACAGGAAATACAGCTATCATTGAACGCTACTTGTGAAAGCGATTTTCGACTATGAACTTGCAGCAATTTTTATGCATTTATTTTCAGAAATAAGTTTGTGCAATTTAAAACAGTTGAAACATGGAACGTATTTAAGAACGTCGACATTATTGCCCCCAACTTCTCAAGATCGTTAAAGAAAAAAGGAAAGGTCTATATGGTCACTGTTCGTTGTAATGGGCGCAGAAAATTTTTATTTTGCATAAAGATCCGCAGTCTACCTATAAGCTAAGATTTCTGCATCTTACTTGTCACAAGTAACAAGTAACAAGTTGAACATTATCCTAAACAGCAGCATTAATCACAGCTGTATCTAATTAAAAACCAATATTGTTCGTCAGCTTAGTAGTATATTAAGATATCCTGATAATTTCAACCAGATCGACACTGTACATCGTTTGGAATAATTTCGCGCGAAAATTCGCATAGTAGAGTAGATTAGCGGCAAGCTATTATCGATAGCGTCGCCGTCGAGGCTTATCAGCTCGTTAAATAATTTATATCCTCCGTCGAGATGGAATCGAGGCGCGGAATTGCAGCGTCGAGCGTCGGCTCACGGTCTACACTGCGAAAGATCATTAAGAGGAATTGCGTGGTCTAATGGGTCTTGTGTAATTGAATCCCGGGCCACCCGACGACTCCTAAGTTGTCCAATCCGTAGTTATCGCATCAGTTTTTCCGTTTCTTATTCGCACACTCGTTTTAATTGCCGCGACCAGAACGGAAACGATCGACTTCGAGGGAAAAACTTGTGTCTCGATATTTTTCATCGACCCACCGGCCATGGAATACATCTAAACGCCGTTATGAAACGTCTGTTAATGCCTCGGCTGACACTTTAATGAAGCATCAACTTTCGGAGGACTAAGCTCCGAGACTAAGCTGCTTATCTGTATGCAGACGTTTTTATTCGCGATGCTCTCTTTCAGCTGCAGTGTCTTCGCCAGGATAAAAACACTGCTTCCGATGCTGCCGGCCTCCCTCCGCAACCATAACTAGTTCTGCCGGAGTCTGCTGAGACCGATCATTTATCCTTAATATTTTGCGCGGCGCTTAGTATCAATGCTTTAATTAATGGCGAGTCCAGCCTTAGAAGCTAGCTTAGTTGGCTCCGCTGCGACATAAGAATGGCGCAGTGAACCTTCTACAGAATACAGTGTTTTCTCGATATATGTCCAAAACACGGGTCTAGCCACGGACATATATCGTCCAGGAGATACTGTTCTTTGATCCACGCGACCTTACACTCCTCGGCGACGGAGGTCTCTCGAGCTTCTGTGGGGATAGTTCTGGGACTTTTATCGGCTAGGCATTTGGGACATATAGAGAGTAAACACTGTAGCAATTTTCTCAACCACCAATGATCCAAATTATTTGCAATTTCGTTACGGAATAAAACAGAAGTGAACTTTTGCATCGTAATATTTTTCTCTGCCGGCAATGATCCAAACTATTCAAAATTTCGTACCGAGATAAAACAGAAGTGAACTTTTTCCAGCGCAATATTTGTCAGCTTCGTTAAAGGACGATCCGGATGCAATAACCAGAGGCAAATCTTTTTAATCGACTGCTGCAAAGGACGAGCATTTAAAAAACGAGATACCGTGCAAATGTCAGACTCGGTGGTCTAAGCGCAGCGTTCAATTATCAAATAAATTTCCTCGAGAGCTCGGGGGTAAACGTTTTTAACGGATAAACCGCTTTCGACGACTCTCGCCGCGTGTAATCTACAATCAACGGGTAATTCGACCGTCTCGAACTTCGTAATTCGCAATTTTCCCGCGGGAGCAGGAAAAGTTGCATCGCGGGATTTCGAAGCTACTCTCTCTGTCTCTCTCTCTCCCTTTCCCTTTCTCCGTCGCTCTCTTCCCATTCGCCGGATAGTTTGCAGAGGTGATGACGAATTTCGAGGCAATTTGCGAGCCGCAGTCACGTTCGCGGGCCTCGCGGAATTAATAATTCGAACGAGGAAACGACGGCCCACCGAGTCGCCGTGCTCGATTATTCAGACTGTCATTAACCGCGTCCAATAATTTATTCGCGGCCAAACGAATCCGATTTCGCCGAAATCGCCGCAATTCCAACAGCGAAAAACCTGCGCCTCTTTTCTGGCTGATTTCTCGTTCGTTTATTGTCCATTCCCTCAGCAAAGTTTCTTTGGAAATTCCACAAATGCACATACTTTTGCTACCTGATTCTATACATGTTCGGTGTGGGTCCTGAACCGGGAGAAATTTACGTGGTATAGATTTTTAAACGTTATGAAGAACAAGAGACATTTGTACGTAATTCAATTGAGTTACGAAAATCAAAGACCAGAAAACTGAGTAATTAAAATAAACACTCTGCATTTCTCAATTGAAAGGAAAATTTTTACTTTGAAGATCCACAGACCAATCAGAAGTGTTTCATCGAAAGAAAACCGAGAGAAGTGAAAATATATTTTTCATCCAGTCTATGGAATACTTTCTATTTAACTCTCTCTTGGAATTTCTTGGAGTTTCTTGGAATGAACGCAGAAGGTGTCTACTTTGAAGATCAACAGTTCATTCACGAATCAGAAGAAAATTCTACCAAAAAATTTGACTAAATCTGAAATACCCTCGCTTTTATTGGAACGAATACAATTTTTATTTCGAAGATTTCTAGCATATGAAACACAAATGTTTTTCGAATCCTTGGTGAAAATTCGATTGATACATCAATGGCCAATAATCCCAGGGTGTCGATGGCAGCCGCATCGATTTTTCAGTCACGTCCGATTACAGTTGACCTGACATTTTCGACAGGCCTGGCGCATCGGGGGCAAATCTGCGCAGGACTCTGTTCGAAACAGACGCGGGCGCTGCGTCGTGATCGATCCTCCTATGGGATTCCGAAGTACCTGCAAACTGCGGCTGCTAACTTCTCGCGAACTTTGACCCGCGGGGTGTGAACCACGCGATCGCTGCTCCCAGCCCTGTGGTTGCTTCAGAATCCCCTTTTAAAACCCTGAAAACCGTCAAAGGCCAACTACGACCCACGCAAGACGATCGTCGCATGTCCTAACGTCTTAGCGAATTTAATTTGTGCATAGCAGCAACCGAACTGAACAAACTCTGTGCACACCCTTTGCACTCGGGAACTTCTCTTCTTTGACCGTCTTCCAAAACTTCGAACACATTGGTTTATTCATTAAGTGGCGAGTGATATGTCGCTTTAACCTTTTCGTTACGGCAGTCCGCCACTGAACGCGACACCGCGCCAAAAAGTGTGCACATACAGTGCTTTCTCGATTTGTGTCACCAACACGGGTCTTGCCAGTGACATATATCGTCCAGGAGATACTATTATTCTTTGATCCACGTGAACGTCGTACCCGACCTGTATTATATTTACACTTCTCGGCGTTCGAGCCCTCTCGAGCTTCGCGGCCCCTCGCGGGGTATACCCCGCGGTAGTGGGGATAGTTCTGCGACTTTTATCAGCCAGGTATTTGCGACATAATCAAGAAAAGACTGTAATCGGCGCTCGTAACGAAAGGGTTAAATAAAATGGTACAGCGGGGTACATAATCGTCCTACTTAAATTAAAGGCTTGAATTTTCAACACCCCTGCACTCTCTTAGCGCGTAAGGTCTACGCTCCTTTCATGTGACCTGTGACAATCGATGTCGTGTTGTAAGTCCACCACGAAGAACCACTAAAGTCTCTAGCAAGCTTTACAGAATTGTATCGCAAACTCTATGAAACAGTGTGTCCAACCATAATAAAACCATAATGGAACGCCGATACGTTTTTCCCATGAGTCATAGGCCGCGCATCTCGGAGCATTATATTTCAATCCCCACTCCACTTATCGATTTGTAATCTGTCATTAATAATTTATACCCGCCACTGCTCGATAAGAATCATGTAACCCAACGGGTGGAATATTGATTAGATTCTATTGTGCTCGATATGCGAAATGTGGGTTACAGTACACATCGAACCTTTTTACCTGTAGTAGAGGCACTATCTTCGATTGGAAAAAAATTCTGAATTAAATTCTCTGCGCAATGCGATGATTAAACTGCAAATATTTATGCAAAATGAAAATCTTCGAGAGAAAGGATTTAATTAGAAAGTTGCTACTTTTTCGGAAATTTCAACGAGTCGACAGCATTGCAGGAACATTCTGAAATTCTTTTGACGTTTTCACTGTTTCGCATTCTACAAAGCCGCAGGAGGATTATTAATTAATGCGACCGTATTGCTACCAAATCAACGTGCTGATAAACACGAAGAGGTCGTAACATAAACGTAACATAAACGTAATATTGAACATTTTATTTCGCATTATTTCCGAAGGGATTCTTCTCATTCCCAAGTCAATGATCGATGTTGTTCGATTTATTCGATAACCGGCCAATGTCGTCGCTTATATCGTGCCCCCACCCCACCCCCACCCCATGAATGGTTCAATTTCAATTCACCCGAACGATGTCTATTGGCGGTTTGCTCCTCGGCGAGCGACGGAAAAGTGAAATTTCGATCGAGCTAAGTGAAAAGGGCTTTCTCCATTGAAGTCGCCCTCTTCGGCGAACAGCGATATTTCCTTCTCGGTGCCCTTTCTCGATTTGAAGGGAATAAAAGCCCAGACGCGACGATAAACCGATAACGATGTTCGTTCATTTTCTCGAAAATAAACGGATCCACCCCGGGTTTCCGGTATGGAGTCCGGCGCGATCATCGATCGTCCGAGGCGAATTAGGTAAATCGTAGCTGCCGTCGCTTCTCCTGATCCGCTTAATTATGTTTGCCGCGGTGATGGCAGTGACGCTAATTAAATGCAGATTGATAAGGCGATGCGCGTTCGAATGGTGGGTCGAGATCTAATTAGGGAGGAGTCCGACGATTTAATTACGCTCGAATCTCCAAGAAACAACTCGCGCTCGGAGAGAGGAGCTGGCTAGATTTCAAATTAGCGGTGATCATCGCCGCATACTGCCGCCATTATGCCCTGGCTAATTACCTAAAATTCAATCATCGATTATATATCTGTATTCCTCCTACCTTAGACCCACACCCTTTCCTGGATCCCCTCCCTTCCCGAAATTTTCCCTACATCGGACCTCCTCCCTCCCCAGGATCCCATTCCTTGCGTAGATTCCCACAATTCCGTAGTCCTCTCTTCCTGTGAACTCCTCCCTTCCCTAGTCCTTTCCTAATCATCCCTCACCTAGATATTTCCCTAGCCCCAGTTCCCTAATTATTCCCCTAGTTCACGCATCGTATAAAACCCATACTCCATTCAAAACTGAAAAAGAATCAATCAATAAGTACGAGTTTGAGCGTTAAGAGCCAAGGGTAGTCACGTGACTTCTGCAGAGCCAGCAGGTCGGTAACTGCTGTATAATTTTCGTTCATAGCTTTCAGCCACTGACTTAAGATCCGTCCTGGTCTTGATCCGACGGGTCCTAAGTCTGTGAATAAACTTGTCACATTTTTTACTCTGTATTATCGATATTATGAATTCTGACGGGAGAAACGTGCTTCAAGTTTTTGACTTTATTTCGCAGAGACTCAAGACAAAATACAGCTAAATTTGCAGCTGGAGTCATTTTCTAGCGTGCGCTACTCTCGATTTTATCCAGAAAACTCATCTAACAGCATAAAAATGCTTGGATTCCACGGCATGCACACCGTCAATTTTTGGCCTACTTCTACCGCTTATATTACCAAATATCTGCATAATCTCGTCAGCTCATGACCAACGCGCGCTAGATTGAACCTTCCTCTTTCGAATGAGCCCTTTCCGAGCGAAAAATATTCTCATATAAAGACGAAAAGCTGAGGCACGGAAAACGATTTTTCGTCTATTTTTGTCGGTAACGTGGTCACTCTACCTTATCACGAATCTACGAAGTCTTGGCTCTTAAGATAATTGCGAGGTACACATAACCTTCTAATACCTAATAAGTCGTTTCAAAGATCAAGTTCATGCGACACATTAGAAACCAAGTCACACAACCTAATTATAAAACAGCGTGCCAGCACACAGAGGAGAATTAAATAAGAAGTTGGAAGTGTATATTTAAAATTGAGGAAAACACGAGTACCGTGAAGGTGGTAGCCAAAACCGGTGCAGTGGCCACAACCGGTGCATCTACCCCACGGTCCGCGCCAACCAACCCGACGCAGACCCTCCCTCTCTTCTCTCCTCCGGATAAAATTTCACTAGAAAAACCAGCTCCCGCGGCGAGGAGGCTGCGTTTGCTACAAGAGTCTCTCTCTCTCTCTCTCTCTCTCGCTCTCTCACCCTCCCTCTCCCTCTCTACGTGCAGCATGTTACATGTTTCAGAAAGCGGAAACGTTGCTGGACGATGCCGAGATGATCTTGGCCCGGGAATTCGTCGCGAAGATACTTTGTTAACGCCTACTCTTACCTGGCAGAAGTCTATGAATAGTCTCATTAATAAATGCCTCTGTTCTAAAGAAAATGCCCAGAGCCAATGATTCCGACTCGATGCTCCGCGATCGAAATCTAGAAGTCGCTGTCGAACAATTTATTATAGCAGTGTTTCCCAAACTTTTTTTGCAATGGAACACTTCGCAAACCCGAAAATTTTAACGGAACACTTAGCTTATTTTTTAGGTTGGGTAATTCCTACTAGTAAAATTAAGAAAAAAAAATTTTATTAAAACGCTATTTAGTAATTATTTATAAATATAAAATTATAATATCATATATACACATTAAATTATGAATAAAGAAAGCACTTAATGACTTTGATGATTTTGAGTCCTTGAATTGCATGTCTTCTTGATGTCAGGTACCTTTCCAAGTTGTCGCGGAACAACTATTCAGGTTCAGCGAAACCAGAGTTGTGCTAATTTCATTACATTGTAAGTCAATTACACGATTGAATTACATTATATTTCAATTATATAGTAATTCAACTACGTCGTAACTGAATTACATAATTCAAACCTTTCAATTAATTCAATTACTAATTATTTTAATCAGATGTGTAACAGAAATACAGTATAATTAAAATACAGCTCTCCGAATTACATATAGCCCAGAACTTTGAGGAAGTGCGATATATTTTGATGTTTTTCTTTCATATACAGTGTTTACTCGACATATGTCCAAAACGCGGGCCTAGCCACGGACATATATCAGCCAGGAGATACTTTCGCCCACGCGACCTTACAATCCTCGGCGACCGAGGTCTCTCGAGCTCCATGGCCCCTCACGGGATATACCCCGCGGTAGTGGGGATAATTCCGCGACATTTATCACCCAGACCTCGGCGACATATATCGCAGATTCACTGTACTTGTTTGCTTTCTATGCGGCGAATTTTCTATTCCTCGTCCTCGTTCATAATACGTAACACTATTTTCTGTAGTTTAATTACAAAGTATTTTATAATTGTACTCCAATTGCAATTACGAATTACATTGTAATTTAATTGAATGAATATCTGAATTATAAATTACAATACGACTGAATTACTTTGTAATTATAATTCCTGGAGTAATTCAATTGTAATTCTGCAGAACCCTGAGCGGGATACTGGTGTTCCGCGGAACATAGTTTGGGAAATCCTGTATTATAGAATCCTTAGCTGCTAATCGTTCCGGTTTGCACAACTTTCAATCTGGTGTGCAATTTATGGAAAATTAAGTGGCGTTTAAGTGATTATTTCGCAAACGCATTTAATTCTGGTTCTGATTTATGTCGCATTAGGGGTGGCTTATTAAGAGTCACTAAAACACATTTGTACTTTTTGTTATGAATTGTAGTAATGAATTTTTATCTCAGCAATTACTCGTCAGATTGAACGGAATCTTTTTTTATTTGAAGGTTGCTCTTGCTCGAATAATTTCGCTCGTACATAAATATAATTGTAGCGTCCGGTCGCACGCACACAAAAGAGTCTTTCTTTCGTGCAAACGGCCAACGCAATTTACGACTCTCGTTCGACGAAGCTATTTTTGAGTGGACATTTTCCAGACCTAGTCGAAGTATGTTTATTAGAGTTTTGTCCCAAAGTCCTCAATAGCAAACTGAGACCGTCATAAATTAAGAGACGAACCGAAGGGCACTTGAAGCGGACCCAACGGTCTATCGACACTTGGGTCAAGCATGAGTGGCCCGGAGGAAAGTCCCATCATCTTCTCCGATCACCTCGCCGTTCCGAAAACAAACACGCCAAGGGCGGAAGGAACGGGGGTGAGACGAAGAAAAAGAACAGCTCTGATTGGAAGGACCCAAAGCGTGGGTTAGCCAATCAGGGTTGCTTAGGATTTTTACCAGGGCAAACGAAGGCGTTAAAATTAAGTTGTACAGGACTTTCGAGGAGTCACTCAGAAGTCGTCGCGAGATACACTTCGCATAAAATTGTACAGTCGCGAACGATACGTGTATATATAGAGATTAAATTGAGTTCGCCAGCAAAGTTTAGTTCACGATAAATAGACCCTATCCACATAATGTCAGTAATAATAGAAATTATAAACAAATTCTAAATTTTGCATTTTGGCGACTGACGCTTTATATTTCTTCAACTTCTATTTACAAAATGAGCCCGGTCCCAAGAGATGTAGACTGAAAAACTATCTGTGAAACAAATTATTAAAAATCCGACGTGCCTTCGCGATCAGCTCAGAAATAGTTAACATTTAAAATTTCTTGCGTAAATATTTCTCTGGAGAACGCAAATCTGTGGAATAGCGTTTCCAGCAAGAACTCGAAGAATCACGAAGGAAATATTGAAAACGAATGCCGGGATTTTCTGGTGCGGGAGTTAAGGAGGAAAGGAAAAATCGCCGGCTTTAATAAAAATCCATGGAAATTGGTTCCCGAGCCGGGAAATCTTGAAAAACCGCTTGTTCCAGTGGCCTTGTCCGTCGCGATGGCGGAACGATCGAAGCCGGATGGAAGTTAGACGGTGTATCACGGCCGGAGGCGCGTTATTACCGAGCAGAAAAAATAAATCCGCGGATTTTAACGAGATTGCGGGTGTTCGAACTATACCCGCCCTCTGCTCGACCAAGGAAAAATCGCCTTCGAGCGTTAATGACTGGACGATAAAGCGAAAGCGGAAGAAATGAACGCTTCTCGAACGAGGGGGAGAATGCATTTAAGTATTCATTCGCCGGCTAGCTGTAGAGCAGCAGGATTTCATCGAGAATTGATTAACCCCTTGCACTATGATTTATTAAGTTGGTCGAGGAATTAGTTTGAATTTTCCTCGAGCTATTAGGTGCACAAATTAATTCGTGGATCGAGAAGTTAATTAACTTCAATCTGTAGCTCTTTCTTCGTGAATTTGATCATTTACGAACCAGTAGATGGCATACTAATTAACACTTTTAGCACCAACAACAGCCCTCAAAATTCCATGAAAATAGAGTAATTTGTCGAATGAAATTAAAATTAAAAAGCTAGTTAAAATAAAAATCTTCTTACATTTTGCAGATCCACAAATTCCTACCCTGAATACATGAACGAATTTATAACATAAATATTTAGCAGATCCTGTTAAAAATCGAACCCGAGTTTAACTCGATTCTGTAAGGTTTAAGCTGACCTGGTTCTCCGCTTGGTAGTTTCAAGTCATCAGTCTGTCTGACGGAATTATTAATCACGCGGCGATGTTATTATACCTCGCGTTACGCAATCAGGAGAAACGAATGAATGAAGCGTGCAGGGAAAACTGAGACAATGACAGACGCATGCGAGCAAGCGCATGTATGTATGTACGTACTCACGGCACTATTTCGCTGGAATTCATTCTTGGAGGGAATTGTTAGCTGTGATGTAAACGGTTTTTTAAAAGAAGCTAACATTGTGGCGGTACAAAGAGCTCCGAGTTCTATGCATTGTTGTAATTCAGTGCGATCCAACCAGTGGTATAACAATTGCTTGTATCAGGAGAATTTACTCTTCGATCCAAGTATGAATGACGATACGCGCGCGATGTTAAATCATGTATGATTCACGACAGTGCATCATTGTTGCAACCATAAATGCGCCCAGTTCTTGCGATAAACTTTGTATGAGATTACGAAGAAAATCGTGTTGTAAATTCTAAAAAAAAAAATCGTCATCAAAAAATCGTTATAGATTGATGTACAAAGAGATAGATGGGCAGAGATGGTGATGTAGCAGATAGAAATATACATAGATGAAAACGGAGCTAGAGATAACTAGATAGAGACAGATGGAGATAGATCATAGATCGAAGCAGAGGTTGATACAAAGAAAAGATGGACCAAGATAGAACTGGACAGGCAGAGAAAAAGTCGGTGGGTGGACAGACAGAAGAGCGGATAGATGAATAGAGATAGACGTCCGCGAGGTCAAGAAACAAAATGGAGAAGGACACAGTCGCGCATAAAGAACGCGAACCGCGACGAAAACCTGTCGAAGCGCTGGAAATTGGAGAGCCGAGAGCGAGATCGCAAATACAATGGTGTGCTTGACCTCACCCTATAACATAGCCGCGTCTTTCTAATGAAGTTCTTGACCTCGGTGTCTTTCGGGATCGATACACAGTAGATTCTATGTCGGATTTGAAAAGGAAAGGAGGAGGCGACTCGTCCGGCCTGTGGCTGGGACTGATGCAATCTTCTTGCATGCTGTGGACACCAACCAGAAGTCAAAAGAACTGCATAGGAATGCAATCTCGCAGAAATTCGTCCACCAATCTTGACGAACCAACAAAACTCCAGTGATCCATCCACTGTACGCTTCAAAATCAACATGAATTCGAAATACAGTGATCTCTTTATATA
Organism: Halictus rubicundus; assembly: GCF_050948215.1. NCBI lineage: Eukaryota > Metazoa > Arthropoda > Insecta > Hymenoptera > Halictidae > Halictus > Halictus rubicundus. The sequence continues at coordinate 1,606,536 of NC_135151.1, forward strand.
TGTCGCCAAGGTTTGGACGATAAACGTCGCGAAATTATCCCCACTACCGCCGGGTATATCCCGTGAGGGGCCACGAACCTCGAGAGGCATGCTGGCAAGACGCATGTTGTTGACATATATCGAGAATTCACAGTATTTATTTCCGACCGCTTTACTCTTAATAAATTCTCATTGGGTCATTTTTGACACCGCTGGGCGAACTCGCAACACTTCGTTAATTCATGTTATTTTAAAGAAACTACTGCAACTTTTTAACCAATTGATGTGCCTGGCTCTTGAAACATCTATTACAACATATACAAAGATAAATCGAACCATTCAAAACGTTCTACCCATTCGCTTTAAGGCAGAAGTTTGAAGAATCTAAAAATGCATATACGCATCATCCGGTGCGAATGTGTTCAATTTGGGGTACCTTATGACATCGAAAAATGTTCGAATTGCTAAAGAACAACTTCCTATATTCCTTCCTTGAAAGTTTCCAACAGAATTCTCGTTGTTCGAGCGATTGGGAGAAGCTTTCTGTAGCACCTAACAATTTTGTTAATTCGATGGACGAAAAAGTTGGAGAGAAAAATTTGCTACACCGATTGATCGCCAATCACGCGTAATTGTCCAGATGAAAAAGTTCCCCGGTTTTTGTCGTATCCCTCGCGATTAGACTCGCGTTAAATGTTTATATTATTCTGTTTCCGTTAATTAGGATCGTCGTGCTCGTTCGCTGAATCATAATTGTGCACGAGTAATTCGATTACACGACAATTACAATTGTTAATCGCCGACGGAGATTACATTTCGCCCCACTACACACGCCGGGAGAGCAAACAACCCGGGCGCTCTCTCAAACTTCGTCGCGCGAAGGCCACCTATATTACACGGCCGCTTCCGGTTCTAACGGAATAAACGAAATCGCACGTACCGGGTGCTCCAGATTATTAGACTATATTTAGATATTATTACACGGTGAACGAACTCGGCGGAACTAAGGCCTTCGCAGGAATTAGTATTTAACCGAGGCTTATCCCGTTCAGAATCGTTCCATTGAAAAATTAATTTTTATCTGGCTCTCTGGATCTTCGTTCTTTGATCTCCGCACTGTGTTTATGCAAATCGACGTTCACGCAGATTTATGTTTTCAACCCGTGTTGTAACCGGTCTGTCTCGTGACGAACATTTTAAACGGAATCCATTAAGTACAACTACATCAAACGCTACAATGAATTTAAGAATATTTTTGTATTAATTTCGACCCGTTAAGATTATTAGAAGAACGAACACATTTGTGTATTTAGCTTCTTGCGACAGACAATTTTTGTTTCGCATAAAAATCCACAGACTAAAGACCATGTGTTCTTTGTATTCGCCTCTTCATTCTATCACAGTGTCGCCAGACCGGGGAAATTCGTGCGGAATCATCAATCAATTCGAGGGAATCACGTGACATTGTGACACATGCACGAAATGCGTCACGTGACCGGGCAGTGGTGTGGAAGCGTGGGGATGCTCCCCGTCGCAGAGTGGGAGAATGGCATCGTAGAAGGGGTAAACTAGAGTGGGAGACAAGTCTTGATCTGGCGACACTGATCCATCGACGAAATTGTTTGCAAAAATTAATATTGAAACATAGAGACTGCAAGATGGACGTTTTCTATTCATTTCAATTCAATCAAGTGGAACCCACCACAGTAAACATTGGAACATGCTAAGAGCAATTTTACGAATAGAAATTCTTATTAACTCGATGTTAATGTTTTGCTAGAAGAATAGAAATATTGAGCAAAGTAGATGAACATTTAGACTAGATTTTTATGCATGAGCAGAAGCCAAGTATTAATTTCTTTCTTCCTTTGATAATCTTGATAACACTACACTACAAATGCATGGAATCTGCAGTCTAGCGGACGCGAAATAACGAAATTCAGCGATTGACTTCCGGCTGTCGATATTCGCGGCTATTAAACCGACCGGGTCCGATAAGCAAAAGCGTCGACTGTCAATCACGCTAGGCACTGTTCGCGAACGAGGAAAGTTCATCGAACGGAGCAGCACGGGACGTCGACGTCGCGAAGCAAATTCGCAAACATCTGTGTCCGCGAACTGACGTGCCACCCAGTATAATCGCGGAGGCACGCGAGTAGTTTACACTGGCCAGCTGATGTTTAATGCGCGACGTGCATATACAGGCCGGTGTGCACCATGTAAACTTTACCTTTCGTTGATTCAGGCCTCTGCAGCCGCGTCCGCGTCATCCGACCTTCGCCTAATGTCACGGAGATGGAAATGGAAATGAAAAGCGGAATCCTTCGAGGAGCTCCGCGAGTCCTCCAAAGAACCATTCACCGCCCAATCGTTTTCAATATTTTAACTGGCGGAAACCTGTCAGCAGGCTTCTTAACGCGTTCATTGGCACATATCAATCTCAAAAAGATCCCACAAAATGAAACCCCTTGCCTCGACACTTTATCCAACGGAAAGCGATTAATGAGATTTTCAATAATTGTGCCGCATCAAAACGAGATTAATAATCAGCATTTTCTATAATAATGCCAAGCGAAATTATTTGCTGGAGGTGAGTTGTCAGCGCACAGTTTAAAAATCCTTAGCTATGGATAACAGACTTCAAAAGATTGCAAAATAATCGCTGGTACATAATGTGTTGGTATTTGTTTCGCTGCTTACCTTCCTTGTTAAAATGTTTCATGAACTGCAACGCGTTTCTGTTATGAACGGATTGCGGATTATTATACCAAAGAAAAATTGTGCAAATTAATTTCAAGATACAGAGACGTCCATTTCTCTTCTTTTCTCTGTGTTGTGTTTGATCTGCCCAATTCAGTCATGAATGCATAAAATCCGCAGTCCAGTTATGAAATATTAAAGCTATTTAGCAGAAGGGAATCGTGAATTTTCTGAATTTAAATAACAAAGTGTAGACAACTACTTTGAGCGAATACTTTGATTTTGTCGCATTTCTGGGGAGCTGTCCTTCGGCATTCAGTGCCGGATTTATACTTCTGTCGCCTTGGGGCTACCACCACAGGCCAACTTTTTTACG